>NC_083223.1:220001493-220323993 GCF_032191835.1 Heteronotia binoei
TATTAATGTGGCAGGCTCATTATTCTGCAAGGGAATAATGGCAAACAATATTGAAGGGCAGCATTTAAAAGAGGAAACAGTAAGACCCTTAGACAGCCACATCTAAAATTGTGTTTTCATTGCCTACATTGTAAGAGGGAAATAGTTAAGAGGAGGAAAGATAGGCCTGTGAAGCGGGAGACTTTAGGAAGCAGTTTTTGGTTCTCTTTTTCTTCACCGTCTAGAGTCTGTTGGTTGTTTCCTGGCTATTTCTTCTTGTTTCTGAAACCAAGGGCAGTCTTCTTGACAATGAAATACATCACAATGACAAAGCAGAATATGTGGTGCTTTGCAATAAAATAGAAAGCCAGCTCCCTGGCAGTGTAAATAACATGGATAAAGATGAAGCAGAAAAAAAATAGGGCATACTGGTTCTGCGGCTGGAGTAGTTCATGGAGCTCTTGTCCAATCTGCAGGTGAAAGGAGAAGGAAACACTTGATAAGAAATGCAGCTGCTCTGTTTGAGTCAGAGTCCAGAGGAAGCAAAATGGGCTTAACTTTCATTCATTTCTGTGAATTTAAAGATGCTTCGAATTCTGTGGCTTTGGGTTGTTTTAAGATTATTTATGACTTTTATAAACCCTCTTTCTTTCATCATAGTATGCAAGCTATTTAAGGTTCCCAAGGGGTCTCCAAGCCATTGGTCAGACCAGGGCTTTTTTGTAGAAAAAACCCAGCAGGGACTGATTTGCATATTAGGCCACACCCCCTGACATAATCATTTTGCCAGGGCTTTTTTGTGGAAAGAGCCCAACAGAAACTCATTTGCATATTAGGCCACACACCTTGACATCAGCATTGTTTTGCCAGGGTTTTTTGTAGAAAAAGCCCATCAGGAACTTATTTGCATATTAGGCCACACCCCTTGATGCAATGCCAGCCAGAACTGCATTCCTGTGCATTCCTGCTCAAAAAAAGCCGTGCGCCAGGCCTGCTTAGCTGCAACAAGATTGCCACATGTGCACACTTCAACAATACTTTGGGAAGTATTGTACAAATTCAGATACATTCAAAACTCTATTTCTTTCCATGAATTTTACCACAAAAACCCAGCACATTTTGACCAAAGTTAGACTAAATTCTGGTGGACATAGTCAATCAAACAAGAAGATGTTTGGGCAAACTGCATCAAACAGAAATGTTTGGCGGGATTGGAAGAGACGTAAGTAAGTCCACAATATGTCTTCCCATTTCCATGTATCTCCCCCCACATACGCTCACAATATTTCCTCTTGCAGCAGAAGAACCATGACCTCTTTGTTCCCGAGTCAACCATACATGAAGGATGATTTCTACAAAGAGGCAGAACTGCTATCATCCTTGTGACACTATCCATTCTGGCCAAAACATCTTCTGCAAGAGGAAAATACACTGTACAGCCCCAAACACTGATATAGTCTACAAGCAGAATGTAGCTGCATAGACAATTCCAGAGAAGGGGCAGAAGTATCTCTGATAGTCAATCTACCACCATGTGTTTGTCAGGATTGCAGGGATGCCCCTGGACCAAGATTTAGTGCTGTTTCAGGCAAAATAAAATGTTTTTTCTCTTCCATTTGTGGCTGATCATATGTTGAGCAGCATCATATATATCTAATTCTGAACCAGGCAGCTAAGTGTGGATTAATAGGTCTACAAAATTGAGCTAGGGGCAGATAGGGGGAATTTCTCTATGACTCAAAGGAAGCCCCAAATTTGCTGAACAATCTGAAATCAAAAAGAACAATACGGGTGGGGGGGGAGCAGAATTAAAACTCCCCAAAGTAATATGAACTTCAACAAAAGAATGCCCACTGAGCTTTCAGTTGCCAATTTGAAGGTTGCTAGGCAACTATAGGAATACTACTGAGCCTTCTAAGCCTTGGTTTCTGTAAAGCAAAGCCATGGGGAGGTGGGGGGGAGGTGGATTTAGAGACCAATAACCCTGGAAAAGGTCCTGGCCCCATCATGTCACCTGATGAACAAAGAGTTACTGGGGATAACAGCAACCACCAAAGACCTACACTACTTAACCCAGCCTGACCCCAGCCTGACAGCCGCAGATGGCACCAGGGCCAGCCCTGCCACTAGGCAAACGAAGTGATTGTCTAGGGCCCCAGTCTTTTGAGGGTGCTGAATTTGGTGCCCCCATGCGACTTAGTGATGTTATCAGTGTGGGGGGGGGGGGAGGTCCAGAAGTTAGTCTTGCCTAGGGTGCCAGTCTAGGTCCAGCCCTGCATGGCACAACTGGGGCAGCACCAGTCACCATGCAACTGAGTCTGGCCCAGGTAGCCACCTCTTAACTGGGTCTGGCCTGGTGCCAGCACCAGCCCCCATCTACCCAGGCCTGGCCCAGTGCTGGTGCCAGCCACTATGATATGCAACTGAGCCCAGCACCAGCCGCAATGCAGCTGGACCTGGCCTGCTAACCACCATGCAGCTTGGCCAGGTTTTTCCCACTGAGTGGCTGCCAAAGGATGGGGAGCAGATAAAGGGAGGTTGGCAGGTTGGTTGGAGGAAGAGAAGGAAGCAGGAAAAGGGGAGAAGTTACAGAACTCCCAGGAAAGATGAAAGAGTAGATGACACAGGAGAAAATGAGCCCTTGTGGGTTTCCTGCTTGTAATGCGCTAAAAAATAAAAAGTTGCTTTTTGAGGGGGTTACATATAGATTGGACTATTGCAATGCACTATATTTGGGGCTGCCCTTGAAGAGTGTTCAGAAGCAGCAACAATAACCACAAAATGGCAGCCTCCCTAGGCACTGAGAGCCTTTGGCCTTCTCTGGTAGCAGCTCCCCCTAGATGTTTAAAGCTGTCCATTGCCTAGTTTTCATAAATCTAAAGTCTGCTTCAAATGCCCATAAGTGTTTTCAGGCTTCATAGGCATAAATTGTTTCACAGTCGTTTACTTCAGGAAACTGTTGATCTGTGAGGGTGTTGTTACTAATGGAGGATTCTCAGCATCTCATCAAATTACAGATCTTACGGCTGTCAAGAGGAAGTCATGTCAGTTAAAGCAGTATAAGACCTGCCATAGGTTGTAGGCTATATTGTATCAAGGTATAAGTAAATTAAGTCATTGACTGCTTTATCATTTGAAACCATCAGTTGCAGTTGTGTGAAAGAGGCTACAGGTTAGCCTGGCTAGGATAAGGGCCATGGCTCAGTGAAAGAGCATCTGACTTGCAAACAGAAGGTCCTACATTCAGTCCTTGACATTGCCAAGTAGGGTTAGGTAGTGGTGGGTGATGTGAAAAACTTTGACTGGAAACTCTGGAGAGTTGCTACCAGTAAGAGTAGACAACACTGACCTTAATAGGCCAAAGACCAGGTCTGACTTGGTATGAGGCACCTTCATGTGTTCAATGCACACTCTGGCTGCTGTTTTTACAGAACTGTTGTACCTCTCAATTAGGTTTCCCTTAACTTACTGATCGAGAAACTGCCTGGTGACGCATCCGTTCCATTTTTTCCTCGTGCTGCCGCCTCTTTTCATTATCTTCAAGCCTATACCTCATTCTGGTCAGTGCATTATCCAACTTTATCTTCTTCAGGTCAAGGTCAACTGCTGTGATCTGCCTACTAGTCAGCTGACCCATTCCCTCTAAATTGCTGATCTCAGCGATCCTGGAATATGTTTCTGGAGGTAAACCACTGGTCCCTCTTTGGGTGCTGAGCCGCTCTGCTTGATTCTTATTGTCTAAGGTTTCCATCACATAATCTGGAATGTATGAAGAAGCTGGGGGGTCCCTTGTGGGATCCTGAAACAAAAAAGGACAGAAGAAGAGATTGCCCTTCATTCCACCACATTCAACCTTGCTCCATAGACCTTCATTTCAAGAGGTTTGGGTGATATCTACCATAAGGATGGTCTTTTCAGGAATAGGTTTTGAATCCTCCCCAAGAGGTATTTGGTAGTTCTACTAAAATTGTTGGCATGGTTTTAATCAGTTTTAATTAGCATCTTATTCTGCTAGCCATTTGGAAGTGGAAAATCTGTTTGCTCTATTAGATTGCATTAATTAATTACTACCTCTGCCAGGTAGTAGGCCCACTCCAGTGATGAAGTGTCTCAGCTTCAGTGACGATGTGTCTGGCACAAGGGAATAAACAGGTGAGTTTAGCAGGCATACGAGTTCAGCAGTAGGGAGAGGAAGCCAGGGCACTATTCTTTCTACATCCCTAGAAAAAGTGTTGTACTGGGTGGGCCATTGGCCTGATCCAACATGGCTTCTCTTATGTTCTTAAGGTGACTTGCCTGCCTGGTGCAAAGGTAGCAGACATTGCATGTGGTCTAGATAGGATGGTAGACAGTGCTGGGGAGAAGCAAGTGGTATATGTTGGCACCAATGATGTGGGGAAATGTAGTTGTGTGGTCCTGGAGGAAAAGTTTAGCCTGCTAGGCAGAAGTCTCAAGGTCAGGACCTCCAAGGTAGCCTTCTCAGAAGTGTTGCCTGTTTCACATGCAGGGCCAGCTAGACAGGCACAAATTAGGAGTCTCAGTGCACGGATTAGTCAATGGAGGAGGGAGGAAAGGTTTAAGTTTGCTAGGCACTGGAGTGCTTTTTTGAACAAGCAGGAGCTGTACAAAAGAGGGGGCCTCCATTTGTTCCAAGAAAGAACCAGGCTGCTGGTATTAAAAATCAAAAAGGTGGCAGAGCCGTTTTTAAACTAAATCTTGAGGGAAAGCCAATGGGATATGAAATGTCTCTGGATCAGGATGGCTTATCTCAAGAGATGAAGGGGTAGCTGTTACTGTTCTACAGGGAAATGGAATAGGGCTGGCCACTGAGAGGGTGACAAACAATGTTGACTGCCTGGCAAGGTCTAGCGGAGGGGTGTCAAATGATCTTCCTGTGGGCCAGAACCAGCCTGCTCAGGGCTTTAATCAGGCCCGCTGGGCTCTTTTCTCTCCCCCACCCCGGCCTTACTCTTTGAAGCTCCAAAGCTGCTGAAGTTCCTACTCTTTCTGCCTTGTCTGGGTGCAGCAGGAAACAAAGCAGCAAAGAAAATCTGAAATGGATTTTCCATTAAGGTCTCTGTGCCCAGATAGATAGGGTCGAGAAACCTTTATGGAAAATCCATTCCATGTTTTCCTTACAACTTTGTGTCTTCAGCATTCCTATAGCCCAGCTGAAGCTCATGCTTCTTGAAGTTGTGTCCTTGCAAATAGAAGGTTGATGCTTCAAGCCAGCTTGTCTCTGCTCAGTGGACTTGAGAACTGGTGCCTAGTGAGTATTCTAACTTGGGAACCCACAGCCAAAGGAGATATTACATTGGAGAACCGCTGCCAGTCTGAGTGGACCTGGGGGCAGGGGGAGAAGCCTGTAATGCCATTTCATTGTTTTCCCAGGCTCAAGAGTATTTTATATGTTTAGTTTCTGCTGTAATCCTTGTGCTTTTTCTTGATGTTTTATTTAAAAAATTGCATTGCCAAATCCCATTGTTCACCCATCTTTCCATTTAAAAAAAAATATTGCAAGAGTTTTAAGCATGTTTGTATATTAAGTTAAAACATAATGTCCTTAATTATGTTTGTGTTCTTTATAAAGTTTATATCTCTATTACCTCACAATACATTTTATGACATGCATGGCCCGGCCCCACAAATTCCCATTTATGTCAGATCTGGCCCTCTTAACATGAGTTTGACACCCCTGGTCTGGAGGCCATAGGAGGAAGATTGCAGGCCCAACATGTCTGGGAAATTATAGATGTTTAGTATATACAAATGCCAGTAGAAGTTTCCAAGGTAAAATTGGGAAGCTGGAATGCTTAGTGTCAGAGGAGAACATAGACATTATGTGCATCTCAGAAACTTGGTGGGATGAGGAAAATCAGTGGGATATAGTGATTCCTGGATATAAATTATATCAGAAGGATATGGAGGGAAGGGACAGAGGTGGAGTGGCTCTGTATGTCAGAATGGGTATACGGTCCAGTAATTCTGAGACTGTAAAAGAAACAGATTTTCTTACAGAAACACTATGGGTGGAAATACTGTGCCCAAAAGGAAGATTAACTCTGGGAGTTTGTTGTCACCCACCAGATCAAAGGTTAAAAGATGATTTAAAAATAGCAAAAGAATGAAGGAAAGCAGCTAAATGAAATGAATGTGCAGTAATAGGTGATTTCAAGTACTCACACATTGTTTGGGTCAATATGTGTTCAAGTCAGGAGGAAAAGGTTGGGTTTCTAGAATACTTTCATCCTGGACTTGGTCCTAAGTAATGCCCAAGACCTGGTGAAAGGTGTAAATGCGATAGCATAGCTGGGAATAGTGACCATAATGTTATTAAGTTCAAGATTAATGTAAATAAGGAGTTGCCCAAAAAGACCAACACAACCACTTTTAAATTTAGAAGGGGCAGCATCTCTCAAATGAGGGGATTTGTGAAGAAGAAACTGAAAGGTAAGAAAGATCAAATCCCTTTGGAAAGCTTGGTGACTGTGTAAAACTACAATTGTAGATGTTCAGATGAAATGCAGGTAAGAAAAAGTACAAATAGGTCTTTTAAAAGGCCTGCATGGTTAACAAACAAAGCAATGGAAGCAGTAAAAGGTAAGAAGGATAACTTCACTTTATCTGTCTTTAAAATCTGCCTCCATTCCTGAGGACTGGAAGGTAGGTAATGTAACCCCCATCTTTCAAAAAAAAAAAAAAAAAGGTCCAGAGGAGAGCCAGGAAATTACCGACCAGTCAGTCTAATGTCGACACTGGGTAAATTGGTAGAATCTGGTATTATAATTATTAGGCTCACTGATGAACAAAGGCTATTGAGGAATAATCAGCATGGATTATATAAGGTAAGATTTGGTCTCACTAACCTTTTAGAGTTCTCTGAGGGGGTGAACAAGCATATGAACACATGACCCAATAGATGTTGTTTACCTAGACTTCCAGAAAGCTTTGGATACAGTTCCTCATCAAAGATTCCTAAGTAAACTCAGTAGTCATGGGATAAGAGGACAAGTCCTCTTGTGGATTAAAAACTGGTTAAATAACAGGAAACAGAGAGTGAATACAAATGGGCAGTTTTCACAGTAGAGGGTAGTACTGCAGGGCTCAGTATTGGGACCAGTGCTTTTAAACTTGTTCATTAATAAGTGGTGAAGTGGCTAAGTTTACAAATGACACAAAGTTGTTCAGGGCTGTAAGAAACAGGTAGGGGTGCCAGGTCCCCTTGCTGTGATGGTAGAGGGATTTGGGGAGCATTCCAGGGGTGGGTGGGACATCACAATGAAATTACATCATCACATCAGTGATGTTGCCTGCAACACTCGTTTTTGGGCAAAACTATCTATTTTTGCCTTCAAAACCACACCGTCTGCTCAAAAACCACAGCATTGCCAATGTCTTTTTTTATTTGTTTTTTTTGTTTTTTTGTGGGGGGGGGGTCATCCAGCTCAACAGCTTCAGAGCAGTAGTGATGTTTCTCTATTACAGGAAAGACAAAAATAGAGTTTTGTGGCCCCGAAAGATTTATGGATTCTTTTGTGGCTTATGTGGACATAGTTCAGAACCCTCACTGCCTTTGCTGTCCATGTAGTGGAACTAAAGATTTGTTTCCTGAGAAAGAGTCCATAGACCAACATTGCCATTAAACTTGATGTTTAATTGTTCTGCTCCCAGAGCAAAAATGGCAACCTCTGCCTTCTGCATGCTGCCTTCATTGCTACTTACCATCTTCTCCCTATGATTTTTGATGTCTTTGAGGGGAGTGATCTGCACAGCAAATGCAGTCCCCTCAAATTCAATCCCTGCTTCCATCTCCTGGAACTCTGCAGCACCTCCTTGAGAAGAGAATTCAGACTCCTCCAAGTTACTGAGGGGATCTAGATCTGCTTGAATTTCTTTGTCTGTGTGATGCACAGACTCTGTGTCAAAGATAAAAAAATCGGATGATGAATGGGGATCTCTTGGTGTTTCCTGCAAAAGGAAGGAAAAGGCCAGTATTTAAGAACAAATGCAACAACCAACAGATATCTTTCTAGGAAGGAACCAAAGATATGGTAAAGCTGACACAGAAGGTTGCAAGGCTCATTGTTTGAAGTAAAATTAATGCCATTTTTCAAATGTATGCAACACTTTTAAAAACCAAATTGCTACCCAAAAAAGTTTACAATTAAAAATCATAATAAAATGATGATAATTAACAATGCAATAAGGCTGTGGGAACAAACTTGCAAATTAAAAGATGGACTTTAAAAAAACCTCCAGTGAGAATGTTTGACGTTGATGAGAAGTCAAAGATTTAGGCTTTGGCTAATCAATAAGACACATTATGGCTCAGTGGTAGAGCATCTGTATTGCATGTGGAAGATCCCAGACTTTTTCAAGTAATGAAAAAGTTATTACTTTTTTGAAGTAATAAGGGTGATGTCAAAGACCTCTCGTTCTGAGACCTTGGAGAGCCAGCCAGGGCAAGTCAGAGTAGAAGACTCAAATCTTGATAGACCAATTTTCCCACTCAATATTAGGCAGCTTCGTGTGTTCCTGCCCTAAGAATTTAAAAAATTTTCTTACCTCAGGCTCACCACTCATTTGGGAAGTAATATGAGTGCCACAAGCAATGAAGATGCTTCAAGATCTCCTCAGAGACTTCCAAATGCTTTGTTCTGTGCTCCACATGAAACAGAAAAATGTGCTAGAATTTCTTACCATAGCAGATTTAGTCATAGGAAGAATATGGATGTCAATAGTGGTTTCCAAGGCAGAAGCCTCTACTTCTCCATCTGCCCAATGTAGAGTAGCTGAAACCAGCAGCTCCACTTTGAAGCAAACTCGCACTGTTCAAACACAAGCCAGACTCCGTCTCCTAAAATGCCATGGTGATGTAACAAAATTCTACTCTGCAATGACATCATAATTTCCCAGTTACCACAGCAGTTGAGACAAATGTTGCTAAGAGCCCTTTGTAGATTGTCAATATGCCTGATCGCTCATATAATCTAGGAATCAGTATCAATTTTTTAAGCAAGGCTAGAAATGTAAAAAGGATTGGTCTATCAAGGATGCCTTTGTACCCAGTGTGATCATAATTTCATCTATGCTTTCTAGTAACACACCTTGGTGTGTCTGTGTGCCACTACCCATGCCTCGCTACTTGGCTCCAGAGCCACAACTCTTACATCAGGTCCTACTAAGGTTGCCAACAAGCCTGGAGAAAAATGTCCTGTCTCTTTAGCAGAGGTTAAATATGTAGAAATCAGCAGCTAATTTTTTCATGACATGGAAGTAAATAAAATAGCATTAAGCCTTTGTTAAATGGATGGCATTTTAATTTTCTCCTAGTAATCCTAATTTTGCCATAAATGTTCAGAAAGTACTTTTACTATCAGAGACATTTTGTTAGATCCTAGCACTCCATTCAGCAAAGTATGAAGCCTTCCTATGGAGAAATAAACTTTTTTAGATGGAGGAAGAATCTGCCAGAGGAAGACACAGCATCCTGAGTCCAGCTGCCAGATCCAACCCATTATTATTACTTATGACATTTTTATGCTGCCTTTCCCCCAAGCAGCTCAGAACAGCACACATTGTCTCCTGTGCTTTTCCATTTTACCCTCACACAAAAGCATTATGAAGCAAATTAGGTAGAGAGTGACTGGCCCCCAATATCACCCCATGGCTGAGTGGGGATTTGAACACCGGTCTTCCCATCCTATTCTCACTCTACTGACTTCACCAAATGATCAGCACGCCAGTCCCCTATCACTCTATCCACCACATCAGAGGACCACATCCTCTAACATTTCACAGACAAAAATAGATCCACTCTTGTATGCTTGTAACACCCTTTTCTCACTTTAATGTCTGCAGCATGAGAGACCTCATCCCAGGATCTTTCCTACCTGGCCTACACTGTGCTGATTTAAACATCCTGTCCTAGTTGACTTTTAAAGCAGGTGCCTTGGTTAACTGACCATTACCTTTGCCTTTAAAAAAATCTTTATCACTCTCACACTAGATTTTGTTGGTTTTTTAAAGCAGACACAGATTAAATACAGGTGCTTGTGGGGGAGATTGACAGAAAGAGTGCCTTTGGCTACATCCTTCTAAACACATTGAAGAGTGTTTCCATAGATGGAAGGATTTCGGCCTGTGGGATGCAACTTCCTTGTTTTCAAACACCTCCCAAAGTTGCTGCAAGAGCTCACCTGAAACATTTCAGGGGTGTTTTGGGCTGCAGCAGGAAGAGGGAGGCAAGTTGGTCTCCATAGTCACAAATCCTTCCATCCATGAAAAGGCTCTGCTGGATCCAGGCCATTTTGTTTCCAAAACTAATTTCTGAATCACAGAATTGTGGCCAGTATTCCCTCTAAGCTGAGTTAGTATGAGCTAGCTCACAGATTTTTAGCCTTCAGCTCACACATTTTTATCTTAGCTCAGGAAAAATGGCCCCAGAGTATAATAATTTTTGCAGTAGCTCACAACTTTAATAACACTCGCTCACAAAGTAGAATTTTTTCTCACAAGACTCTGCAGGTTAGAGGGAATGTTGATTGTGGCCAGTTGTATTTCAACCTTCCAGCCAGGATAGCTGTACCACAATGATAGGGGTGGAGCTTTGCCTCAATCACTAAGAGCCTAGAAATGAAATCTTTACATCAAAGGCAGTATGCTACCAGAAGCAGTCTCAGACCACAGGGAGTGGCTGTCCTATCATGTCCTGCCCTTGAGATTCAAAGAAGCCTCTGGTTATCTACAGCGTAAAGAGGTTGTTAACTGACTGGCTCAGCTGTGTTTTGTTCCTTTAACTGCAGTTTGATCTGCACTTAGCCACTGAAGCTTTTCACAATATAGAGACAAGCATTGTCATTTCCTAATGTCTTCATCACAAGAAACTATGAAGGATGTAGAAGCAAGAGCAACCCTTGAACTGGTGTGCTTGAAAAGCTGGGACTGTGTTCTGACACAGCACAGGTCAAGTCTGATGTTATCACAACTACTCAATATTTCACCTTGTTTTCCAATAACGCCAACAAGTAAAGATAGCATAGCAAGCCAAACTCAGGTAAAGGTTCATTAGAGAGCAAAGGAGACTGAAACCTTAGCAACAGAATGTGTTTCTTGTCAGAGGACTGGAACGTTGTGAAGCTGCTGAGTGTGGAATCTCATGATATCATCAAGACAGTTGGCCTAGAATTGGTTTGAATGGTCTGGATTTGTATACCAAAGCACCAGTATCTGAGCAAGGGAGAAGGAGGCTGGTTGGTAAACAGTGTCTCTGACTGGTCAAGCTTATGTCTCTGATTTTACACCAAAGTTCTCTATGGTAAGAGCTTTGGCTTTGTCTTCTACTGCTCGTCACTTATAGGAACTTTTGGACCATTCATCTGCTTTTGGCACTTGCAGTTGGTGGTGATATCCCAGAACATAGTATTGGCCATTAGTTCAGCACCCAATGAGCTTCCCTTTTCCCTTAACATCCCATAAGGATGGATGGAGGTTGTGACGGAACCGGCCCGATTCTGCCTTCAGACCCGGTCCCGTCAACTCCCTGCTGAGTCTCCAACTCCTGGAGGGAGCTATTTCTCCTCCGGCCACTTGGGCTCGCTGCCACCACCTGCTCAGTCTAGGAGTTCAGATTGAGAGGAACAGGACTCCCAATCCCCCTCTCCAGCTATGAGGCCAGGCCTCAAGGTCCTCTGCCACCCTGTACTTGGGTATCACAGAGACCACAGCACTTCTTTGGGGAAACCCTGGAGGATTGGCACCTTATCCAACTGCATGCCTTCCCCCTTCCCCGGGGCCCCCTTCATAAAGCAGTGTGGTCTAAGCGGTCGGGATCTATGTGGTACAGAGTTTGACTGCCAGCATTCACAACAGAAAAAAAAATGTTTAATAAGAAGAGAAAGAGAATTAAAAAAAAACAGTTACATATAAAAGTTTAGCACAGCACCTGATCAGCAACAAGAAGGGCAAATAAAAGGTAGATTTAAACACATCTGCTCATCCCTGGTGTAAACTGGCCCTACCTTGTGAATGACTGCCTTGGGGCCACCCCCACAGGCAGGAGCCCAGGCTACCAACCTTCCTCCTCCAGCACCAGCTGCGGACTGCCCTTTTCAAAAAAACAAAAGAACTTCCTGCCTCTCTAGGAGGCTTTCCCCCTAGAGTTGCTGGTTTGGCTCTGGAAGGGAGGGGGGGGGGAATGAAAGGAGGGCTAGGCCCCAAAGCCTGCCTAGCAGTTTCATGTTCCCTCCCAACTAAGATGGCGTTTCTCCACACGTCCCCCTCCTTAAATTCTGAGCCGGAGGGGTTAAGAACATAAGAGAACATAAGAGAAGCCATGTTGGATCAGGCCAACGGCCCGTCAAGTCCAACACTCTGTGTCACACAGTGGCAAAAAATTTTATATACACACATACACTGTGGCTAATAGCCACTGATGGACCTGTGCTCCATATTTTTATCTAAACCCTTCTTGAAGGTGGCTATACTTGTGGCCGCCACCACCTCCTGTGGCAGTGAATTCCACATGTTAATCACCCTTTGGGTGAAGAAGTACTTCCTTTTATCCGTTTTAACCTGTCTGCTCAGCAATTTCATCGAATGCCCACGAGTTCTTGTATTGTGAGTTCTTGTATTCTTGGTTGCCTCCTACAGAGGTGACCCCATAGCAGAATCCAACCAAACAAGGAGAAACCTATTAACCAAAATATTACACAAACATTCAGGTATTTCTCTAAGACATGAAGGCTGACATCTTAAGCATCACCATCCTTTCTGGACAGAAAGTCTGCGATCACATTGTGGCGTCCAGCAATGTGCTCAATCTTCATATTGTACTCCTGAATCCTCCAGGACCATCTCTGCAATTTAGAATTGGTGTTCTTCATAGTCTGTAACCATTGCAGAGAGGAGTGGTCAGTCAGGAGGGTGAACTCTTGTCCTCACAAATAAGGGCGAAGTTTGTCTAGCGCCCATACAACTGCTAGACACTCTTTTTGTACTGAGGACAGGTTCTTTTCTCGAGGAATGAGCTTCCTGCTCAGGTAAGCTACAGGATGTTTGGTCTCATCCCAGTCCTGCATCAAAACAGCCCCAATCCCATGGTCTGAGGCATCGGTGGCAACAAAGAACCTTTTATCAAAGTCCGGAGCTCTGAGTACTGGCATAGAAACCAGAGCTGTCTCCAGCTGCTCAAAAGCCGCCTGACAGGTAGGAGTCCAGGCCACCTTGCCAGGTAGATATTTCCTGGTGAGAGAGGACAGTGGGTCGGCGATGGATCCAAAGTCTGGGACAAAACGCCTATAATAGTTAACCAGTCCCAAGAAGGCCCTGACCTGCCTCTTCGTCTTTGGGGCCTCCCACTTTTGAATTGCCTCCACTTTGTCCCACAGTGGAGTGATTCTCCCACTCCCCACCTTATGTCCAAGGTACACCACCTCTGACATTCCAAACTGGCATTTGTTCAGTTTAATCGTGAGGCCTGCTTTCTGGATTGCCTCCAGCACTTTGACCAAATGTTCAAGGTGAGAATCCAAGTCCTTACTAAAAATGGCGATGTCATCAATATAAGCTACAGCGTAGTCCGACATGCCACTTAACAGGTTGTTTACCAACCTTTGGAAGGATGCGGGAGCATTTCGGAGGCCAAAGGGCATCACCCTGAATTCAAACAGTCCATCTGGGATGATGAAGGCTGACTTGGCCCTTGCCTCAGACTCCAGTTCCATTTGCCAGTAACCTTTGCACAAGTCCACAGTAGATATCACCCTAGCTGAGCCTAGTATGTCCAGCAGGGTATCTATTCTGGGCATAGGATATGCATCTGGTTTTGTGATGCTGTTTAATTTTTGGTAGTCCACACAAAACCTAATTGAGCCATCTGGTTTGGCTACCAACACCACTGGAGCTGCCCATGAACTTACTGAGGGTTGGATGACTCCCATCCTCAGCATCTCCTGGACTTCCCTCCGGATATCTGCCAACACCTTACCGTTGACTCTGTAAGGGGGGCACCTGATAGGCCCATGAGTACCTGTGTCAATCCCATGTCGTGCCAGGCCTGTTCTTCCTGGCTCTTTCTTGAAAATATCTTTAAACTGGTGTAAAACCACAAGGATCTTTTCTTTGTCCGGCCCAGATATAGTTTCAGACCACAACAACTCTTCCCACTGAACCGGTTCTGAAAAATAGGCTAGAACATCCAATGGGTCATCATCTATCATCTCAAGGTTTCCTTCCTGTCTGGTTATATGCAGCACCATGGGCCTCTCTAAGAAGGACTTTAGCATATTCACATGCACCACTTTAGTCTTTTGCCCAGACCTCTCCATAGACACTGCATATGTGACATCGTCCAATTGGTCTGCAATTACATGGGGACCGTCCCATGCAGCTTTTAGTTTATTAGTGCGCAGTGGCAGGAAAACCATCACCCTATCCCCTATTTCAAAAGTTCGGGATCTGGCTGTTTTGTTATACCAACTGTTCTGATTGCTTTGAGCTTTGAGCAGGTTCTCCCTCACCAGATCCATCATCTCTTGCAGTCGTTCCCTGAAGGACAACACATAGTCCACTACTGACATCTTGGCCTTTGGGATTTTCTCCTCTCATCTCTCCTTGACCAAATCTAGGGGTCCCCTGACCCTTCTGCCAAACATAAGTTCAAAAGGAGAGAACCCGGTGGATTCCTGGGGTACCTCCCTATAAGCAAATAATAATTGCGGCAATTTTTCATCCCAGTCTTGGGGATGAGTATCAACATAGGCTCTTAGCATTCCTTTCAAAGTCCCATTAAACCTCTCCGTTAACCCATTTGACTGAGGATGGTAGGCTGTGGTTTTCAGATGTTTCACTCCACAGCATTTCCACAAACACTCCATTAGTTCTGACAGAAAGTTACGCCCCCTGTCTGTCAGAATTTCAGCAGGGAACCCCAGTTGACAGAACACCTTGATCAGGGCTTCTGCTACTACTGGAGCCTCAGTGGAGGCTAGAGGCACTGCTTCTGGGTACCTGGTTGCGTGGTCCACAATAGTTAATATAAACCGTTTGCCTCTCTGAGTGGGTTTTGGGAACAGGCCCACAATGTCGATTCCTACCCTTTGGAATGCCTCTCCCATGATAGGAAGGGACTGCAAAGGCGCTCGTGCTTTGCACCCACTTTTGTCCACCTTTTGGCAGGTTGGACATGACTTGCAGTAGTCCCTCACATCCTGAGCCAGCTTCGGCCAGTAAAAATTTAACAAAAGCCTCTCTCTGGTCTTGTTAATCCCTAGGTGTCCAGCACACGGTATGTCATGTGCCAGCTCCAAGAGCTTCAGCCTGTATTTCCTGGGAACCACAAGCTGTTGAACTGCTTCCCAAGTCACTCGTCTACCAGGTGGCAACCAGAGCCTATATAAGCGACCCTGCTTCCATACCACTTGTTCACTCAGAGCTTCTGAGAACTCCACTTCCTGGTCCCTTACTACCTTACGCAGCGGTCCCAGACTAGGGTCACTTTGGATCTCTGACAGGAAAGTTTCTGGTTCCCCCAGACTCTCCGCCCTAAGCTCCTCCAAGCCACCCATAGTCCCACTATTCCCGGGACACTCAGCCAGAGTTTGGTTTGGGTTCTCCGCCCCCTCAGTTGGTTTTTCAGTGTCAACCAACTGAGCTCCTTCCTGCCTGGAAGGCTCCACAGCATCCTGCTGCCCTTGGGGAAATTGGCACCCCTCTTCCCATTGGGCACACCCTCCTGCAGGGCTTGAGACAGGCTGGTCCTCCCCCTCCTGGGCTATTTTCCCCTCCCTGGTTGGTGGTGAGGTGGCTTCCCTAAAGTTGTCTTCCTCCTCCCACTTTCCTCTGAGGGTTTGGCTGCGGGTTACAGCATTGATGGAGTACTGGCCAACCAACAAATCCCGGCCCAGTAAAACTGGAACTGTCTACTCCTTCATTACCCCAACCTCCATAAGACCTGCTGATCCTCGCCATTCCACTGGCATCCGGGCCACAGGAATCGTGGCGGGTGGTCCCAGAACCCCCTTGATTCTGAATGCCATATCAGGGACAATGTCAGCTTCTGACACCAGATCTGCCCTCACAAGGGTGACTGAAGAGCCCGTGTCAGCATATCCCAAAACCAACCGGTCCTTAAGCCTTACTGGTTCAACAAAATCACTCCAGGCCTCTGCAGGCTCCATTCTGGTGAAAAGACATTCATGGCTTACCACGGCCACATAGTCCTCCTTCACCTTTGGAGTGACTGGTGCTTTTGTTGTGGGTTTGGGGGTTTCAGCTTGCAGCTCTGGGCAGGCCGACCGTAGGTGTCCAGCCCGGCCACAGCTGTAGCACGTTCGAATCTGGGGCCGATCCTGATTAGTCAAATCAGGGGATTTCCTACCCTCTTCCTGGGCAGGTTTCCCTTCCCTTTTTGGTGACGGTTGTTCCTTCCCACCCCTTAGGGACCCCTTTTGTCCCCTTCCCAACTGGGAAGGGATCCAGGTCAACCCCTCTCTGTTCTTCACCAGCTCGTCCGCCAGCTCTGAGGCCTCTGTAATGGTTTTAGGTTTCCTATCTTTTACCAGGCATTTCAACTCTTTGGGAAGTCTGAAGTAGAACTGGTCTAAAATCAACAATTGAAACAAAGCCTTAAAATCCTGGGCTTTTTCTTCCTCTACCCATCTCCTCCCAAGATCACCTAGCTTTACCCCAAATTCAGAATAGGATTTACATTCTTGTGGGGCTAAACCCCTGAACTGCTTTCGGAAGTGGTCTGCCCCCAGCTTAAACCTTTTAAATACAGTGGCTTTATAGGCTGCAAAAGTTATCCCCCCATCTTCCATAAGCATGCTGTGATAGATGGCTGAAAGTTCTCCAGTCAGGATGCTACAAAGGTAAGACATATAGTCTTCCTCTGCAATCCCCCACTGTTTGGCTGCCTTCTCAAAGTTGGAGAGGTATATGGAGGGGTCTTCTCCCTCTTTGTACACTGCAAAGTCTTTGGGGGTGACTTTGATCTTTTTGCTTTGTTCAGCTTTCAGACGTAGCACCTCAAGCTCATGGCGACGTTGCTCTTTCTGCTCCCGTCTGCGGATCTCAGCTTGTCTTTCATCCTTCTCTCTTTCCTCCCGTCTGCGGATCTCAGCTTGTCTTTCATCCCTCTCTCTTTCCTCCTGTCTGCGGATCTCAGCTTGTCTTTCATCCCTCTCTCTTTCCTCCCGTCTGCGGTCTCGGTCCACCTCGATACGCATTCTCTCCAGTTCCAACTGTAGCCGCAAGGTTGCTTCTGACTGGGTGGGGGGCACTTCTGCAGGTGCCCCTGCATGCTGATTATGCTCCAACAGGAGGTCTTGCATATCTGTTACAGTCATGTTGTCACACTCCAGCTTTTGCTTTGCAAACTCTTCCTGGAGCTGTGGCTTTGTCATCTTCAGGATTTCCAGTCTCTTAGCACACTCCATCCTAACTAACTAAACTTTCCCTATTCCAGTTGACCCGAAAATAAAACAAAACCTCTGTTGCTTCCTCTGGGTGCTTGCACGTATCAAAAAACAAAAATGCCTGGCCAATCAAGTTCTCTGTTTGTTCTTATCCCACCGCTGCCACCAAATGTGATGGAACCGGCCCGATTCTGCCTTCAGACCCGGTCCCGTCAACTCCCTGCTGAGTTTCCAACTCCTGGAGGGAGCTATTTCTCCTCCAGCCACTTGGGCTCGCTGCCACCACCTGCTCAGTCTAGGGGTTCAGATTGAGAGGAACAGGACTCCCAATCCCCCTCTCCAGCTATGAGGCCAGGCCTCAAGGTCCTCTGCCACCCTGTATCACAGAGACCACAGCACTTCTTTGGGGAACCCCTGGAGGATTGGCACCTTATCCAACTGCATGCCTTCCCCCTTCCCCGGGGCCCCCTTCATAAAGCAGCGTGGTCTAAGCGGTCGGGATCTATGTGGTACAGAGTTTGACTGCCAGCATTCACAACAGAAAAAAAAATGTTTAATAAGAAGAGAAAGAGAATTAAAAAAAAAAACAGTTACATATAAAAGTTTAGCACAGCACCTGATCAGCAACAAGAAGGGCAAATAAAAGGTAGATTTAAACGCATCTGCTCATCCCTGGTGTAAACTGGCCCTACCTTGTGAATGACTGCCTTGGGGCCACCCCCACAGGCAGGAGCCCAGGCTACCAACCTTCCTCCTCCAGCGCCAGCTGCGGACTGCCCTTTTCAAAAAAAAAAAAAAAGAACTTCCTGCCTCTCTAGGAGGCTTTCCCCCTAGAGTTGCTGGTTTGGCTCTGGAAGGGAGGGGGGGAATGAAAGGAGGGCTAGGCCCCAAAGCCTGCCTAGCAGTTTCATGTTCCCTCCCAACTAAGATGGCGTTTCTCCACAGAGGTCATGGCCAAAATATTGTCCATTACATTTGATTCTTTTTGGACTATAGACTATAGTGAAGGTTAGATGCTTACCTGAAGAGCTTGTTACTGAAATAAAGTAGATGAACGTCTCCCCCTCTATTCCCCTTATAATATAATAAACCCAAACTTGTTGAAGACCAAACAACATAATCTTTCCTCTTTCTTGAGTAAGAAGAATAATGCTCTCTGTACATATGGGCATCCATGCAGAACAGTCTTGTCATAATGTTGTGCATGGTAGAGGAGGAAGCAGTTGCCTGCTTTTTCCACCAATAAGATTTTTGGCTTATTCCATGTACTATTTTTGTATGCTTCCCTAACATATCTGCTTTCTTCTTCCAGAACTGGGTGCTTGAAATCTTATTATGATTATTTTCTTAAGAAATGCTGATTTTGTGCAATTGCACCCACAACCAAGCCAATATATTTGATGCAGCTTATTGGGAAAAATAAAAAAGACTTCAAGTGGATATAGCTGGGTTCTGGGATTGTGAAACAGACAGGTTTACTACCTGCTAAAAGTTTTAACTGGTGAAATAATACAACAACATAACTATATAATGCTCTTCCAGAATGCTCAAAGGTTTTCATATTCCCCCCCCCCTTTAAAAAGGGCTAACTCCCCCATAGAAACACTGTGGGTGAAAATACCAGACTCCAAAAGTAATTTAGTAGTGGGGATGTGCTGTCATCCCCTGACCAAAGTGCTCAAGGTGATCTTGAAATGCTGAAACTAGGGAGGCATCAAGAGGAGAGGGACTTTTAATAACAGGTGACTTTACCTAACCTCATATTGATTTCATAAATGCATGCTCCAGTCATGCCATTTCTAGATACCATAAATGAGTGTGCCCTAAAACAGCTGGTCATGGAATCCACCAAAAGGGAGGCAACCCAGGATTTTAATCCTCAGTCGTGGCACAGGAAAGCCAGCCTCCAGGTGGTATTTGGGGATCCCCTGGAATTACAGCTTATCTCCAGATGACAGAGATCAGTTCCCCTGGAGAAAATGGATGCTTTAGAGGGTGGACTCTATAGCATTCTACCCAACTGAGGCAACCCTAGCTTCCCATGACATAGTGTGAGATGTGAATGTGATTGAACCAACTGGAAACCATAAGCACAATGGCATTAAATTTAATTATATGTATGTGGGAAAGTACCATGGAACTCCAATACTGACACATTTGACTTCAGAAGAGGAAGTTTCTCTAGAGTGAGAAATCTGGTAACAAGAAAGCTGAAAGCACCAGTCAAGAGGATCGAAGCTCTTGAAAAGGCTTGGGAGTTACTCAAAACCTCAAAATGAGATGCTCAGTTAGAATGCATACGATGAGCAGGAAAGGTAGTACAAAGTCCAACCAAGAGGCCACCACCAGCACAATTAACAAGCAGAGTGAGGGAAGCTATTAGAGTGAAAAGGGCTTCTTTCAGAAAATGGAAGGCTTACTCAAACAAGGCAAACAAAAATGAACATGAACTTGCACAAAAGAAATAGAAGACTATTAGGGATGTCAAAAAAGGATTATTTAATGGATGTTTTCAGGAGAGGAGGTGGAGCTGGGGCAAATAGTGATGATAAGGGAGGAAGTTCTAGAACTTAGATAAACTGCAAACAAAGAAATTAATGGGACCAGATGGTATTCATCCTAGAGGTCTTACAGAACTCAAATATGAAACTGCTTATCTTTTAAATAAAGTACCAGAAAACTGTGACCGATTTCCCACTCACCTTATGCCACTCTCATGTTCCTCTTCTCAGTGGGGCTTCCTTCCAATTTCACACTATCTGCCCCAGGGCTGCAGTTAACATCGGCTTTTTCATGCCACAAACAGAAACCGGTTTTTAGAGGTTTCTGTTTGCGGTGTGAAAAAGTCGACACTAGCTGCAGCCCCAGGGCAGATAGTGTGAAATTGGAAGGTAGCCTCGCTGAGAAGAGGAAGGTGAGAGCAGCATAAGGTGAGTGGGAAATCGGTCTGAGAGTGGCCAATGTAACACCCATTTTTAAACAAGGATCCAGGAAATTACAGGCCAGTTAGCTTTAAGTATATTCCAGGTAAATTGATGGAAAGCACTGTTAAAGAGAAAATTCTCAAACATATAGAAGGTCAAGACCTGCTGAAAAATAACCTCAACATGGCTTCTGCAAAGGTATGTCCTGTCTCAGTAACCTTTTAGATATCTTTGAAAGAGTCAATAAACATGTGGACAGGAATGAGCCAGCTGACATTGTTTATTTTGATTTCCAAAAAGCTTTTTGACAAAGTGCTTCACCAAATCCTCCTGAGAAAACTTCAGTCATGGGATAAGAGGACAAATCCTCTTATGGATCGGAAATTGGCTAAAATCAGGAAGCAGAAAGAATAAATAGTCAGTTCCCACAGCAGAAGGATGTGAATAGCATCTGTATTGGTCCCTGTATTGGGATTGGTGCTTTTCAATTTGTTCCTAAACAACCTGGATTTAGGGGGTCAATAGTGAGGTAGTCAAGTTTGTGGATGACACCAAATTATTTAGGGTGGTTAAGATTGCAAAAACATCTGAAAGGTTCCTCTTTGAACTGGGGGAATGGGCATGAAAAAGGCAAATGAGATTCAATGTGAGCAAGTATAAAAGGTGCACCTTTGGGGCAAATAATCTCAACTCTGCATGTATACTGATGGGATCTGAGCTGGCAGTGTCAGACCAAGAAAGTGATCTTGGGGTGGTAGTGGATGAAAATGTTGACCCAAACAGAAACCAAGCAGGAAAGGGTGAGAGCTGTAAGAACTTTCAACTCCCTAACCGACCCTTTTAGCTCCCTGCTCCCATCCTCTCCCTGAAAGCCAAGATCCCACAAGAATACAGAACTGTAGATCTTAATGATAACCAACATTACCTAGAAACTCCAGAACAGCAGTTGAACTCTGAAAGTCCTATCACAATAGGGCAGGAAAACAACTTGGAGGCCAAGGTGTTGGAGGGGATTTCTTTGAATCCAGAGTGACACATGAATTCTGAGTGCCCTGTCATAACAGAGCAGGAAGACATTTTAAAATTAAAGACCAAGGAGATGATAGAGACCAGTAAGGATACTTTTAGGGAGATGTATCATCTTGGGAAGAAAAAAAGACAGGCAGACCGAAATAGCATATAACATCACAAAATCAGAACCCGAGAGTTGTTCTGAACTCTGACTAAATGATATCAGAAGGGGCCTGGAAAACAGTGTAGTATATAGATAAATAAGTAACAGCTGGTTCAGGCTGGGAGGTCTCCTGAGTATCTAATTGAATTTTCAATTTCAAAAAAACTTTTTTCCTATATTTTATTCTCCCCCCCCCCCGCCAATTGCCCTATTTTGCCTTAATTTACCTTAATTAAATTGTCTTAATTATTTCTTTCTGTTTGCTGAGTTTAATTTACAGAACTCTAATGATAATATCCCCAAAGATTAGTCACCAAGGTTTAAGGTTGTTGCATAGTTAACAACCCTGTACAGCTGCCAATCTATGATGAGACCATGTACAGTTCTGGTCACTGCATCTGGAAAAGGGTATTGTAAATGAAACTAGCAACCAAAATTGATCAGGAGGGTAGAGCAGCTGCCCTAAACCTTTTGTGCTGTTATACTGGCTTGCAGGTTCCAAGTACCAAGTGTCAGAAGTCAGGTAAGGTAGGGAGGGATGGTAGCTGAGTGGTAGAGCATCTGCTTGGTAAGCAGAAGGTCCCAGGTTCAATCCCCGGTATCTCCAAAAAAGGGTCCAGGCAAAATGGTGTGAAAAACCTCAGTTTGAGACCCTGAAGAGCAGCTGCCAGTCTGAGAAGACAATACTGACTTTGATGGACCAAGGGTCTGATTCAGTATAAGGCAGCTTCATATGTTCACATGTTCATAAGGCAGGATAATTCAATTCACAGTCTGGATTTCAGAAATCAGGCAAAGCAAAGTTGATGGCTTAGTGTCTATCGTACGTGTTGCTTCCATGCCTAACAGCCTCTCTTGGCTGATTTTATAGCCCCATGTCTAAGGATCATGCTTTTAGCCATCTGCTCAAAAGCAATCCTGCAACCAGGGCTTTTTTTTTTTTTTAAAGCAGGAACGCACAGGAACGTAGTTCCAGCTGGCTTGGTGTCAGGGGGTGTGGCCTAATATATAAATGAATTCCTGCTGGGCTTTTCTACAAAAAAGCCCTACGTGAAACAATGGTGCCATCAGGGGTGTGGTCTAATATGCAAATGAGTTCCTGCTGGGCTTTTTCTACCAAAACAGCCCTGCCTGCAACTATTCATCTTTATTATCAGCAAGCACCTGGTGTCTGGCCAGGAGGCATGCATTTTGCCATCTTGTCTGTAGCTCTGTTCTCAGTCTCTGTCTGTGGTGCTCTGAGGGTGTAGGTGATAATAGTGGGCTGGGAATGGCCAGTTGAGGTTCACCTGCTAAGGCAGGGCTGGAGATGTAAGTAGTTCTGCACCAGCTGCCAGCTGTGAATCTTGACAAGCTGGCAGCTTCTTTTCCTGCTGGTCAGCTTCCGGCAAGGCTGGCTACACAGGGTTCCTCTTCTCCGGAGGAGTCCTCTCTAATGCTGAACCCTGGCTGATTCATAACAACTGTTATGTTTAGAGAGACACAATAGAGATCTATAAAATTGTTCATGGTATGGAGAGAATGGAAGGGGAATAGCTTTTCTCCAGCTACCATAATACTAGAACTTGGGATCATTCAATTAAGCTGAATGGTGGGAGATTCAAGACAAACAAAAGGAACTTCTTTATACAGTGCAAGTTGTAGAACTTGCTGGATGTGGAGATGGCTGCCAATTTGGAAGGCTTTAAAAACTGAGTGGACAAATTCATGGAGGAAAGACCTATCAATGGCTGCTAGCCATGATGGATATCTACTGCCTCCAGTATCAGAAGAAATATGCCTCTTTCTATCAGTTGCTGAAGAGCTTGGAAATGAGAATGCTATTGCTGTCATCCTGTTTCTGGGCTTCCTAGAGCTTGTGAGCAGCTGACTGGTCACTGTGTGAACATAAGCTGGGACTTCATAGGCTCTTGGTCTGATCTGGCATGGCCTTTCTTGTCTTTTAATGTTCTTACCTCTTGTGACAATCCTTTAAGGTAGAACAGTGCTGTGTCCATAATACTTATGTTGGCTGAAGACTGTAGGTGTGCCTACTATGCAAATTGATGATGGTTGACAAATAAATGGGTCAGTGTTGTTGGCTCAGGGAGGAATTACATTGTTTGCCAGATCCATGTAGTTCCTCTTAAATAGGACATGGGGTCCAGCCATAGAAAAGCTGCAATTTTGCCATGCTGAAAAGTTGTGTGTTTTTCTAAAGTTTCATGTTTCCCAGTGCACTCCTTCATCTCTTCTAAACCAACAGTGCAATTCTATACAGAATTACTCCAGTCCACTAATTCTGCATATGACTGTGCTTTAATTGTCACCTGTTCATTTCCATGTGCTCAGCAACATTTCAAATCATTGATTATTTCTTTTTTCTTTCTTTCCTTTTAAAAGATCCATTATTTTATATTTATGAATATACATAAGAATTTAAGCATCACTTCTGATCCTTCTCAAGCATCCTCCCCAGCAAGTGTGCATCACCTCCCTTGGTGCCGTGGGTGTAGATCACCTGGGCTCTGTGCTTGGACATGAGCTTAATTAGACCTGGTGCTTTTTTTGAAGAACAAGCCCAGCAAGAGCTCGTTTGCAGATTATGCCACACTGCCTGGCCTGGGAGCATGTGGCTGCCACATGGCAGGTAGGGCTCTGCTCCTGTGGGCTCTGGCAGGGAAAAAAGCCCTTAATTAGACCTTTACTGAGCAGCTCCTGTAATGCAGCCCTGGCCAGAGAGCCTTGGATCTTCAGCCTCTCAGAGAACATGGCCAGCATGATGAGCTTGTAATTGGGTGCCCCCTTGCAGAGCTTGTTGTAGGTCACTTTGTTGGAGGTTGTTGAGTTGGCTCTCAGTTTCCCTTTGGACCACTTCTTCTTAGCTTTGCCGCCAGACATTGATGGGATCCTTGTCCTTTTTGGCCGACTTGCCTGCATCTTCCTTCTTGTCGTCCTTGGGATCATGGCGGAGCAAAGTGAGGTATGTCAGTGGTGCTGCTGCTGCTTCTTCCAAACCATTGAAGATTTCTTGTTCATCTTTGATCCTATTGATCACATAGCCTTCCTTTCTTTCTTGACTTCTAATTCTCTTTTTTCCCTTATCTTCATTTAGTAATGCTATTGGGTACTATTGTTTATAGTTAGGTAATGAAACCAGTTTGGCTTGGCATATTAAACGTATTACTTTGGTGATTGTTCCCTCTCAGAAATACGATTTCCATTCATTTTTCCAATGTGCTTCAGGATGCCACTGTTGATGCTTCTATGTCTGCAGCTACCCCCTCTGATATAGCTGATGCTCTAGCTAATGGAGACCAGTGGACACCATTAGAAACCAGGTGGCAAATGGAACCCCTAATCAGCCCTTCGCAACTAGAATTGATTGTTAAAGAGGAAAAGAAAGAAGATGCTAAAGAAAAGGAGCAAAAGAACACCCAGCAGGCCCATGGAATCAATAGTGAACTTGAGAAGATGCGGATAGACTTTGAGCTGACTGCACTGAAGCGCCAGCATGAGGAGAATGAAAAGCAACGGCAACATGAGGAAAAGATGGAGCTGATGCGGCAGCAGACACCATCTAGAACAATATCTAGAGGGGAAGAAGAGCAACTGGGTAGCAGACTAGACCCAATAACAGAGATTGAATTAGAGAAGATGCGCATGGAGTTTGAACTGGCCAAGTTGAAGCATATCTCTGAGGAGAATGAGAGACAGAGGCAGCATGAACGGAAAATGTATGAGGACAAGGAAAAGCAGCGGCAGCATGAAGAGAAAATGGAGCAGATGCGCCAGCGCCAAGGTCTGCTTCGAACATCAAGCCAGAAGGCTTCTTCTGATTCCAAGGTAGAAGCCACTGCTGAGACATCTTCTGTGGCCTTTACTGAAGTAGGGAAGGTGAGAGTAGAGGTCCAGCTGGCCATGCAGGTATACCTACCAGAGATGGATGAAAAGACGCCACCATGTGAGCAGAAAGGGTGTAAAGAAATCCCAAACCTTGAGCAGCAAGTGAAAAGTAGCCCTGAGGATGGAAAGCCACAAATGCCACCAGAACAGCAGGAGACTGATGGGGTGACAGAACACCTAGGCCTGCAGGTGCCACGCATCGTGGTAAGTGGGGCAGAACCAGTGTGGTCAACCAGCAGGTTGGACTTAGCCATTGAGACTGAGCTGGAGAAGAGGCGGATGGAGTTTGAACTGACAAGACTGAAATACGAACATGAAGACAACGAACGGCAGCGGCAACATGAGGAAAAGATGGAGCACCTGCGGCAGCAAGCTCCCCCTAAAGAGGTAAAGCAGGAAGCAGAATATAAATAAGGGAAGATGGGAGGCTGTATCCCTTTTTCCACTATACAACTAAGTGAGGCAAGGAGGGGGAAACTTCATCAGCCATTCTGTGAGTTACTTCCACACCAGGACAGTTCCCCATTTTGATCTCATTGCCACTGTGAATGGAAAGGATTTCCCAGTGCCAATGAAGCCTCCATACAGAGGTTTTCTCCATGCTCCGCGCACACATTTTTAGGGCAGCAAATGTGTTCAAAACATTTCTACCAACCTGTTGGCAATATACAGGGATAAGAATTCTGCAGATTTATGTGTCTTTGTGTTAATTATGTGTTAATTATAACAATTATTTATAAGTTTTATTTTGAATGATCCAAGATTATACTGATGATGTCCTAGGGTTGCCAAGTCCAATTCAAGAAATATCTGGGGACTTTGGGGATGAAGCCAAGAGTAAGGTTGTGACAAGCATAACTGAATTCCAAAGGGAATTCTGACCTTCACATTTAAAGAGACCACACACCTTTTAAATGCCTTCCCTCCATTGGAAATAATGAAGGATAGGGGTACCTTCTTTTGGAGCTCCAATCCTTTGGAAACTTTTGAAGAGAGGCACTGGATGTTATGCTGAAAATTTGATGCCTATACCTCAAAAGACAGCCCCCCAGAGCCCCAGATACCCACAGATCAATTCACCATTATACCCTTTGGGAATCAGTCTCCATAGGGAATAATGGAGTGTCCAGCAGACATTTCCCTCCTCCTCCCTTTCTGATGACCCTGAAGTGGGGGGAGGCCTCCAAACCGGGGGATCCCCTGCCCCCATCTGGGGATTGGCAACCCTATTATTTCCTCTTTGTGAGTGGAGTTTCTGAGACTCAAGGGGCATCATGGTTTTCTGCTTCAGGAAGCAGAGTTTCTACAAGCCTGGGAATACAACCAGCACCTCCATTCAGGCCTCAGATTCAGCAGGAGCTCACAGGAGCATAGCTCCTGAAACTTTCTGAGGGTTCCCCCTCTTCCTCCCACCTACCTTGTCTATTGAATAGTAGTAAGGTTGCCAAGTCCCCCACAGCTTCTGGCGGGAGACTTTTTCTATGTACATCGTGCCAGCGCAGCCGTGCACCAGTCACCCTATGCGCTTATGGGGAAACTCTGGTTTTCCCGGATGCTCTAGCAATTTGGGAGGTGAAAACTCTATGGTACCTATTGTACCATAGAGTTTTCCTTCCCAAATTGATAGAGTGTCCGGGAAAAACAGCATTTTCCCGGAAACGCCTAGAACGGCTGGTGTGCGGTGGCAGCAGCGCAATGAAGTCACTTCCAGGTGATGCCATTGTGGCAGTGACATCAGAGGAGGTTCCCCCCACTGGCCCAATGTGGGCCGGCGGGTTGGGAACCTCCAGGTGGGGGAACCCACGCCTGGCCCAGGGGCTTGGCAACCCTAAATAGTAGTTGCAGCTGCATAACAATCTCTGGACTAGGAGAATGGGCAGCCAACCAGCCACCAGGAGCTTTGCCACACCCCCAGCAGCCCTCATTAACCCCTGGAGAAGCCCACGCCACTCTTTCTCTACTTCTTATGTGATTTTGGGTGGCGGGTGGCTTGCTGGCCTTTTGACTGGGGGGGGTGGCCCAGGAGAGTCCCAGATGATTAAAGCCTGCTTGGGCTGGCTGGATCCCTTGCTCGCCCGGGGCTTTCCTTTCTTGTATTGGGTTGCTTTTGGCTAGGGGGGCATATGCTAATGAGTTATACTAATGAGCTCCACCACCTATTTTTCTACAAAATGACCCCTGCCTCCATCCATAGAGATGTTTAGTCCCAAGTTCACTCAAGGTCTCCACCCTTTCAACTCAAGGCCTGTTCATTGAAGGAATGGTTCTGACATAATTTCCTTTTGTTTAGATAAGAAGCTCACAGGATGGAGGAACTGAATCACTTTCCAGAATCTCCCACTAATGGGGGATGGATCTAACATGAACCCTTTTGTTACATTATTAAATCAAATATATTATTAAAAGTACAAGGTTCTGCTATAAACAGGAGGTATTCCATGAACATATTAATTCTTGCTCATGTTTTGAGGCATCCATAGCAAAGCTTAAACATCTCTGGGTTTTATCCTACAGTGATAACTCTGAAAGGGTCATTTATGATTCTGTCTGAACAGCTTTATCAACTGAATACTTTTCTTTTATTTCTCCCCACAGTCTGAATGATGATTGCATGGCCTGACCATTGGTTGCCTTCCTCTAAAATGCCAACTTATCAGTGGATGCACACAGAATGACTCTTTGTTATGACCAAAAACCTCTTACCTGTATTGCCAGCATTATATTATACTTTACTGAACTGCTGCAGTATTTCTGGCCTTGTGTCTTCCTTGTATTATTCTATTGATAGTCCTTCCTATCCTAAATGATTACACAGTATATTAATGAGCCCCACTTACCTTGGCTAAAACCCATCTTGTCTAATCAAATTCTACAGCAGCCCCCAAAAGCCAGTATAAATATAAAGCCCATAAACCACATCTGGAAAATACGTAGCCTTGGTCTTCAGGGAAAGAGAATTCTAGACACCAATAACAACCTTCAGCATAATTTTGTGGTTCCGACTTGGTGCATGGTCAGTACACTCAAGAGGATGTTACTAGTTAATTTTAAAGGCAATCAAAGAATACAAGGCTTGGGGTGGTCTTTTAGATGTGCTGAACACAGGCTATTTAGCACCCTATGGTGTACCACTAGCTCCCTGAACTGTGTCCATAAGGCAATGGAGAGCGACTGGTAATGTGCTCCAACAACCCCCATCAGAAGGTGAGCTGCAGTATTTTGTATCCATGAAGTTGCCAAATCTTTCTCAAGGGCAGCTCCACATATAATACATTACAGAAGTCCAGTATCCCAGTTAAGGATGCCAGCCTCCAGGTAGGGATGGGAGATCCCTCGGTTTTGCAGCCTCTTGCCCACCACCAGCCAGCTGGCCAATAGGGAGAAGTCCCACCCCCAAGGTCCACCCCAAGAGCAACAACCAGTGGCCACCCCTCTCCCTCCTCACCTGCAAGATTTTAAGGGACTCCCAGTTGATCAGTGGGAGCACATGGCCCACTGATCAGCTGGAGAGCCCTTTAAATCTTTCAGGAGCAGAGGGAGAGGGGAGGTTGCTGGCTCCATGCCTGAACTTCAATTCGCTGCTTGGAATTCAGGCACATGCAGCCCCTGCTGCAAAAAGCATTTAAAGGATCTCTTTAAATACTTTTTGTAAGTGGGGGTCACACATGACTGAATTCCAAGCAGCAGATTCACTGCTTAGAGTTCAGGCATGTGGAGCACCAGGGCACCCACTTGCAAAAAGCATTTAAAGGGTCCCTTTAAATGTTTTTTTGCAAGTGCAGCCCACACATGCCTGAATTCCAAGTGGCAAATTCTCCACTTGGAGTTCAGGTGTTGGGCCATTTATAGGGTCCCTTTAAACGGTTTCTGCAAGCAGAATTTACTGCTTGGAATTCAGGCATGTGGGGTGCTAGCAGGCCTTGAATTCAGCAGGAGCTCACAGGAGCACAGCTCCTGAACCTTTCTGATGGTTCCCCCTCCTTCTCCCCACCTTTGTCCATTGAATAGTAGGTGCAGCTACATAACAATCCCTGGATGAGCGCCACCACTTATTTTTCTACAAAACAACCCCTGGGTGCTAGACAGGTTGCCAGCTTCCCGAGGGGGGGGGGGGGGGCCTGGAGATCTCCCGCTTTGATCTCCAGCTGACAGAGATCAGCTCCCTGGAGAAAACGGCTGATTTGAAGGGTGGACTCTGTGGTATTGTACCATGCTGAGACCCCTCCCCTCCCCAAACCCTGCCCTAGCTCCACCCCCAAAGTCTTCAGGTATTTTTCAATGCAGACCTGGCAACCCTAGGTGCTAGTGGGCCTAGGTCTTCAAGCCTGGCAATGAATCCAGGAACTCCTCAAGGATATGAACCTGAATGACCATTCCACAACTTGTATAATTTCACTACTAAACCTGTTCATTCTGATTCCTGTAAAGAATGTTTCAGAGAATGCCACTTATGACTGGTGCTGATTCACGATAACTACAAAAAGCAGATGACTAAATTGTAAATAAAACCTATGCAAAGCATTTACCTGGGATCAGATGAAAACCATGATTTTGATTGCATTTCTGGGTGATTCTCAAACCACTCAAATTCTGGTGATGAACAGTGATTATCTTTTCTGAGAAGCAACATGAGGCAGCTCGTTCTCTTCAGATGTTGCTGTGGAACTGACCACTGGTACCTTTAACTGGATGAGTGCACACTTGTTCTCTCTCTCTCTCGGCTTGGCTTCGCGAACAAAGATTTAAGAAGGGTGCAATAGTCCACGTTTGCTGCAGGCTCGCTGGTGGCTGACAAGACCAATGTGGGACAGGCAGGTCCGGCCACAGCGGCTGCAGGGAAAAGTCTGATTTAGGGTTGGTCCCGTAGCAGTGCGATTCTTCCTCAATCTCCTTTTGTCCTCAAGACCAGCTATGCGTGCGTTCTCAAAGGAAGAGACAGCCTGGTGGATGGTGTGCCTCCATGCTTTGCGATCTGAGGCTAGGTCAGACCACTGGTGATGGTTGATGTGACAGGTGCTAAGGGATTTCTTCAAGGAGTCCTTGTACCTCTTCTTTGGTGCCCCTCTATTTCGATGGCCGGTGGAGAGTTCGCACACTTGTTACAGGGGGAGGAAATGGACTAATTCCTGCAGACACTTCAGCTAGTCCCATATAGATCACTGGAATTTTAACATTGGTAGCAAAACTGATTGCAAGCAGCTTCTGGCATGGCCCACATTTCACTCCTTTGCAAAATCTAACAGTTCCTGCAAAAGTCTGTTTATGGTCTTCCCTCTTTTAAGGATAGTGTGTGTTTATATGTACTGTATATAAGTACCAGTACCTTTATTACATACTATAAAAAAAAAACTTCATAGGAGAATTTTAAAAGTTTTATAAGAGCATTTTAAAAGTTCTCCAACACAAGAAGGTATGTGGCCACAGGCCAACAGATAGACATTGATTTTGGTGTTGCAGGAGATCTTGGATAGCAGCCATAGAAGTAAAAATTTTCTCCCTCTTTTAACGTTCTTGTATTAAGGCCACGAAAGGGTGAATGTTTATCCACATATCTGTACACATAGTCTTTTAAAAGGCTAAGAAAACAACAGCCACAAGCTGCATTTAAGCATTTCCCCAACTATCCAAGAACCTTCTCCTTCTTTGATGAGGGATGGGGAGGATAACACACAGACAGACATGCATTTGCTGAAGCCATGCAAGGGAAGATGAAAGTTGCTCATGGCTCAGAACTAAAGCAATGCTTTGTTAACTCAGAGCAACAGAAGGGAAGACCAGATAAATGTGATGTTCCTGAGACACTCAGTAAGCCTTAGGCTGCATCTCCTAACAAAGGGGTCTTTTGTCTTCATGACAATCCTTCTGCAGTGAATGAAAAAGACAGCAATCTCATTCATGATAGACTCTGCCCATCACATATACAGCTGGTCACAAAGATGATGAGACAGAGAACAAGAATGGGATAAGAGGAAGTGGTGATCATTGTTCCAAAGATGGAGTTATGCTGATATCTCTTCTGATGAAGACAAGGAAAGACATGAACTTGAAACTGCCCATGTATGGATTTAAGGCAGTGGTCCCCAACCTTTTTGGCCCCAGGGACCGGCTCCAGGGCCAGCCCACCTACCGCAGCCCAGAGCAGGCAGGGTGTGGGGACCCAATTCAGCCTCCCTCCCCACCCACCCCCACCCCGTGGCGCCTCCTCTCTCCTGTTTTCCTCCCCCATTTTCCTCCTCTCCCCTTCTCCCCACCGTGCAGCCTCGGCACCTCTTAAAGATGCACTTGACGCCTACTTTGTTTTACTGCTTCAGACCAACACGGCTGATCACCTGGATCTATCCTCCCCCCCCCCGTTTTCTTCCCTCGCGCCCCCCCCCCCCTGTGCAGCCTCGTCACCTCTCCCCCCCCCCATTTTAAGGCTGGGGAAGGGGTGGTGAAGTCCTCCCAGGCCACCCCCCCCCCCCTGCCAAACAGCTGCAGGGGAAAAACCGCCACAGCCAGTCGCAGCCAAGGGCACATTGCGCCCCAGGCAGGCACCCCCCCCCCCCCCCAAGGCGCTTCAAACCTCCCCCAGCCCACAGTGCTCACTCCCTCCTTCCCTTTCTGTCCGGTTCCATCGCCTCCCCCCACCCACCACCCACCCCAATCACAGCGCGCCACCTCCGCTAGGGACAGGAAGGAAAGGGAAAAGGGTGACAGAGGAGGAGGCAGGCACGCTGCAGCTGCAGAGCCCAGGTGCAGGGGGGCGGGAGGGAAAGGGACGGGAAGGGAAAGGAAAGGAAGGGCGGCTGGCGGCCGGCAGTAGTGGCGAGCGACGCTGCCCTTGCCTCCTTCCCACTTGAGGAGGAGGCAAGGCCAGCGTCGCTCGAAGTTGCTGCAGCGGCTTTCTTGGCTGATCAGCTGGTAGGTGGGAGTGGGGAAGAGGCGGGGCGGGGCGGCTGTGTGGGGGGCGAAAGAGGGAGAAGGAAACGGGGAGGAGGAGGTGCTGCGGGAGGGCGGGGCGGTGAGGCTGCGCGGCCCATGGAAAACAGGCCACGGCCCACTACCGGTCCCCAGCCCGGGGGTCGGGAACCCCTGCTTTAAGGCCACGGCTCTTCACAAATACATACACAGCTCAAAGTACAACTGCGCAATGATTTGAGATGACCCTTTCCCAGCTTCTATACTTTGTCAACCAAGACCAAAAAGCATTCTGAGCTTCCACTGTGCAAATTGTGAAAGTAGTACTTTTCATAGTACTCCAGTACCACTATTAAACCTAAGCTGGTATCTTGATATCGGCTCATTTCCATCACAAAGGGAGCAAAAATAAGCAGAGCACCTAGAATCTGCTCACTTCCTTCCATGAAGGCAGTAAAGATAAGGAGAGCATTGCAGAATCGTCTCCACTCTATGAATATGGGAATCTCAGTTGCCATATTTTCACAACAATCCATGTAACAATGACTACTGGGTTTTAACCTAAACATTTTGACATTCTTTCAGTATTAGGAGCTATGAACATCAACCCAATGTAGCAGCTCACAATCTCAAGCAGAAAACATTTTCAGTCCTCCTGCTCAAGACTCTGTAACTCGAGAAGCCAGGAAGTAAACCTAAGGCCTATATGTGAACATTGGGTGGCCTAATGTGAGATACAGAATACAGACTCCATGTCTGCACTAGTTGCTAATATATTATGCTCTATTAAAAGCTTATATCTGCTTCTACATCTTCAGGCCCAAGAAAAGGGAATCAGTGTGGTGCAGTGGTTAAGAGCAGCAGACTCTAAACGGGAGAACCAAGTTTGAGTCCCCACTCTTCCCCCTAAAGCCTGCTGGGTGACCTTGGTGTAGTCACAGAACCCTCCCAGCCCCACCTACCTCACAAGGTGACTGTTGTAGGAAGATGAAAGGATTATAAACTGAATAGGGTAGAGAAAAGCAGGGTATAAACACCCACTCATTTTCTTGTTCTTCTATTTTGCAAACTGCATCTGTCCTAGAACTATTCTGTGTATTCAGCAACTTTAACAATAAAATTTCCCAAGCCTGTTCAGCAACAGAGAATGCTTGCAAGAATATGTGAAAACCTGAAGTAGGCTGAAAATCAAGGACCCCACCCTCTGGCCCTAGAACAGCTTGCTCCACTCCATCAGGAGCCTGGGGGGAACACGGAAGGCACCATTGACACAAGAGCATTATAACACTTCCAGGGGAGTAACATTGTGCCTTTATATGACTCACCAAGAGCAGTGTGGTGAAACTATAGAGATTTCAGTGAGAGAAGCATGAAGTCACTTCCACTTTTCCCTAGGAGTGATGTAACATTGTTGCACCAATGACAATTTTGTAGGTTTTTTTCTCCCCCCAGTTGACGGAGTGGTGGTGGGCAGCAGAGGCTGCCAGTGGAAGGTCTTCCATCGTAGCAACCCTACTCCAGAAGAAAACATGTGACGTGCTTGAACCTCTCCCTGTAGTCAGTCTGTCTTCCTTCCCCCTCCACCCAGCACTTCAAGAAATAAGGAGAAACAACACTGGAATCGATAGAGACAGATTAAGCCAATGAGCCTGGCAAAAGGGCAGCAAAATTTCAACAGGGGACATCTGATAATGAGGAAAAACCTGAGCACACTTGCATTTTGAAGAGGACAAAAGAGGCGAAGAGCTGAAAAAGGCCAGTGACACCTTGATGTTGTCAGTTTTACAAAGATGGAGCACACAAGGGGCCAGGGCAGAGTTCCATTTTCCATCATCAATGGAAATCTCATGCTTGAGCAGTCTGGACAGCAGCCCCAAATACTTCATCATCATGTACAGGATTATGAAGTATTTGGGGCTGCTGTGAAAATGTGGGATTAGTGCAGGATGCAAAACCCTTTAAAAATTATTTTGTTTAAAGGATCTTTGCCCGGGACTCTCCATCCGTTCACTGCTGGATATGAAACCCATGAGCCCACAGCCCTGCCCTGTGGACTGATCAGCACGAGGGGTCACAGGTTTAGTTTTATACCTGACACTACCAGGTATAAACTACCAGTAAACTATGAGCCTATTTCAGCAGCAGGCGGGAGTTGATGTCACAGAGCAGAATCTATGACATCAGTTTGAAGTTGGCACCATAAGGCTGGCTTTGTTCTTTTGCATGGACACTGTGCCTCTGGTACTGTACGGGACAGGTACAAAGGTTTATGATGGGAAACTGAGATGCTAGTGAAATTGAAGACTGCCATTTCACAATCCCTTGAGCTTAAATGCCCTATGGTAAGAATTATTATTATTTGATTATAGTTATGTCCTGCTGTTCATTCAGAAGACTCAGAGCTGCTTATATGGGGCTCTGATTAAAGTAGTCCCCCAGGCAGGTGCCTGTTTAGCACTAACTGTATATTATGTACCTTCAGATGGCATATTATTTCTTTTTTAATCTTGGGGAAAGGCGGGGTGCTTAAATAACATTCTGCCTTTCATCCAACTCGGGTGTTATTTCCAAGTGAGCTCAAAGCCTTGATTTCAAGCTGACAAAAGGGTGAAGATTTTAAATGGTCACAAAGGGCACGAGGCCAGCTTCCTCCCACCTTTGAAAGCTGCATGAGAGATGATTATACCAGTTCTGGTTCTGTTGTCAACACTGCCATCCCCTCCAGTGTTTTAAGAAGGCTGCCTACCCTTCTCATTTTTAAAACACTGAATTGTTGTTTATTCTTTTATACAGCCTTCACTTTCTAAAAAACAGAAACATTTTAAAAGGTACTGCGAGGGATGGAAGGGAAGTTAGGTTAACGACACACAAGCACCAGCCGACAGGCACTCTCCACAGACTGATCGTCTAATTCAAATGCCATCACATTGAAAACTTGAGCAACCTTTTCAGGGACTCACCTTGGAAGAGAAGTATGTTTACATAGCAGAAAAACCACCTCCACTATTTTCAAAGTGGCACATTTGTATGCATCATAATGTGTAGGGGCTTACTTTTCACAGTGCTGTATTGGTGCATCATTGTTGCTTTATTATTATTTAGGCCAGGGATGTCAAACGTTCAGCCCATGGGCCAAACCAGCCCACCCAGGGCTTTAATCAGACCCGTGGGGGCTCTTTTCTTCCCCTCCCCCCTTCTGCCCTCAGCCTTTGAAGCTCCAAGGCTGCCAAAATTCCGAGCTCCTCCTTCCTTGTCTTTGCAGAGGCTAAAGCAGAAAGCAAAGCTGCAAAGAAAATGAGTGGGTTTTCCACTCCTGAGCACATAGACCTGAATGGAAAATCCACTCCACGGTTTCCTTGCCACTTTCTCTGTGCTGCAATGTGCTTCAATGGAGTGGAGCTCAGTTTAACTTCCCAGCATTCCTATGGTCAGCTGAAGTTTCCTGGAGTTGTGTCTTTGCACAGAAAGGGTTGATGCTCTGAGCCAGCTTTGTCTCTGCTGAATGGATATGAGAACTGGTGCCTAGTGAGTACTATAACTTGGGACCCACAGCCAAAGGGGGATATCACACTGGACAGCCATTGCCAATCTGAGTAGACCTCGGGGCAGGGGGGTGGGGAGAAGAAGCTTGCTATGCTCTGCCGTTTTGTGTTTTCCCAGGCTGAGAGCATTTTATATTTTTAGTTTCTGCTGTGATCCTTGTATTTTTTCTTAATTTTTTTATTTTAAAAATTGCATTGCAAAATCCTACTATTCCCCCACCTTTCCATTTTAAACAAAATACTGCAAGTGTTTTAAGCATATTTGTATTTTAAGTTGAAAATAATACCTTTGTGTTTGTCTGTGTCCTTTATAAAGTTTATATCTCTGCTACTTGGCATTACATTTTATGACATGCATGGTTTGGCCCCACAAAGTCCCATTTATGTCAGATCCAGCCCTCCTAACAAATTAGTTCAACACCCCTGCTTTAGGCACATTATTCCACAGTAAAAGATTAAAAAAAAAAAAAACAGGCCTAAGCCTTTATTGGCCAATTTAAGTTGAGTGAAACTCCCTTGCTAGGTTAATAGAGCTGCTAACTCCAGGCTAGGAAAAATTCCTGGATATTTGGGGATGGAATCTGTGGAGGGTAGGGCTTGGGAGGCAAGGGACCTCTCTAGGATATAATCCCATAGAGTCCATTCTTCAAAGCAGCCATCTTCTCCAGGGAACTGACATCTGTTGCCTGGAGATCATTTGTAATTCCTGAAGATCATCAGCCTCCACCTGAAGGTTTGCAACCCTAATCATCAAGAGCTGAACAAACTTTCAGTTTTCACTGTCTGTTTGGAATGGAAAAAATGGAGTGGTTGTGAACCATCTGGCAAGCCTCAGTGAATAGGTTGAAGTGCTGCTGTTCGCATAGTAAGTTGCAGGATGTACAAACATGGGTAAAAACAGTACTACAGTAAACCAACCTCTTTCTTTCTTTCTTTCTTTCTTTCTTTCTTTCTTTCTTTCTTTCTTTCTTTCTTTCTTTCTTTCTTTCTTTCTTTCTTTCTTTCTTTCTTTCTTTCTTCCTTCCTTCCTTCCTTCCTTCCTTCCTTCCTTCCTTCCTTCCTTCCTTCCTTCCTTCTTTCTTTCTTTCTTTCTTTCTTTCTTTCTTTCTTTCTTTCTTTCTTTCTTTCTTTCTTTCTTTCTTCCTTCCTTCCTTCCTTCCTTCCTTCCTTCCTTCCTTCCTTCCTTCCTTCCTTCCTTCCTTCCTTCCTCATCAGAGTTCTGCTCAAGGTAGCTTACAATTAAAATGTATCGCAATATAAAAATGGCAAACCGTTTAAACAAGCCATCAAAAGAAGCCCAGGGACATAAACAGCCTCTGTACCTCAGAACATAAACAAACCATTAAAAAAAGCCAGAAGGATAAAACCCATAATTACAAATCTGGTTAAAAGATACATTTTGACTTGGTACCTAATACCAGTAAAGTAGGTTCCAGGTAAGCCTGAAGAGTGAGGATGTTCCAAAGGGGAGGTACTATTGCAGAAACAGTCCTGTCTCTAGTTGCTACCCACTTCATCTCTGAAGGCGGGGGCCCAGAGAGGGGCAATGCTTGAGACACAGAGCATAACCCGAGGACTAGATAGTACAAGAAGAGAAGGCCCTTCAGGTAGGGTTGACTGGTCCAGCTCAGGAAATATCTGGAGATTTTGGGGATAGAGCAAGGTTGTGAGAAGCACGATTGAACTTTGGAGTTCTGGCCATCATATTTAAAGAGCTCCTGTGCTCTTTTTAAATTCCTTCCCCTCATTGAAAATAATGGATGGGAGCACCTTCTTTTGGGGCTCATAGAATTGGAACCCCTGGTTCAATCTTTTTGAGACTCGGGGTTGTTGTTTTTAGATAAGGCATCAGATGCTATGCTGAAAATTTGGTGCATCTACCTAAAAAAATACCCCCCCCCCAAGAGCCACAGATACTTGCAGATCGATTCATTCTTCTGTGGAGACTAGTCTCCATCGGGTATAATAGAATGCCCAGTGGCCATCCACCCCACCCCCCACTTTCTGATAACTCTGGAGCAGGGGGAGGGCCTCCAAACCAGGTGGTCCCCTGCCCCCAACTGGGGACTGGCAACCCTATCTTCAAGTACCCTGGCCCCAAGCCGTTAGGGTCTTTAAAGGTAAGAACCGGCACTTTTGAGCCATGCCTGGAAACAGATTGGTCAGAACACGGATGATTCAATCCCTGTAACTAACTTCTGTAATCAATGTTTTGTGTTGTAAAAGGGACATCTGCTTGATTGACCATTCTGAAGAATTTCCAGTTATATGATAGAACTATAAAAATATAAGAGAAGCTATGTTGGATCAGGCCAATGGCCCATCCAGTCCAACACTCTGTATCACACAGTGGCCAATACACAAACACACACACACACAGAGTGGCTAATAGCCACTGATGGACCTCTGCTCCATATTTTTATCCAATCCCCTCTTGAAGCTGGCTATGCTTGTAGCCACCGCCACCTCCTGTGGCAGTGAATTCCACATGTTAATCACCCTTTGGGTGAAGAAGTACTTCCTTTTATCCGTTCTAACCTGACTGCTCAGGAATTTCATTGAATGCCCACGAGTTCTTGTATTGTGAGAAAGGGAGAAAAGGACTTCTTTCTCTATTTCTCCATCCCATGTATAATCTAGTAAACCTCTATCATGTCACCCCGCAGTCGACGTTTGTCCAAGCTAAAGAGCCCCAAGTGTTTTAACCTTTCTTCATAGGAAAAGTGTTCCAAACCTTTAATCATTCCAGTTGCCCCTTTCTGCACTTTTTCCAATGCTATAATATCCTTTTTGAGGTGCGGTGACCAGAATTGCACACAGTACTCCAAATGAGACCGCACCATCGATTTATACAGGGGCATTATGATACTGGCTGATTTGTTTCCAATTCCCTTCCTAAAAATTCCCAGCATGGCGTTGGGCTTTTTTAATTGCAATTGCACACTGTCTTGACATTTTCAGTGAGTTATCTACCACAACCCCAAGATCTCTCTCTTGATCAGTCTCTGTCAGTTCACAGCCCATCAACTTATATTTGTAGCTGGGACTTTTGGCCCCAATGTGCATTACGTTGCACTTGGCCACATTGAACCTCATCTGCCACGTTGACGCCCACTCACCCAGCCTCAACAGATCCCTTTGGAGTGCCTCACAATCCTCTCTGGTTCTCACCACCTTGAACAATTTAGTGTCATCTGCAAACTTGGCCACTTCATTGCTTACTCCCAACTCCAGATCATTAATGAACAAGTTAAAGAGCATGGGACCCAGTACTGAGCCCTGCGGCACGCCACTGCTTACCGTCTTCCACTACAAAGACTGCCCATTTATACTCACTCTCTGCTTCCTATTAATTAGCCAGTTTTTGATCCACAAGAGGATCTGTCCTTTTACTCCATGACTCTCGAGCTTACTAAGGAGCCTTTGATGAGGAACTTTATCAAAAGCTTTCTGGAAGTCAAGGTAAACAACATCTATTGGGTCCCCTTTGTCCACATGCTTGTTCACCCCCTCAAAGAACTGTAACAGGTTAGTGAGGCAAGATCTTCCCTTACAGAACCCATGCTGAGTCTTCCTCAATAACTTGTGTTCATCAATGTGCCTACACATTCTGTCCTTGATAATGGTTTCTACCAACTTTCCCAGTATTGAAGTCAGACTGACTGGTCTGTAATTTCCCGGATCTCTTCTGGAACCCTGTTTAAAGATGGGGGTGATATTTGCTACCTTCCAGTCCTCAGGAACGGAAGCAGATTTCAATGAAAGATTACATATTTTTGTCAGGAAATCCACAAGTTCAACTTTGCGTTCTTTCAGAACTCTTGGATGTATGCCATCCGGACCTGTTGACTTATTAGTTTTTAATTCGTCAATCAGTTGTAGGACCTCCTCTCTTGTCACCTCAATCTGACTCAGGTCTTTCAACACCCCTTCCAAAATTAGTGGTTCTGGAGCGGGCAAACACTTTTCATCTTCCACAGTGAAGACGGAGGCAAAAAATGCATCCAGCTTCTCAGCCATTTCCCTATCCTCCTTCAGTAATCCTTTGACCTCTTGGTCATCCAAGGGCCCCACTGCCTCCCTGGCTGGTTTCCTGCTTCTAATATAGTTGAAGAAATTTTTATTGTTGGTCTTTATGTTTTTTGCAATATGCTCCTCATAGTCCCGTTTTGCCTGCCTGATCACAGTCTTGCATTTGATTTGCCAAAGCCTGTGTTCCCTTTTATTAATCTCATTTGGACTAGCTTTCCACTGCTTCAAGGAGTCCTTCTTACCTTTTACAGCTTCCATTACTTTGTTTGTTAACCATGCAGGCCTTCTCTTATACCTGTTTGTGCCTTTCCTAACTTGTGGTTTATATTTTATCTGAGCTTCTAGGATTGTAGTTTTAAATAGCCTCCAAGCTTCCCCAAGGGTTTTCACTGTATTTACCTTTCAGTTTCCTCTTCACATGCCTCCTCATCTCAGAGAATTTATCCGTTTTAAAGTTAAACGTGGTTGTGCTGGTCTTTTGGGGCAACTCCCTGTTTATACAAATGGTGAAATCAATAATGTTATGGTCACTGCTCCCAGAGTCCCAAGCGGTGCGATCACTTTTACATCTTTCACCAAGTCTTGGGCATTACTTAGGACCAAATCCAGGATCGCCCCACCCCTGGTAAGTTCTGTCACCATCTGCTTGATAGCACAGTAATTGAGAGCATCTAGAAACCCAATCTCTTTCTCTCAACCTGAACACATATTAACCCAATCAATCTGCGGGTAGTTAAAATCACCTATTACAACACAGTTTTTACGTTTAGCCGCTATCTTTAATCCTTCCATCATATTATAACCATCCTCTATCTTTTGATTTGGTGGGTGATAACAAACTCCCATAGTTAAATTTCCTTTTGGGCCCTCTATTTTGACCCAAAGCATTTCTAGAAGGGAATCTAATTCTTTGACCTCAGTCTTACTGCACTGTATACACTCTCTGACATACATAGCCACCCCACCTCCAACCCTTCCCTCCCTATCCTTCCGATATAACTTATATCCAGGAATCACCGTGTCCCACTGATTCTCCTCATTCCACCAATTTTCTGAAATTCCCACAATGTCTGTTTTCCCCCAACACTAAACATTCCAACTCCCCAATTATACTTCGAACACTTCTAGCATTTGTATACAAACATCTATAATTTCCCAGGCAAGTTAGGCCTGCAACCTTCCTCCTGTTGCCTTGAGACTTTAGCAGGCAGCCCATACTGTTTGTCACCATCTCAGTGCACAACTCTGATCCATTACCCAGTAGAAAAGTAACAGCTAACCCTTCATCTCTTTGAGATGAGTCCTCCTGAACCAGAGACATTTCATCTCCTGTCGGCTTTCCCCCAAGATTTAGTTTAAAAACTGCTCTGCCACCTTTTTGATTTTAAGCGCCAGCAGCTTGGTTCCATCTGGGGACAAGTGGAGACCGTCTCTTTTGTACAGCTCCCGCTTGTTCCAGAAAGCATCCCAGTGCCTAACAAACTTAAACCCTTCCTCCTTACACCATCGTCTCATCCACACATTGAGACTTCTAATTTGTGCCTATCTCTCCAGCCCTGCACGTGGAACAGGTAGCGCTTCTGAGAAGTGTACCTTGGAGGTCCTGGCTTTAAGTCTCCTGCCTAGCAGCCTAAATATTTCCTCCAGGACCTCACGACTGCATTTCCCCACATCGTTGGTGCCAACACGCACCACGACCACTGGCTCCTCCCCAGCACTGTCTATCAGCCTATCTACAATACAAGTAACGTCCGCTATCTTCGCACCAGGCAGGCAAGTCACCATATGGTCAGTATCGGTTTTGCCACTTAGCTGTTTACTTGCCTAAGGATCGAATCACCAACTACCAAGACCCCCCCCCTCTCCCTGCCCGGGGATGGTTCCTTGGTGCGAAAGGATACCCACTCACCAACTGAAGACGAGGTCCCTACTGAGGGCGCATTCCCCTTATCCTCAGCCCGGTGCCCTGTTCCCTCTCGACCCTCATGCTCCCTGGCAGCAACGGGGCTGCCACGTTCCGAGTGGGGGTCATCTAATATGTCTCCGAGAGTCTTCTCCGAGTGCCGAACTGACTGTCTCTGCTTCTCTAGGTCAGTCACCTCGGCCTCAAGGGTACGAACTCGTTCCCTGAGGACCAGGAGCTCCTTGCATCGAGCACCCCCCAAAAAACTTCTGTCCTGTGGGCAGATAGTCATACATGTGACACTCAGTGCAAAACACTGGAAAGCTCCCACCCCCCTGCAGGCATTCTACCTTCATGATAGCTTTTTTCAAAAATATGCAGTCCTCTTTTAAATCCTGTTTGTTTATATGGCTCTCCTTCTGGAGGGTCTACTTACCTTATTGGGAACACAAGGAAATGCGGATCTGGGTTCCTGGTCCTTAAACAGCCCCCAGGCTGTCACAGGCCAAGAGCCCTTTAGCTGGCAAGGCTCAACTTAATAATGCAAAGAGGGTGGGGAACACAGCCACTCCTAATCAATCAGCAACAATCACCTTCAGCCCACTCAAACCAAACAAACAGCAGTTCCCCAGCAACCACAAACTCAGAATTTTCAGCGTTCCTACAGTCACACACACTCAGAAATTCTCAGCAATTTCCCCAGCTGCTTAGAAAGCCAAACCTCACCCTTGTAGCACTACTTCTCTGCTCTCTCTTAGAGTTCTCTGAAATCATAAAAATGAATTTTCATTTAAAACCCAACAAGTGTTGCTCTGTGGTAGAGAATCTCGTTTGCATGCAGAAGGCCACAGGTTTTATGCCCAGCAGCATCTCTAGCTGAAAGGATTCAGGTGGCAGGTTGCATGAACGACCTCTGCCTGAGAACTCAGACAGTTGCTACCAGACTTGACAATATTAAAAAGATCCATGGTGTAATTAGTGTAAGGTAGGATTATGTGTGTTCACATTTTTATATAATGTTAGAGTACACTTACACAGCCAGAAAAGTTTTCCTTCAAATGCCCTCAATTTTGTGATAGGACAATCCTGAAAATGCTTCATCTGCTCCAGATAACCAAACAGAGCCAACTTCAGTGTCCGATGATTTTACCGAGCCACCCTGTACCTCAAATGATGTGTCAGACAGTCTAGACATCATGGATGAAGAGGTGCACATGACGACAAAGCCACAGGCAGCAGTAGACAACCTGGACCCTGGCCCTGCCACTGCAGAGGGTGAGATGGACGGCTGGGTTCATACAGAACAGCCAAGAAATGAACAGGCTCATGAGCTGGCAACCCAACTGGAGAAGATGCGCCTTGACACGGAGCTCACCATGCAACGCTATAGATACGAAGACAAGGAGAAACAGCGGGAACATGAGGATAAAATGGAAGAGTTGCGCCAGCAGACTCCAGGAACTCCAGTAAGTGGTGGAGTCTACAGAAACCAGAGTTTGGGGAGGGGAGAGGCCTTAGCTGAATATAATGTCATAGAGTTCACCCTCCAAAGCAGTTATTTTTCTAGAGGGGGGAGAGAAATCTGTTATCTGGAGTTCAATTCTGGAAGCTGACTGGTTGATTTCAGACCACTCACAGACTTGCAGCCAGGGCTGTTGTTGTAGAAAAAGCTCATCAGGAACTAATTTGCATATTAGGCCACACCCCTTGACACCAAGCCAACCAGAACTGTATTCCTGTGTGTTCCTGCTCAAAAAGAGCCCTGCTTGCAAAAAAAAAAAAAACAACCTACCTCACAGGGTTGTTGTGCAGATCAAAAGGGGGAGAGGACAATTATGTGAGCTGCTTTGGTCCCAACTGTGGAGAAAGATTTACTTTTCCTAGGTAGAGGCTGCCTTTACTCATGGTAGAGGCTGCAGGGAGGGGGGAGGAGATGGAAAACTGAAATCAGATAAAGGTAGGTTGATAGTTGACTGGGAAGGATATAGGGTTGCCAACTGCAGGTTGGGAAATTCCTGGAGATTTGAGGAGTGGAGCCGAGAGAGGGTGAAGTTTGAGGAGGGGTGGGGCCTCAGACAGGTACAATGCCACAGACTCCACCTTCCAAACCATTTCCTCCTGGGGAACCATTGTTGCCAATCTCCAGGTGAGGGCTGGAGATCACTCAGAATTACAACTGCTCTCCAAATGGCAGATATCAGTTCCCCTGGAGAAGATGGTGGACTCTGAGTCATTATACCCTGCTGAGGTCACTTCCCTCTGGCTTTGGTCTGTGGAGAAAGACTACTTTTCCTAGATAGAGGCTGCAGAAAGGGGGAAGGAGATGGAAAGCCAAAGTCAGGTCACTTTCCCTACAGAAAATGGCTGCCTTGAAGTGCATACTCTATGGTATATCATAACACAAACATGCAAGGCCAATAAAGACAGATCACACCACAAGCACACACTGATGCTAAAAGCTGCAAGGCCAAATACAACAGAAAAAGACAGCAACAATGGACTGCAGACAAAAAGAATGCTGAGCTTCAGTGTCTGCATGATTGTTGTCATGCTACAATGCCACAGCAAATTGATGCTAAGTGCCCAAGGCTGGGTCACTTGCCCAGAGCCACTTTCTAGGCCCCGTTGTATTTATTCTCACAATTGACCTTATTCCTAGCATTCAAATAAAGTAGCTGGTGAGAAAGGGTAAAACCCCCAAAATATTGTAAATAAAATACATAAATCCTCCAGTTGGAATAAATTATACAAATTAAATATAACTAGCAGCATGAAGAAGTGTTCTACTGTTAAAGTAGAATGAGGACCATCTAGAACCCACAGTGTGTGAATCACATTGCACTTTCAGAAATTTCTTTTCTTTTTTACAGCCTTCAAGAGGAGCCCGCCACTTCCTCTTACCTCAAGACCAGTATACCTTGATCCTGTACTGCTTCATCTTCATGCATATCATCTCTATAGGAAAAGAGCTGATTTTCTTTCTCATTAAGAAGCATGAGCTCATTGCCATTAGTATCCTCATCATGTGTGCAATTAAAATGTTTTGGAAGTAAGGGCTTCGGTGCGCATGACCTCTATGACAGTTAAACCCAGCATCAGAAGCTGGTATCTAACTAGCAGTAGTATGTGCGAAAAGGATCTAGGGGTCTTAGTGGACCATACGCTGAACATGAGTCAACAGTGTGATGCGGTTGCTAAAAAGGCAAATGCAATTTTGGGCTATATCAACAGAAGTATAGTGTCCAGATCACGTGAAGTGATGGTATTGCTTTACTCTGTAAGACCTCACCTGGAGTACTGTGTTCAATTTTGGGCACCACATTTTAAGAAGCTGGAACGGGTCCAGAGGAGGGCAACGAAGATGGTGAGGGGTCTGGAGACCAAGTCCTATGAGGAAAGGCTGAAGGAGCTGGGGATGTTTAGCCTGGAGAGGAGGCGGCTGAGAGGTGATGTGATCACCATCTTCAAGTACTTGAAGGGCTGTCATATAGAGGATGGTGTGGAATTCTTTTCTGTGGCCCCAGAGGGTAGGACTAGAACCAATGAGTTGAAATTAAATCAAAAGAGTTTCCAGCTCAACATTAGGAAGAACTTCCTGACCATTAGAGCAATTCCTCAGTGGAACAGGTTTCCTCGGGAGGTGGTGAGCTCTCCTTCCTTGGAGGTTTTTAAACAAAGGCTAGATGGCCATCTGACAGCAATGAAGATCCTGTGACTATAGGGGGAGGTATTTGTGAGTTTCCTGCATTTAGCAGGGGGTTGGACTAGATGACCCTGGAGGTCCCTTTCAACTCTATGATTCTATGAACTACATCATGGGCTTTAACAAATGCAGTTTTCTTCTTTGCTCTTCTACCCCCATGGAAAAGCAAGAAGAACCCTGATGGGTCAGACCAGTGGACCATCTAGTCCAGCATTCTACTTAACCTTGGAGAGCCAACAAACAGGGCATAGAAACCAAAGCCCTCCTAGTACAGGTATTCAAAGGTCTACTGCCTCTGAATGTAGCAGTAGTAACCACAGATGGACCTATCCTTGATTAACCTAGCTAATTCCCCGCCCACTTTTTAAATCCATCTGTGCTCATGGCCATCACTACAACCACTGACAATGAATTTTACAGTGTGTAATCACTGTTGGAAGAGAGGAACTTGGTGCTGTCCTTTTGCCTCAGTCTCCAGAGTGTGTTACAAGAGTTAGAATAGACAGGCAAACTGTGGGGCATCCTTCCTGTTTACTCTTCTGCCTCTGACCCTTTGATGTGTTGACTGATGCATTCTTAGGGAGCAATTTCCTCTCTTCTGACCTCACACTTCCTCTCTCACACACACACAAAGAGGGAGTCTCTGAACAATGGATGTAGGGACATGCTTCCCTGCATCCATACCCATCTTAGGTAGTTAGAATAGATTCTGTCTCTCATTTATACTGTCCAGCAGGGCTTTTTTTTTTGTAGAAGGAACTCCTTTGCATATTAGGCCACACACCTTGACGTAGCCAATCCTCCAAGAGCTTACAGGGTTCTTAGTACAGGGCCTACTGTAAACTTCAGAAGGATTGGCTACATCAGGGGTGTGTGGCCTAATGTGCAAAGGAGTTATTGCTACAAAAAAGCCCTGCTGTCTAGAATGAAGTTTCATATAATAAAGAACTGTTATTAGTTTTAAATCTGACCACTGGCTCTGTGTAACTTTGTAAGTCTGCTAACACACTCTGTACCATAGCTTTGCTGCATGGTTAGCCTAGTGCAGTCTGCTACATCAGCGGTCCCCAACCTTTTTGGCACCAGGGACTGGTTTCATGGAATTTTTTCATGGACCAGGGTGGGAGTGGGGGAGTGATGGTTTCAGGATAATACAATTGTGCACTTCATTTCTATTATTACATTGTAAATCAATGCTCCCTGTAGGCTGTGGAGTTTTGTGAGCAAAAAATTCTACTTTGTGAGCTACTGACATTAAAGTTGTGAGCTACTGCATAGTTTGCTCTGGGGGCATTTTTCCTGAGCTAAGACAAAAATGTGTGAGGCAGAGGCTTAAAAACTGTGAGCTAGCTCACACTAACTCAGCTTAGAGGCAACACTGATTGCAGCTCATGGACTGGTTGCTAACAGGCCACGGACCAGTGCTACATGGACAGATTCCTGGCTGTACAAAACCAGAGAATCCAACAATCACTTGTTGAGTGACTAATTCCAGTTCTGCATTAGCCTTTGTCCCAGTCTCATTCTCGGCTTTCAAGTTTGTGCGGGGCAGAGAGCAAGCAGGGAACATGCAGCCCCGCTCCAGAGATGCCAATGCAGAATCTGGGGAAAAGAGCTACTGTGAGGAGCCCTACACAGAAGGGAGGCAAGTGCTAAGTGCAGAATTGGTCTAATAAGTATTTGCTTTTCTTCCTCCTGAATCTATTGCTTATCAACTGTGTTTGGTGCCCTGGAGATCTAGTATTATGGGAGAGGAAGAAAAGGTTCTTTATATTCACTTTTTGCCCTTACCTAGATGTCAGCGCAGGGTTCATTGACTCTTCAAAATAATAGAACTCTTTCTTTTGAAATAAGTTTCTTTTATTGAATATACAATGTTACTGCTGCAGAAGGTCTTTGAGAGTGATAACATACATGGAACAGGCACTAGCATTTATGGCGGCACATCAAAGACAGGGGCCTTTAAATCATTCTCAAAACAAAGTTACTTTCCCTCTCGAAGGTGTTTGATTCACACGCTGGCTATCTCCTTCCCTGGGTCATCCACCCTCCCCCTTTCGGCCGGTGTCCTTGCGGCGGCTGGGAAGCGGCGGCACCTCCCTCTGGTTTATGGCTTCTGGCGCCCTGCTCTTCCCTCCCCCTGGTTGGCATACCTAGCATTCTATCAAAGGGCCCTAGGGTTAGTTCTAAGCAAATAAACAGTATGGGCAATGTGGTTAGGATCAATAGGATGCAATTGAACACAAGCTGACACTAGATAGCCCAGGTTAGCCTGATCTCATCAGATCCTGGAAGCTAGACAGGGTCAGCACTGATTCAGTATTTTGATAGAAGATCACCAAGTTATATGAGGATTGTGATGCAGTGGCATTGTAATGGTGAACCACCTCTGAATGGCTCTTGCCTTGGAAATCCCATGGGGTTGCCATAAGTCAGTTGTGGTGACAGCAGATGATGATATGATAAAAACAACTTTCTGTATTTCATGTCCTCTTTTTTGTAAACTGAAAAGTCCTGGACTATTTAGCTTTTTCTAATAGGAAAGATATTCCAACACAACAGTTGGAAATCACAACACTTAAAGTGGTAGAAAATGAATGTGTTTGAAGTATAGCTCTGCCCAAGAGTTATTAGTACTGTATGAGAGAGTACTGTGTTGGTGGTTCCAGCTTTAGTAAATGAAGCTTGACTTTTTGCCCATCTACACAGTGTTAAATACACAGAAGAAGCATCATTTGTATTTACATCTGGTTCCTCTATGCAGATATGCAGGCAAGGTAGGTATGGCAATGTCTCTTCTCATCAAGTTTCTGAGGAAAACATTCAGCAAACACTCTTATTTCTTTGAAATGTGATTGAAAACTACCCCCTACCTCCCTTGTGAGGGACAGGCCAGCAGAACAGCTGGGCAGGCTGGAGAATATGAGCAGAAAAAAAGACTAGTAACTTACACAGAGAATCCATAAAGGGCCAATGAAAGCCTCCAAAATGGCAGATACAAATTGCTCTGAATGCAATAGAAGAAAACTAGGCAACACACTCTTCACTCCCACACCAAATCACAGCCAAAGAGAGAAAAATGCCCAACATGCAATAACTGTTATTATTTTTTCCCTGATACACAGCCAAAGCATCCAATTTATAGTTCAGGTGCCAAAAAATCCATTATGAACCCAATGTAATTCTGGCTCCTGGCACATGCTGTTTCTTTTACATTCCAGCAGTACTGGGCAAGGAATAGTTTCCTTCTTACCCTTCAAGCATTATTTTCTGTGTCATTTCACTCATTATACAACTAACATTCAGCATACTTTATAAGGACTTATAGCCTACCTTACTCTTTGATGTGTGTGTACTTGTGTGATGCACCTTTCTATAACAGTCACACTTTAGTTTGTCTAACAAGGACCATGAGCAAAGCAGAAATTGCAAAAAGGATTTTTCCACCTCCCTTGCCCTCTGCAGCCCACAGAGGTCAGAGAACCTTCTTGAACAGCACAGAAGGCAAAGTGGAGGGGTCTGTTATAAAGGAGAGAATTGGTAGAATTGCAGCCTGCCCAGCCCAGAACAAAAATGTTCTTCCATTGATGGAATCAGACCATAGGTTAGAAACCTACATTTTCAGGTACAGTTTAAAAACCTTTATGTACACATGGGGGAAAATGTATTAAGAAGCCATACAGATATTCACATCAAAGTATGCCTCAGGTTATGACCATTTAATAACAACATAGCACTATGTACTCATGTCATGAAAGTTTTTGGCACAACACTTTCATTGGGCCTGGCCTATATATGCAGCAACTGTGGTGAGAGAGTTCTAAGAGGAACCAACCTGACCACTAGTCATCTTCAGAGGCTCTGCTTTGGGTATTCCCACCTTCTAAGATCAGGCAACCTAGGAAGGGGCCATCATGTTACCAAAACTTTCTCCCCAGGGAGATTTGTTTGCCCAACAGGTGAAGATTTTGTTTTGTTTGGCAGTCCCTCAAGTGAATCATTGCTCCTCTGTCAGACCTTGTCCTTCTTTAATTTCTGTCAGTTGCTGATAGTTTAACAATACTCTGTGTCTACTTCTTGCTCTCCTAACACAACTAACTTGCCAGATAGATGAAATTCCAGCTTGCCCACCATTTTGTTTTTGCAGTATGGTACACACCTGTACATGGAAACCATAACTTTTAAGATAGGTCTATAGTCCATGAATTTACTAGAACTATTTTTAAAGGCATCTATTGGGTATCACTGTAAGTGGGAGTGAATCTCATGAGTTAATTAGGCATAAAGCAAGCATTTTTCACAAGAATTCTTTTTTTCCCTTTCCTTTCCCAGAGGAATCTCTTTCTGGGATATTCAAAATCAATGATGTACCAGAAGCTGAATCTTTACAGAAAATCCTACCCCCAGTTGCATTTCTGACAGCTATCTGAACAGGGAAATGTACAAAATTTGCTCACTCAGAAGTAAGTCCTATTGAGTTCAATGAGAGTTAATCCCTAGTAAGTATATACAGGATTGGCGCCCAAGGCAGACTTTCTTGGTAGTAAAATCTCTTGTGTCAATGCAAAGGATTAATCTGCTGGGATCCTCCATTCACTTTGAAGTTTCTGGGGCAAGACAGTTGCAGGAGGTAACCCACAGCCATCAAGTAACAGAAGCAGCAAAATATCTTTCTCAATCACTTTTCTGCAGTGATAAGAGAAAGCACATCAGGCAATTGACAGAGGATCTTAAAGGGGGCTACATTTCAGTGATAAGCCTGGATGGTTTGCATGCAGAAATTCCCACGTTCAGTCCCTGTATCTGAGGAATAAGGCGTTAGGAAAGACCTTCCCCTGGAATACTCGAAAACCACTACCAGTAAGAATAAACGACATTGAATTAGCTGTGTTGATCTCCTGAAAGACATCTTTTTGTATGTTTTCCATACATTACAACCGTAACCACTTTTTCGGTGCAGGGTTGCTATGGTTCTAACAACCAAGCCAACAAGCAGAAATTCAACAGGTCCTACTTTCCTCTCCAAAGAAAGGTAGCACTGAGAGGATTTCGCCTGTTGAATGTCTGCACATCATCACACAGCCACTGAAAACCCACAATCTCTGCCAGAAATAAGATATACACCCATTTCTATCCTGCCCCTTTGCCATAAGCGTTCAAAGTAAAAAGCAAGCAGTCGTCAGCTAGGAGTCTGCAACGTCTTCAAGCTATGTATATAGCGGAGGTTTCACGATGCGGCGGCAGCAGGACCCCTTGGAGACGTGACATGTACTGCGCTTATACTGCGGCGTGTCCCTCTTGTACGTGCAACCTCCGCCTTCCGCTTCCTGAGGCTTGCTCGCCTCTCCGGCTCGTACGTGAGCAAAGGCAGCGTCTCTGGCTGTGCCGCTACAGTTGAATTATTAACTGGTTTAATGGGTCCCGACCACGAGGTGCTAGGCTCCCCCCACCACCGCCACTGCTGCTTCTTTCTGCGCGCACCTCACACGCTCGACTCGGCTCCATTACTTTTTCATGCCCTGAAAGCATTTCCTTCCTTCCTAAATTGCGAAGCATGAATAAGAGACTGCTGCACTTCGCTCTTGTTACTAGATATCTAGCTGCCGCAGCTTCTCGGCGCATGGAGGTGAGAGACAACGCGCTGCTCTTGGGATTTCCCCGGAGAGCAAAAAGCGGGAAAGAAATCCGACGGCGCTTCTCCTTTTCGCCACCAATGGGTAGCACCCTCACTTCACTGCCTTTCCCAGACGGTGCCGTTTTCCCCTCGAGGGCATATAGATATGGGGCTAGAAGTGGTGAGGCAAACTCTCATCTGCTTAATTTCCTCTGGCGGTCAGATTTTGAAAGTTTTGGGGCCTGGTAGGCCAAGTGGTAAAGCTGCAGTACTGCAGTCGGAGCCCTCTGCTCACGTCCTGAGTTCGATCCCAGCAAAAGCAGGTTCAGGTAGCCGGCTCCAGGTTGACTCAGCCATCCTTCCGAGGTCGGTAAAATGAGTACCCAGCTTGCTGGGGGGGGGGGGGGAGTGTAGATGACTGGGGAAGGCAATGGCAAACCATCCTGTAAAAAGTCTGCCATGAAAACGTTGTGAAAGCAACGTCACCCCAGAGTCGAAAACGACTGGTGCTTGCACGGTGCTTGCACCTTTACCTTTTTAGGCTAATATTTAGTGTTGCCAACCCCCAGGAGGGGAAGAAACGCTTTAGCCCCTTAATAGAACCTTAATGGAATGTTATTTATTTGCATGCCATGAAAAGCTTCTGCCGTTCATTGCCACCACATGTAAAGGTAAAGTGGTTACTAACCCATGGGGTGATGTCACATCCAGTGTCCCTATAAGCTGAGTTAGCGTGAGCTAGCTCACAGTTTTTAGCCTCCAGCTCACACATTTTGGTCTTCGCTTAGGAAGGATGACCCCAGAACATACTAATTTATGCAGTAGCTTACAGCTTTAATGCCAGTAGCTCACAAAGTAGATTTTTTGCTCACAAGACTATGCAGCTTAGAGGGAACTTTAGTCACATCACGTTTTCTTGGCAGACTTTTTGTTACAGGGTGGATTGCCATCACTTCCCCAGTCATCTACACTTCGTTTATTACCACACATAAACCAGCATTAAAAGGACTTCTTTTTTTAGTATTGTATTTTTATGTGCATGCACCTGGAAATCATGGCGACCTCTGATGACTGACTCCTACTGGGGGCATGGAGGATATTCAGAGAGGTAGCTGAATAAAGCCTGCCATGGTATTCCAAGGAGGTTTCCCATCCAAGTACTTGCCAGACTTAGCTTCTGCTTAGCTTCTGAGTCCTTTGCCCTGACCTGGATACCCAGGCAAGCCTGATCTAATGAGGTTCGGGCTGTATCCTGGTCAGGGCAAAGGACAAAAGATTTTTAACCAGGCCAGCTGACAACTCCTAACTCGAGTTACTGACTCTGAGGTGGAAGATTCCTGGTGGTTTGGGGAGGGGCCTCAGCTGGCTATAACGCCATAGAATCTACTTTCAAAACAGCCATTTTCTCCAGGGGAATTGATCTATGCTGTGTGGAGATCTGCTATAAGTTCCAAAAGATCTCCAGGCTGCACCAGTTGGCAACCTCACCTCAACTGGGGCATATATTAATTGGACTAGGCGCTGGGACATCCAGGTCTGAATTCCCAGTTTGTCACGGAAGCTCACTGGCTGATCTTGGGCCTGGCATTCTCTCTCAGCCTTACCAACTACACAGGGTTTTTGTTAGGAAAAAATGGAGGCGGGGGAAAGCAGAGTATAATGATCTATCTACATAAATAAATAATCCAAGGTCTAGTGAAGAGATTCACATTAGAATAATTTATGTGATTAAAGGGCAAAAATGTACAATTAGACTGTAACATGGTCACTCCGTTATTCTTTTTTAAAAGTTTCCCATCAAATTTATTCACTCTGATAGTCTTAATATTTTGTGGAAATTAGAAATCTAATTGAATTTATCTTATGGCCCCCAAAGAAGGGGGGTGGCAAATACAGTGGAAGCCAGATAAATGTAAAGTTCTGTGTTTAGATAGAAAAAATCAAGTACATAATTATAGAATGGGATATACTTGTCTTGCACATGCAAAATGGATCTAGGGATCTTAGCAGAGCATACACTGAACATGAGACGGCAGTGTGATGTGGTAGCTAAAAAGGCAAATGCAATTTTGGGCTGCATTAACAGAAATATAATATCCAGATCATGCAAAGTGATAGTATCACTTTACTCTGCTGTTGTTATGTTGCTTGGATAACTGTGTTCAGTTTGAGGAACTGCAGTTTAAGAAGGATGTTGGGCGACAAAGATGGTGAGGGGACTGGAGACCAAGTCCTATGAGAAAAAGTTGAAGGAGCTGGGTAAATTTAGCTTAGAGAGACTATTGAGCATGCTATGACAGCCACCTTCAAGTATTTGAATGAAAGACCTTCATATATGGGATGGAGTGGGATTGTTTTCTGTTGCCCTGAAGGATGGACCAGAACCAACAGATTGAAAATAGTTTTTGGCTAAACATTAGGAAGAACTTCCTGACAGAGCAGTTCCTCAGTGGAACAGGCTTCCCTGGGAGGTGGTGGACTCTCCTTCCTTGGAGGTTTTTAAACAGGCTAGATGGCTGTCTGACAGCAATGCTGATTCTGTGAATTTAAGCAGATTGTGCATGAGAGGGAAGGACGGGGTGAGCTAGTGCTCAGTTCCTGTGGCTTTTTTTTACTTGCCTAGGGTAGTGCCAATCATTAGTTTGGGGTCAGGAAGAAATTTTCCTCCAGGCCAGATTGGCCCAGTGTTCCTGAAAGGTTGTTTGTTTTTTGCCTTCCTCTGAGCACAGACCAGGAGTCATTAGGGAAAGGTGGCTGTGAATTTCCTATATTGTAAAGGGTTGGACTAGATGACCCCGAGAGGACCATTGAGGTACCTTCCAGCTCCTTGTTTCTAATTTAGAAGTAAGCCCAACTGGACCTCTGTGTGTATAACATCTGTATAATAAGCAGAATTGTATCTCCCATAGTAACAAAGGCTTCACCCCCTGGACGTCTGTCATGGAGGAACTATGAAAGGTACAGGAGCCCTGCCAGAAGAAATGTTGATAACAATAGGATCAGCAGATGTGGGCTTCATATCTTGGATATAGGTCTATATTTGTGTTGTAACTCTTGAATGTCTTTGCTCCTCTTTGCTGCTATCGTAGTATTTATCTCATTAGGTTTGCTTTGCACTGCACACAGAATTTGAAAATGGTACCAGGCACAGTGTTCAAATGTGCTCTAGGAAATGTTCCATGAGGAAGCAAAGCAATGATTGGCTGCTTGTTTCATACCTTTTGATTGCTGTAATGCTGGCATGCAGTTTTTTTAAAAAAGGAAATCAGTACCCATTCTATCCAAGAGGGTGGAAGAGGACAGAGCACTGTAAAACAGCACAGGCATTTCAGACTGGGGGAAAAAACCAATCAAGCCATTTCAGGAAAAAGAGGGGAAAGAAGTTTCAGAAAGAGTAGAGAAAAACACAGAAAACCTGGGACAGCATGGGATTGCTAGTGAAGCTGCGTGGAAATAAAGGGGGAAAACAGTAACAAAAGGAAATGAAACTGGAACATTAAGGCTGTCTGGAAGACACGTGTGTCTCTAAACAGCACAGCCTCAAAAGAGCATGCAAGTGTTCAACACACACATTCATATCTTGCTCTGTGCTACAGTCATCAACTTCATTTTTTAACCAGGGCCTGCTGCTGGCTCTGTAGCAGCTGCTTCATTCGAAGGACTTGGTTATTTTTCAAAAAAGAAGAGTTGGTTTTATACCCTGTCATCCACTACCTGAAAGAGTCTCAGAGGGGCGTACAATCACTTTCCCTTCCTCTTGGCACAACAGACACCCTGTGAGGTAGGTGGGGTTGAGAGAGTTCTGTGTGGCTGACCCAAGGTCACCTAGCTGGCTTTATGTGGAGGAGTGGGGAATCAAACCTGGTCCTCCAGATGAGAGTCTGCCACTCTTAACCACTACACCAAACTGCTGTACTGCATATCTTCAATACATAGACTTATCCTAGTCATGTTTCTTGATTACACTGGATTATAACTCTATGTTGGAAACTGATTTATACAAATAGATGCTGTTTAATAGTGTTACTTTAGAGAAAGTGGGAGCTGACTGCCTCCCCCGCCCCACTGCCACAACTGATCCTGCACAACGTGGCTTTGTAATTGCAACTAGCAAAAACTCTGTGATTTCGCTGCATGCAAAAAAGGAGAAAAAAACAGAGGTGCTGTGGCACTTGGGCTGCTGAGACAGCAGTGAAGAAGACACAGGGGAATCTTGCATATGTCATTATGAAACAGATTAATGAGAAAGAATCACCCATGCATAGTGGGTGAATCACTGTTCGGCTCTTGATCTGTTTTATATGGAGATAAGACAGAAAGATGCTTTTGTGATTCTAGAAATGTATTAATATCACAATGAAAAATGTACAGTTGAATAAAGACATGTTGCATTCTTAGAGTAGTCACAGCAGGTTCTTCTCCACTTTACTGTATTACAGACATGCATATGAGCAATCTGAACATTATTTAGGCAAATTACTTCCCATGTCATCCCTCAGTCTTGCTTTACCTTCATGTATCAGGCTTGTTGTCTGTTTTTTTTTTTAAATTGAAGCATAACGTGTATATTTATCTTTATCAAAAAATAAGCAACTCCAATCCCAGTCCACAGTTGAGAAAGGAAGGTATATTGTTGATAACACAGGTGCCGGCCAATTGACAACTACCACTCTTCTCTTAAACCATACTGAAAACCTGCAGAATCAAGCTGTTTTTTTTCCAGGGCCTATTCCTGGACAGAAATATGTACATATGTTTGGATGAAAGCAAAAGCAATATCACACCACCGGGTATCACAATATTGTCCCAGAATGCACAAGTTCTCTGGCAGACATGCAGGAGTTCATCAGTTGACAAATGATCAAAAAAGAGGTTTTGTAAAAAGTAGAAAGTACAAGAACCACTGCTGTGTACAAAGTGCTTTGGAAATCCCAACTCTGCTGTGAAGCTTGCTGGTGACCTTGGAACCAGTCATACTCTCAGCCTTAGCCTACTTTACAGTGTCATTGTGAGGATAAAAAGGAGGACAGGAGAATAATACAAGCTACTTTGGTGGTCCATTTAAGAGAAAAGTAAGGTATAAATGAAATAATAGATAAATTAAATGTGCTGTGAATATGCTGTATACTGTTGCTACTAATAACTCAGATCATAGAAAGAACATTTTAGCCAAATAGTACTATGAACGAAAACACAGACTTCAGTATGGTGAAGTGATAAATTGTTGGCCAGATTTCATAGAATCATAGAGTTGGAAGGGACCATACAGACTGTCTAGGTCTAGTCCAACCTTCTGCTCCATGTGGGATCAGCCTAAAGCAGTTTAGTCCTGTAGGATGTATGTAGGATGAATGTACAATGAATATCAACAGCTAGGGTATTCCTGGCAAATACAGGAAAGTTTACTTCTTAAATGTGTGCTAAAGTACCACAGTACAGATGTTTGTGATATTCTGTGATTGTTGTTGTTTAAACCCTAGATGCTGATTCATACTGTTGTTATGAAGACTTTATACTTGGTTGTTCTGTTGCTACTTTCTGGTTTGTTCTTTACTGATGCAGGTGGCTATATGGCAGGTTAAGATACAATTTAAATTTTCCACACATAATCTGTAGCTGCATCCTTTCTCAAACAATTGTTTTTAATGGTGCTGGATTTTGATTTTTAAAAACAAAGTGCTTCTATCGTGCAAATTTCTTCTGTGAAATGGGAAAAATACTGAGAAAAAACCCCTCAGACAGTTAACGTATGGCAATCAACATTAAATGTACCTTTCTCCTCCCAAAACACTCACACATCCAATCCCCTCATCACACAATACACAAAGTAATCAGGGAACATCAGGATACAGTTTACTGATAAAAGAAGAAAAATCTGACAATACATACATACATATATATATACACACACACACACACACACACAGGGCTTTTTTTTGTAGGGGGAATTCCTTTGCATATTAGGCCACACTCTTATTACAGGGCCTACTGTAAGCTCTTGGAGGACTGGGTACATCAGGGGTGTGTGGCCTAATATGCAAAGGAGTTCCTGCTACAGAAGTTCTTGGATGATTGGCACACACACACACATATACAAAAGATAAATAGCAGTTTTTGTGATATATATATATATATATATATATATATATATATATATATATATATATATATATATATATATATATATATATATATATATATATATATATATAAAATGTATTTAAAAATAACACAAAAACTGCTATTTATCTTTTGTATCTGTGTGTATAAAGAGCCCCGTGGTGCAGAGTGGTAAAGCTGCATTACTGCAGTCTGAACTCTCTGCTCACGACCTGAGTTCAATCCTGGTGAAAGCTGGTTTCAGGTAGCTGGCTCAGGTTGACTCAGCCTTCCATCCTTCCAAGGTCGGTAAAATGAGTACCCAGCTTGCTGGGGGGAAAGTGTAGATGACTGGGGAAGACAGTGGCAAACCACCCCGTAAAAAGTCTGCCATGAAAACATTGTGAAAGCAACGTCACCCCAGAGTCGGAAACGACTCGTGCTTGCACAGGGGACTACCTTTACCTTTATCTATGTGTATAAACAGACATTCTACAGGCCACTCATAATTTACTCATAGATATACTCATAGATATAATTTAAAAAATAACTCACAAAAACTGCTATTTATCTTTTGGAATTTGTAAACAACACCTAGCATTGTGAAACTTGAAAAGCAGAGAAGACTTGCAGGGCCAAGCTGTCCATTAGACTCACCTAGGCAGTCGTTGGGGCACCAGTGGTGAAGGGAGGCAAAACCAGACCTGTCACTGCCCTGGCCAACTACTCATGCAGTAGCAGCACTGAGTGGTCCCCCAGCCCCTGTGAGTGGCCTGTAGAATGCCTGCTTTTGCTCTCTCTCCCTCTATTGGGGGGGGGGGGTGAGGCCACTGGCAGGGGCTTTTCCAGGGCCATATTGCTTCTCAATCTACCATGGCTGCAATGTAGGTGGCAGTGGTGGCAGGTTCCCCATGGTGTGGGGGTGGCAGCAAAGTCATTTGCCCAGGATGCCCAAAATCCTTGGGCCCCTGAATACCAGTTTTCTTTGTAGTCATAAAATTCAACCAGTCAGGGTAGAGTCTGTGTGGGAGGGGAAGGGCATGCCAGGCCTGTAGCTATGAGGGGGCTGGGGGAAAAGCCCATTCTTTCAACCCCCCCCCCTTTCCAACTGTATGGCCCCTCCATTGGAGGGCCTCTAATCTGCCCCTTTTGCTCACTACCACAAGTAGCATTGCTGCATCACTCAAAACAAGCAGCAGATGACAACGATGCAGGGCGATGGAAGAGGAAAGGGGCCAAGGCAGCCAATGAGAAAAAGGCCCACGTGCTGACCGAACAATTACTGGGTAGAAGAGCCCCAGACGCCTCTTGGCCTGAGTACATCAGCAGCAGAGGCAAAAGGAGGGCAGCGGCCAGCAACTCACAAGGCAGCTGCTGCTGTGCAAAATAGGCACCTCAACAAAATAACAACAAAGGAGAATGGGGGGTGACAAGCAGCCACCTGCCTACTCGGCTGTGCCAAAGTCACTTCCTCAAAGCCTTCCCCTTTTTGATTTCTTCTCTCTCCTTCCCTAACACAGCATGCAGACCAAACGGGGGGGGGGGGGGGAGTCTTCTTGCAGCTGGCCTTCTGAGCACCCAACTTCAGTTCAAGAGGTCTCTGTCTCTCTGAAAGAGGGGCACATAAGAAAGGGGGGGGGGAGTGGAGCTGCTGTGACTGCCCAGGTGCAGGGGGGTTGGCTTGTGGAACTCAAGGCAGTTTACAGTGCCGAGAACCCAGGGCCCCCAAACTGGGGGCTCCTCCGGCCCCCCTAAACAACAAATCCTGCTGCAGGCCCCTCCAAACATGAAATCCTGACTGCAGCCTAGGACATGCCCACTCGGCAGCAGCCACTGCCATGGGATATTAATACACAGCTTTCTAATCATGTAGAAAATGGCCAACCATTCTGTAAATTTCACTGTAAATTTCATATACAAGGCAGGAAAAATAGCCACCTTTAAAATAATACAGATGACCAAATAACCATGTGGTAAAGGAGTCATTTGTACAGGCTTGTTCTCATTGAAAGACCTTGAGAAAACACCACCTAGGTGTAACATGAGAATAACAAGACCAATTCTCACTTTATGTAGTAGACGCATCTGCTGAGGTCTTCTGTAGACACGTGAATGCTGAACAGAAGATGTATTCCTAAATAGATAGGTTGGGAACATTTACAATGGAGCCACTACCCCCAATGTGCATTTTCAGACATTCCCCCATCTTACTATATGGTATTTGCCATGACAAACACTGAGGGTGAACAGTAGACATGTATTGTGCAAATTGCAAGTTATTTAACAGGAATGCTGTGAACCTGAAGCACATAAAGATCACAATGCAGAAAAGCACACAACTAACTTAGGGCACACAACTAACCTTTTCACATCAGGGGAAGGAAATCCTCTGCCCTGGGTTCTGCTTTTTACCACTGCTCCTGTGGTCAGTGGGATAAAAATAATGTAAAACAACAACCAGAAGTGATGGCAGTCCCCTTTGGGACTCTCCAGAAACTGATTTTACATCTGGATTTTTCCTGGAAGTGACATCACACAATCACTGAGGGTACTCCCAACCCACCCCCAACTCCCACCAAACTGACTTTACTTGCTGAAAGGGCTTTCTCAAATACTTACTGTCCCCAAATGCTGGGAGAATTTCAAAAGCAATTTATTATATATAATGTTGCTCCGTATCTGTCACCAGAAGGGTAGGTGAGAAAATCTGTGAGGGATCAGAGCATTCTTGGCCTCTTTGAATGTGTAACTTTTATTTTTAAACCCTTTTTACAATGCCATCCTAAACATACTCTTCTAAACCCATTGACTTCAGTGGCCTTAGAAAGATGGTAAGGTTGCCAGCCTCCAGGTGGGGGTGTAATTCTCCCCAAATTACAGCTCCCCTGGAGAAAACAGCTGCTTTGGAGACTGTTCTAATACGGTGCTGAGGTCCCTCCCCCAAACCCTACCCTCACCAGGTTTCACTGCAAAATCTCTACAAATTTCCCAACCCAGAGTTAGCAACCTTAAACTGTAACTGCTTAAGATGGCAGTTAGCCTTCAGTCTTTTTATGTACAGAGATTTAAACACACGCACACACATACTATTGTACTTCACCACTCAGAATGATGTAAATCTGACGGGGCTCTGGAGATTTGGTATATTCAATCTACTTGTTATATAAGAATTTCTCAGTTACCTTTTCCAGCAATCTAGTACTCAAGGTGACATACACCCCCTAAAATGAAAATATAAAATTAGAAAATTAGTAACACAACTGAAACCAAACACCATTGCAGAAAACATACCAATTTGTTCAGCAAAATCTAGCATGCACACAAAAAGCTTTTCAATTGTCAGCAGAAGCAGTACAATGGTGGTGGTGGGGTCTCCCAAACGAAAAGATTCCATAGAGTTTGTGCCATAACAGAGAAAGCCCTGCTCTATATCCTTTCCAATCCAACTAAGAGAGGAATGCAAAGCAAGGCTTTTTTGGATGATTTTGTTAACTATTTATTCTTAAAGCAAGTAATAATGTAAAACAATTAACAAAAGAATGCTAAAACAAAATTTCCCTTAACCCATGGACATGAGACCACATCATGTATTGTTAGCCGGGGGGGGGGGGGGGGGGGCGGGTTGTGTAGGAGAAAATGCTCCTGAAAGGAAGTAAGCAGGAGCCAAGCTTTAAATCTCTGAAGATTAGAACAAGGATTGGTTCTGAAAGCTTAGAGGCAGCCAATATAATTACACCAGTGATTACATTGTGATATCATCCTTTCTTGTAGTCTAGACAGCAACTGAGTTTTAGCATCCTGTGCCCATGGAAGTTCTTGTCCATCCATGAGACAGCACTGGCGCCCTCTGGAGTCCAGACATTTTCTTTACTAAAGATTTCTTTCCAGTGCTTGACCAGCTTCACAATAGTAGCTACACTGGCTTAAAAAAAAAACAAACCCTGATAGACAGCAGTATTCCCAATAGCTGTTGCAGTTGACTAGGCATATCTTATCCGGTATTAGACCCAGTAAATCTGACTCAGATTTACTGGGTCTAATACCAGATTTAGTATGCAGTTTTACCAAAACCATTTACCTAAAGGAATTTTAATTTACCTAAAGGAAATGTATCTTGGTTTCCTTGTCTGATGCTGAAAAAGGGTCAGATATAAAGTCTAGAAAGTTAGAAATAATTTTCAGCAACCTGACTGCCTTTTATAAATTCCATTGATTTAGAGAAGGCAGAGAGACAGTCCCTTCCCTATGGTTTTAGACTTATGTGATTCTAGTCCTACATGCTGAATGAGTGACTATTATTATAAACAATTGAATGAGTCAGTGTAGTAAGTATGCATGCCCAAAGACACAAATCTCTGCTTTAAAAAAACCCCAACTATATCTTTTGTCTTCTGCTGATAACACAACTACAGGTTATTAAAGCATAAAAAGTAAACACTTTTACTTTTCTTAAATGCATTGCTTTTTTGCAATTTTAAGACCAGGCTTTAAAATTTCTCCTTCCCTTCACTGAAATGTGACTTTTGTTTCTAATGTAGCTAGTGTCTTAAAACAACAATAAAGTCTGCAAATATCAAATGATGTTTCACAGCCTGGGCCTCACATATCTAGGGAATCTTCCCCATGTGATCCTGTGTGCCAACTAAAGTAATCAGGTGCTTCACTTTCGGTGGTCCCCTTTCTCTAGGAGGTCAGTTTTTCCACAGCACATGCACTAATCTTCAGTCACCATGCCCACACTATGGAACAGTCTGCCTGATATGGTACAGAAAGTTCCTTCACTCTCTCTCTCTTCCATAAAAGATGCAAAGCAGAATCATTTTGATGCATGTTCGGCAGAAGTAACGAATGAATGTCTCTAACTAGCAGCTGGTGGTGATATATGTTGCACGAGTTTCAGTTAACTTTTAAAACCTTTTAAAATAAGTTTTAACACAACTTACAGATGTAAAATTCAAGACAATACAAAAACAGCACGTATTCTATGCAAAACCAGTTTTATTACAGTAAACTATGAAAATAAATAGGAGCATGATAACAAAAGGTTTATATGTTTAAGAGGAGATTGCCAGAACTGCCTAGAATTTTAATTACAAAAAACTGTATAGAAGAGGTTATTACTAAGTATATTAATAAATTGCCAAAAAGCTGTAATTTCTTTAAATAGGCGTGTATGTACCAGTTTTGTCACCTGTGTAGTCCAAGAAGGGTAACCATTGCTCCAACAAATTAGAACCTATAATTTTTTCTAGTTTGTGTTTTTCCCAATTATTACTCAATTATTAGTGACACCAGTTAAAAGTATCAAATTGTGATTCCTCCATGTTTCAAAAGAGTTTTTTGTCTCTTCCAGGTTAAAACAACAATTTCTGTCCCAAGAAAGTGGCCAGTGGAAAGATATCTGAGGCTAAAAATGATCTCCTTAAGTCCCAAATATGGAGAGTGTTGTTTAAATATGTATTAAATTTTATTAGAGGAGCCCTCAGACTGCATGTTCAGTTAACTTGATGTATGTAATTGTATTAGTTTTAACTGGTTTTTAACTGTATCAGTATAACTAGTTCTCAGAATAGTCCTCTCTGTGGATACAAATTTGGACGCTGGAACCATGGACAGACTAAATACCTCTTTCTGCTAACCTGAGAAAAGTCCCAGGTTTGCAGAAAATTCTGCAATCTTAAAAACAAAGCATTGGGGGTTAAAACCCCTAAAAAGAATAGAAGCAGCAGCTTTCGCTTTAAGAAATGAATTCCCTCAGTGGCTGTTGCTAGGCAGCCACAGCAGCATTGCCTAGCCTTCCAGTCTTGGTTTCTCTCAGTAAAGGGTGGCTACAGGGTGTGGGTGTGCTTTCTAGGGCTGTTTGGCCACTGAGGGAGGATTAAAGAAGCCAGGCCTGGTAGCAACTACTGGGTAACTTGCTCCTGTCTGACATAGATGACACACCCAGGCCCAGCTGCTTGCTACACTTTAACAACAGTGATCACACAAAAGCCAGCGTGATGTAGTGGTTCAGATTTCAAACTAGGATCTGGAAGATTCAGGTTTGAATCCTTATTCTGCCATGGAAACTCATTGGATGACTTCGGGCCAGTTTCACATTCTCAGTTTATCTTACATCACAGGGTTGTAAGGAAGGGTTGCCAGGTCCCCCTGCCAGTCTGGTGGGGTGATTTGGAGGGCGTTTCAGGGTGGGTAGGGATGCCATGTGATGTCCCTGATGTGATGACATCACCTGGAAGTGACATCATTGCATGAGGGGGAACACTCTGTTTCTGGGGGCAAACTATGGTTAAATAAGGCTTAAGCCATAGAGTTTGCCCAAAAAACCAGAATGTCCCCCTGTGACATCCCCAACACAGTGATGTCACTTCTGGGTGATGTCATCACATCAGAAATGTTGCATTCTGACTACTTTTCATAGACTATAATGAATATTCTGCATGGGTAGGGCACCATGTGTTCAGTTGAAACCTCCTCAAGGGCTCTTTCTTTAAAACTCAATGTATACATGGAACCTCTGAATGGGCCAATGTAAGGTTGCCAACAGGCCTGGAGAAAAAACATTCTGTCTCCTCAATAGAGGCTTAATGTTTAGAAATGGTTAGCTGAAGCTTTTCTTGGCATGCCAGTACATAGCATGCCCAGGTAAATAGCATGTCATTAAACATCTATTAAAGGGATAGGAGGACATATTTTCTCCTTATGAATGGCAACCTAACTTCCACATGTTATCACAGTAAAGAAGACCACTCCACTTTTTGGTAGTGGCTGCACCTAATGTACAGGAACAGATGCATGACAAGCAGAAATCCAACTGGTGCTGCTGTCTCATCAGGAGACCTCTTGTGGATCAAAAACTGGCTGAGTAATAGGAAGCAGAGAGTGAGTATAAATGGGCAGTCTTCGCAGTGGAGGACGGTAAGCAGTGGGGTGCCGCAGGGCTCGGTACTGGGTCCCATGCTCTTTAACTTGTTCATAAATGATTTAGAGTTGGGAGTGAGCAGTGAAGTGGCCAAGTTTGCGAATGACACTAAATTGTTCAGGGTGGTGAGAACCAGAGAGCATTGTGAGGAACTCCAAAGGGATCTGTTGAGGCTGGGTGAGTGGGCGTCAACATGGCAGATGCGGTTCAATGTGGCCAAGTGCAAAGTAATGCACATTGGGGCCAAGAATCCCAGCTACAAATACAAGTTGATGGGGTGCGAACTGGCAGAGACTGACCAAGAAAGAGATCTTGGGGTCGTGGTAGATAATTCACTAAAAATGTCAAGACAGTGTGCGTTTGCAATAAAAAAGGCCAACTCTATGCTGGGAATTATTAGGAAGGGAATTGAAAACAAATCAGCCAGTATCATAATGCCCCTGTATAAATCAATGGTGTGGTCTCATTTGGAGTACTGTGTGCAGTTCTGGTTGCTGCACCTCAAAAAGAATATTATAGCATTGGAGAAAGTCCAGAAAAGGGCAACTAGAATGATTAAAGGGCTGGAACACTTTCCCTATGAAGAAAGGTTGAAACGCTTGGGACTCTTTAGCTTGGAGAAACGTCGACTGTGGGGTGACATGATAGAGGTTTACAAGATGATGCATGGTATGGAGAAAGTAGAGAAAGAAGTACTTTTCTCCCTTTCTCACAATACAAGAACTCGTAGGCATTCGATGAAATTGCTGAGCAGACAGGTTAAAACGGATAAAAGGAAGTACTTCTTCACCCAAAGGGTGATTAACATGTGGAATTCACTGCCACAGGAGGTGGTGGCGGCCACAAGCATAGCCAGCTTCAAGAGGGGTTTAGATAAAATATGGAGCAGAGGTCCATCAGTGGCTATTAGCCACAGTGTGTGTGTGTATATATATAAAAAAATTTTGCCACTGTGTGACACAGAGTGTTGGACTGGATGGGCCATTGGCCTGATCTAACATGGCTTCTCTTATGTTCTTAAGAGGGAGCTCCATTTCTACATGTCTTTCTGCTGTAAAAGACACAGATTCTCTGGGGCGGGGGGAGGTGCGACAGTCCTACTCAGATGTCCATTCCATGCAAGCACTGAACTGAACCAAGATATGCTTGCAAAGCTCAGAATACATAGTCTGTGTTAAAAAATAAAGCAATTTCCCCAAAGCGTGGCCATTTTAAAATCTCTGGTGTTCATTGTTTCCAGGTTTTTGTTTGTTGGTTAAGTCACAGTAGTATTGTTCAGCTTTTTTCCCTATAACCTATATTCATGAGACTCAATTAAATTCATGAGACTGTTTTCTAAATTCCAGAATAGGAAAATTAAAAGGGCTGCAATATTTCCTATGGTGGCTGCTTTTTCTTTAAAATGTAAAAATACTCCAATAACAACTTATCACATAAAAAGGTTAAACCGGGTGGCCAAATTGTGGCTCAGGAGCCACATGCGGCTTTTTCACACATATTATGTGGCTCCTGGAGTTCAAGGAGGAACTTAATGCAGGCTTACTCTCAAGTAGACTGCCAAAAACAATGACTCATGGCTATGAATTACTGGCACTATACAGAGAATTGTGCAAATTATACAATTTTTATAAATATTGTACATAAACAGTTATGAAATTTGATGTGTATATTTCTCAAACGATGTGTATATTTCTTTGACTCGACAAGTCCCATTGGAAGCAGAGACAAAAGATCAGCAGTTCAAAATTTGATAAAATCCACTGTAACCATTTTAGTGATTTTATAATGAAAACCAGTGCTCCACTTCAATGATTATCAGTGGAAATGAGGCTGTACCCCCAACTTCTGAACTGATTACAGGGCTGCAGGCTGGAACTGGCCATTTCACACGTAGCTTCATCAGAGTTCAAGTGGGGGTTGTACATGCTTAAATGTCTATTTTAAAAGATTATTTTTTTATAAAATGCAGTTGCTAAGAAATTTTGAAAATATTTGTGTGTAGTATTTTGCAAATACTACACACAAAATATGCAGACTTACATTTACACTCAACAACCTGAGCATTTAAAGTGGCCCAATGCATTTATAGATGTATTCAGGGGTGGACTTCTAGCAGGAGCTCCTTTGCATATTAGGCTACACACCACTGATGTAGCCAATCCTCCAAGAGCTTACAAGGCTCTTTTTTGTAAGCTCTTGGAGGATTGGCTACATCAGGGGTGTGTGGCCTAATATGCAAAGGAGCTCCTGCTAGAATTCCATCCCTGGATGTATTCTCCTCTTATCTCAGTCTGGCACGTACAAGATGGTCCTGAATGCTCTTAGTTCTTCTAAACCCAATGAGTGAGTTGATCTCACAACCAAGGTTGTGTGTGTAATATTTGTTCATATTGTGGCTTTCAAACATCTGACATTTATGCTATGTTGCTCTTATGCTAATTAAGTTTGGCCACTCATGGGGGTGGGGCAGGGAGTCGAACGGCAGCTATGGGGAGGGGATGGCGGGGGGTGGGGAAGGGACAGCGGCAGCAGATGGGACAGCAGGGGCAAGGAGGGGATAGCAGCAGCAGGTAGGGGATGAACAGCAAGGAGGCAAATGGCGGTGGGCGGCCCCGGGGAAGGGACAGCGGTGGGCGAAGAGGGGGCGCTTACTTGGCCTACTCCCACTTGCCAAGCCTGCATGTGAGGCAGGACCAATCATAAATGGCTGTCAAGGGAGACAATCACAAAATGATGGGAGGCTCCAAGTCATTCTCCTGTGATGGAGGTTGCTATTTTAGAATGGGCATACCCTGAAGGCTACCCAAACGATATGTCTCCAGTGATATGGAAGAATGTCAGGATTGGCTCTTTACAGAATAGTAAGCAGTTTTAAAAGATAACTGAGAGTGCTCTGTGCACAAATCAATTGATATTTTTCAAAGGGATGTTTACCACTTTTACAGGTGCTGAATAGGATTCAAAATATTCATCTTTTCTAAAGAAGAACTTGGCTCCAGTGAAAGAATTCTCCTTGGAAAACCCTTGGTCCACTATTTTTATTTTAATCTTTTGCAAACCACGCTGCAGCTGTGAGTGTTTTATAATAGGGGTCTCTGGATGACTTTAATATTCTCTTTTGGTGGTTTGTAAATCTTTTTCCTAATCTCCTTACCCATTAAACAAATCCTTATATTTTACATTAAGTTTCTACATTAAGATTATGCATTTTATGCTACATCCAAAAAGTATTGGTTTCACATAATCCTCAGTTGTACACCTTAAATTTTTGTGACCAGTAATTGCTTTGGAACATCTACATAAACACAGAGAGCCCAAAGGATTGATCAAATATGAACAGTTTTCTGAAGGAGAACAAGAAAACTGCCACTTTCTCCACTTTCTTAAATTTGTTTTATATGTTATTGCAAAAGAAGGGTTCCAGTGTTTCTACTATGTTCAGCCAGTTCTGTAATGCTTGAATGGTAGCTTTGGGCAAATTGACAGGACATTTTTATCTAGGCCTGCTGACAACCCTAATTTGAGGTACCACTCTTTCCTGAATCTTGAAAACTGTTTTTGATACAAGAAAAAAAAATGGACAAGCAGATGGTAGATAAAATGGCTTGGGGCATGGATTGGCCCCACAGTCTGCCAGTTGGCCCACACCTGCTTCAGGTAAGTACTAGGATGAACATAATGTGAAAAAGTTAAAATAACTTTGCAAATTCTCTTTTAAAAGATTACCAAAAGAGAGAAAATTTGAAAAAGGCAGTATAGAGATGCCAGCCTCCAGGTGGGACCTGGGAATCTCCCAGAATTAGAGCTCATCTTCAGACTACAGAGTGAAAGGTGGATTCTGTGGCATTGTACCCCACACAGGCTCCTGCCCTCTCCATGCTCCATCAAATCTCCACGAGTTTCCCAACTTTGATCTCATGACCCTACCTCCCCCCCACCCTTCCCTACTGGTGGTCAGGGGGACCTGGCAACCCTAGGTAGCGAAACCCATATAATGAACTCCTGAGGTAAATTTGTCAAGGACAAAAATCAATGTTGTGCAGAAAATGAGCCTCAAAGAGAAAAGGCCTTGTTACCACATTAGAATGATTGAGTAGGTTAAAGTGAAAGCAGCACCAAGTAGGAGACAAATGAGAGAAGGATTTGTTGGACACAGAGGGCTTTTTTTCTGGCGGAATGCAGTGGAACAGAGTTCCAGAACCTCTTTGGGGAAACAAAATTCTCAAAAAGTGTTTAAAAGTTCATGAGGGGTACCAGTGTGTTTCTCCTTCATTTCCTTCTTGAGGGTTCTGGCACCTCTATTTCCAGGAGGAAAATCCCTGCAAATGATAGACATTTTCTAAATTCCTAACAGAGAATTTAATATCCTTGGCATCTTGTCCTTGTTATCTTATTAATGGAAGAAAAAGAAGTCAATCAGTGCAGATGTTTTAATATTGCATTCATTTGTTTCTACGTCTGTTATAAAAAGCTTAACCAAACAAACTTTTAACATATTTTAATGTGATAAAACATTTTAAGCAGAAGAGTAGACTGAAGCTTATTCACAGGCAATGAAAATACTTGAGCAGCTATGATGCTCAAAGCTGCAGTCTTGCAAGCAAAAATGTTTGGAACTCAAGAAATCTGTCTTCATCAACATCAAACTCGTTTCATGATACCATGTGATGAAAATTGGGTATAAAAGATGGAAATAAATAAATGTTTTTTAAAATTGCTTGCCAAAAAAAAGCTTGCTGTAAATTGTTGTTATTAGTATTTTATAAGTCAAATCAGGTGAAGCTCTATAGTGAATCTCCAGCTTTTCTTTTTTGCATCTGGAAATCACCAGATCTGTTGTTCCACTGGAAGGAAAAGTTGGAAAGAATGTATTTAGAGTATTTCAGCTATAGATATAGAAACCATATATGAGAGAGTAAGTCTGCATCATACCTTTGTCCCCTGGTGGGTAGCATCTCTTTTTGAGGTAAGTTTTTAACTACAGAATTCCTGCAAAATAGAAGATGTATTTAAAATGAGGATTTCTACCATGTGTACTTGGCTTTATAAAATATAACCACCATGACACTCAATGACAGGAGAAGCAAAACCATTGAAAACACATACAGCTCAATGATAGTGAGCAGGTACTGTCTCTCGCTTCTTTCTTTTAATCTCATGACCTTTTTGTTTTAATCTCATGGCCTTTTTGATCATGAGTTTAATACCCTGGTTTTGTGATCTGGGAAGGGATGACTTGAATATCTTTATCTAGCTAGCCTTGCGAGCACCATAATTACGTAAGAGTTTCTGTTATGTTTGTGCCAAATTTACATTAAATCTAAATGGAATTGTCCTACCAGCTAAGAATGGGATCTTCTGCTTTGATTAGGTTGATTCCAAGAAGCTCAGCAGTTTAATTTCATTCCTAAACCAAGTCTGAACAGTATAAAAATGTAAAGCCCCCCTGACAAACTGCCAACAACAGCACCATTTAATCCCCTCTCAGAATAACATCTGTCCAGATGTGGGGATGTGTTATATGCAGAAAGGAATGTATCATGAATCCAATATTTTATATGGGATGAAATGTATTACTTTGGAGAAAGTCAGGACATACAAAATAAGGCCTTGTTCATTTATTAAAATTTTAAGATACAAAGTCTAATGTCCTCACTCCTTAAGCCCAGCTTCTCATTTGTAGAATAATTACAACAGTCTTTCAGCACATTTCATCCATGAGCCTTTAGATGAATAAATAAATTAGCTCCACCTGGGAGGGAAGCTATGATGGATTGTGGCATCTTTCTGACTTTAAAAATGCACAGGCAGTGTTCAAGGCAGCTCACATAATATCCTTTTGAATGAACCTGACCATTCACTAAAGTTGTCCTCCCTGACGCTTCCATAAATGCCTCTGGCCATAGCACTGTGATAGACTGTGACCAAAGGAAGGGAACGCCACAATTCTGGATGATTCTTTCTTTTTTTTTAAATTACCTGGTGTGGGGGAAGGGACATTTAGGTTCCAGTTGAAAACTTCGTTTTCCTGCAGCTTTAGTATGATACATTCAACTTTTATACTTGCATACTCTGTTTGGTTATAGTACCGTAGCTTTAATCTGATTATTATATGCTCTGTATGCTATCTTGTCTACTGGATGGTTGTACTTCCTGTCAGAATCCGAACTGGAAGCCTTTAGGAGTTTTTGTCCAAGAATCTGCAGAGGGGCTTCATTCATCTGTCTACATCCCCAGCCTCAGCCCCTGTCTTGTTTGTAAAAAAGAAATCTGGGGAATTACGCTTAGATAATGACTATTGGGCACTCAGTCAAAACACAACCAGAGACTGTTATCTTCTGCCACTGATTCCGAAGCTTCTGAATTGCTTGAGCAGGCCTGATGGTACATTAAACTGGATCTTCAAGGTGCTTACAGCTTGGTGCACATACATTCTGGGGACAAATGGAACACTGTGTTCAGTACCTGGTATAGACAATATGAGTGGTCATGCCATTTGGCCTGTATAATGCCCCCACTGCGTTCCAGCATTTTATGAAAGATATCTTTGGGGACTTACTGGACCACTTCATCATAATCTGTCTTGATGACATTTTGGTCTTCTCTCAGGGCCCAGCTGAACATACTGAACGTGTCTGGGCCATCCTGCAACGTCTCCAGCAACATAGCTTGTATGCTAAGCTGGAAATATGTGTGTTTGATCTGTATGCAGTAGAATTCCTGGGCCACCTCATCACCCCACAAGGCATAAAGATGGATCCCCAGAAGGTGGAAGCTGTGCTGTTCTGGCAGGCACTGCAGAATCAGAAGGGCATCCAGAAGTTCCTTGGCTTTGTTAACTTCTATTGAAAGTTCATCCCAGACTTTACCTCCCTGGCTGTGCCCCTCACCAAGTTGCTACAGCCCCACAAATCTTTCTGTTATATCAGCAGAGACTCAGCAGGCTTTCTAGGAGTTGAAAACCCAGTTTGTAACCAAGCCACTGCTACATTACCCAGGCTCAAGCCTACTATTCATGGTTGAGACAATGCCTCCAGTGTCACCATCGGTGCCGTCCTATCCCAGCCGGAAACCCCCAACACAACCTTGTGTTTACTACTGAGGAAAACTGCACAGTCTGGGATTGGGAGCTACTGGCTATAAAATCAGCTTTTGAGGTCTGGTGGCACCATCTGGAAGGTGCCTGACACCCAGTGCAAGTTAATACAGACTCTCATAACCTTGAATACTTACTTATTTATCATATTTATGTATCATATTTATATCCTGCCCTCCCCTAATGGGCTCAGGACGGCTAAAAACAGTTAAAGCAACATATAAGTTAAAAAACAAAATATACAATAAAAGTAATTTCATACAATTTATAATTTACAATTCCTAAAAATCCAAGATGGCATCGATATTATTAATTATTGTTTAGCACTACATTCATTGATGTCACTGGATGTTGTTTGGTGCTCCACACTTATACTGGATTCAGTTAAAATTGTCAGTGCTGTGGAACTTGCAAACTGCCCACCGATTGGACCTTTATTAATTGTTTAGAGTTGGGAGTAAACAGTGAAGTGGCTAAATTTGCAAATTATACCAAATTGTTCAGGGCAGTGAGAATCAGGCAGGACTGTGAGGTGCTCCAGAGGGATCTGTTGAGGCTGAGTGAGTGGATACAATTGTGATAAATGAGGTTCAGTGTGGGCAAGTACAAAGTAATGCACATTGGAGCCAAAAATTCTAACTATAAATATGCATTAGGGTCAGAACTTGCAGTAACTGACCAGGAGAGAGATCTTGGAGTTGTGGTAGATAACTCACTGAAGATATCAATTCAGTGTGTGACTGCAATAAACAAGCCAAATGCTATCCTAGGGATTATTAGGAAGGGGATTAAAAACAAATCAGCCAGTATCATAATGCTCCTGTATAAATCTATGGTGCAGTCTCATTTGTAGTACTGTGTACAGTTTTAAGAACATAAGAGAAGCCATGTTGGATCAGGCCAATGGCCCATCCAGTCCAACACTCTGTGTCACACAGTGGCAAAAAAAACCCAGGCACCATCAGGAAGTCCATCAGTGGGGCCAGGACACTATAACATATGGATCAGAAGTCCATGAATGACTATTGGCCACAAAGTATAGCTGGAACGTTACATCTTAGGCAGTGATGCCCTGTAATCTTGGTATTTGTAGGGTAACAGTTGGAGGTCTTCTGGAGTTCTGGCCCTGCTGGTGGACCTCCTGATGGCGCCTGAGTTTTGGCCACTGTATGATACAGAGTGCTGGATTAGATGGACTGCTGTACTGGTCCAAAGGGCTTCTCTTATGTTCTTGAGGGGGAAGAAATTCAAAAAGCAAAGTGCTGCCACTGAAAATGTTCTGTCTTTGATGATGACCTGCTTCATTTCTGCAGGCAGGGTCACAGAGGTTGGGAGCAGATTTTAACTGGCATGCTGGACAGCAAAGAAGTCAGTCTTTCAGGTCCCCTGGCCATTTTGGGCCTTAAAGATAAGAACCAGAACTGTACATTGTGCCAGGAAACAAATGGGCAGCCAGTGTAGCGTTTGCAGCAAAGGGGTGATACTATTGCAGTACCCTGTCCCTGGTGATGACCTGGCTGCTGCATTTTGGATTAAAGTTTCTGGGCAGTTTTCAAAGGCAGCCCTGCATAGAGTGCATGCGCTAAATCCATGCAAAAAGAGCATGGGTTTAGGGAGGTGTGTCTGTCTCAGATTGCACTTGTCAGCAGCACACCTCTGAGATTACAGCTGCAGCCTCTATGAGTTCCAGGCACGCTTGTGCCCTAGCACCTCTGTTTCTCATTTAGAGCTGTCCAACATCTTCCATTTGGGCACATGCATGATCTAATAAGCATCAGGAAACAGAACTGTCTGATAACAGACACAAGTACTATATCACTGCTGAATAACAAGCACCTTTTTCATGAAAGAATGAGATGGGAAGGCTGGTTGAAACTCTCCTTTGTGTTGCCACCTCCCCTCTTTTTAAAAAATCACATGCAGTCTGAAAACAAAAATAGGAAAAAATATATTTGCTATTGAAAACATCATTATTTGGCTGGGATATGAATACAGTGACTGAACCCTCCATTTGAAATTTTTCTCAGATATCTGCAGTTGCCATTTCTGTAATAACATTTATGTTCTTGTTAAAAGCCCCTGTGATTCGGGACTGGAACAATTTCATTATATTTGCCTGAGCAAATACTATTTGATGCTGTTGTTGTGAAAAATTTCCCCACACCCTGTTGCTTTGGACACTTTTTTTCTCAGTCCATACTTTGAAGTGATCTGGAGGCAAACTCTGTGGCACTTAAGGGGGGAGGGAGAAAAAGTGGCAGAACTAGGATGCTTTAGCTGGAGGGAGGGGAGGAATTAGACCCTCTGCTCCCCATTTTATAAGCAGGCAAGAAGTAAATGTGGCTGTCCCCATAATGTCTAATTTGAGAATCAGGCCTGAGTCTTACAACTGTACTGCCTCTTTCAGGGACTTGTATCCTTCTGCCTTCTGCCCAGTTGTCTTTTGATCTGCACAATTTCATGACACTAGGCCTCTGAGGTCATATTCTGGTCACATGACTGCTGCAGCATCTGTCACTTGTGGGGCATAACCGCTCATTTATGCCATTCAAATATGATAAGAAGCCTCTCCTCAGCTGTTGTGTGTGCTTTTCCTGTATTTAGTGATCCCAGTAAAAGTTATTTAAACAATGAACAGAAATGTTAACTGGTCAAGGTTAACTGGTCAGCCCAAGGTTGACTCAGAACAGCAAGTTAACTGGTTGTTAACACCACAGTCTTCTTTGTAAATTGTAAATGATGTCCAGATATGATATGTTTGTAAACATGCTTTCCAAGGAAATAGAAAGTATACAAAATTTATCTTCAGTACTGTGAGGCACATTTCCCTCAACCTATAGAAAATTCTTAATGGCAGAACCATATCCTAAGTGTAGGTTTGTGATTTTTTTCTCAGATGATTTTCTTTATTGCAATGCTGAGGTAGCTTCAGATCAATGGAGGGACAAGAGGGGAAAAAGTGCTGTTAAATCTTTCCGTTATTTGCTGTAGTTAAAATTCTCTGTATACATTCAGGGCATACCGTATTGTTAGCCGCCCTGAGCCTGCTTCGGCAGGGGAGGGCGGGGTACAAATAAAATTTATTATATTATTATTATTATTATTATTATTATTATTATTATTATTATTATTATTATTATATAAGTGCTCTTTTTCATATATTGTAATGCTGAGCCATTTTGTTTTGTCAGTATTCATAGCTGGTGTTTTTGATTATTTTGTTTCTCTTATGCCTTTTTTTTAACTTATCTATATGTGACTGATGAAAGTGATGTGAAAATTTAAAAAAAACTCCAGATTTTGAGTTGCATAAAGGAAAACTAAAAGCAAAATGGATTTTAAAAAAAAGAGAAACAGTGAGGTGGCAAAAGCCTGTGACCTCTCCAGTCAGCACATATAGAAAAAGGCTCCTGCAATGGAAGAAAGATGCCTCCTGCCTACCATCTCAGTACTTTTGTTCTCTATTCTGGCAAATTAATCTGCGTGCTCCAAATCCAGGGGTTTTTTGGTAGAAAAAGCCCAGCAGGAACTCATTTGCATGTTAGGTCACACCCCCTGATGCCAAGCCAGCTGGGACTGTGTTCCTGCTCAAAAAAAGCCCTGTCCAAACCTATAAATACTGGTCATAATCCTGAAACACTTATTCTGTGGGTAACTCTGCATTTTAATTCCAGCACAAATACATACATGCTTCACTTAACTCAATATTCTGTGAGTTCCCTATTAAAAACATTCAGGGTTTTTTTTTAACTCACCAGGCATGTGGGGGTTTGATTCAGATTAGGATTGTGGTTTTAAGGGAAGGAGCGGCCGTGTGGCGCAGAGTGGTAAAGCAGCAGTACTGTGATCTGAACTCTGCTCATGACCTAAGTTCAATTCCAGCAGAAGCTGGATTCAGGTAGCCAGCCCAAGGTTGACTCGGCCGTCCATCCTTCTGAGGTCAGTAAAATGAGTACCCAGCTTGCTGGGGGGAAAGTGTAAAAGAGTGGGGAAGGCAATAGCAAGAAAGGAAAGGTCCCCTGTGCAAGCACCAGTCATTTCTGACTCTGGGGTGGTGTTGCTTTCACGTTTTCACGGCAGACTTTTTATGGGGTGGTTTGCCATTGCCTTCCCCAGTCATCTACACTTCCCCCCCAGCAAGCTGGGTACTCATTTTACCGATCTCGGAAGGATGGAAGGCTGAGTCAACCTTGAGCCGGCTACTTGAAAACTCAGCTTCTGCCGGGGATCGAACTCAGGTCGTGAGCAGAGTTTAGGACTACAGTTCTGCAGCTTTAACACTCTGCGCCATGGGGCTCTTAGGCAATGGCAAACCACCACGTAAAAAGTCTGCTGTGAAAACGTGAAAGCAACGTCACCCCAGAGTCGGAAACAACTGGTGCTTGCACAGGGGACCTTTCCTTTTCCTTTAAGGGAAGGGGCTTTTAAGTACCATTTCCCCAACTATGGTGAATATGGTTTGCCCTGCTGTGAAAATGCAGGGAATACTGCTATCAGCTTGACAACTTGGTGGTACGTTCACACTGCACTAAATAAAGCATTTTACATCTTGATTGTTGCTATTCTTACACAGTAAAAATCCAGATGTAAAACACATTATTTAGTGTAGTGTGAATGCACCATATGTGTTAAACTCCCAAATATTGAGAATGTGGCTGGAAGCCACATGACGTGAAACATGTAGCTATGAGTATAATACTTTTTCTTTATGCCCCTTCCCCACCATTTGCTACCTTCTGGATTGCTACCACTACGTGATTTATTGTATATATTTACTTACCATTAATGTTTATACCGAAGTTTGGAAGAAGCTGGATATCTTGTAGTATCTTGTGTGATATTTTCCAACATATGTCCATACCCATATAAATCCACTGTACTTAAAAGCCTACTAAATTTTGTTTATCTTTTAAAAGTCAGGTATCTTGCCATTTCTGCTTATCTGCTGCTTTAAAAGGATTACATTTTTCGCATGATAATAAAGAGGGAGGAAAAGCCGTTCTTTGGAACGAACTCCAGAGAGACCAGGCAGATTTTCTCATTCCTTTTGAGAAAGTAAAATGGCAATATACAGTTCCATGTTGAAGGTTTTAGAAGAATGGTTTCTTCTGTTAGGCAGGGGAAGGTGGACTGGCCCAAGAAGCATTTTGGGGGGAACATTAATGGGTAAATTACCCATTAGTTAATACAGTTTGCAATTTTTATCATCATAAAAATGCCATTTAGATTTTCAGTCTCAGACACCAAGATATATTGGGTTGTTTCTGGATTTCAGAATTTCTATCCTTAGGAAAATCTTTCTGTTCAGTTTAGCCTTTTCAAATTGTTGCACACATGTACAATTAACTTGTGTAGTAAGAGACCAGGATCGCTATGGCAATCCACATCCCAGCCTATGCATATTTATTGGGACATTTGCAAGGGCATAAGCTGTAGGCTAATATATTTTGGTTCCTGTCATTCAGCTCATGTCCAAGTGCTTGCTCTTGTGGCAAAACGCAGCCCTTGTATAAGAGCCAACATTGTGCAGCGGTTAAGAGTGGTGGACTCTAATCTGAAGAACCGGATTTGATTCCCCATTTCTCCTCCACATTAAGCCTGCTGGGTGACCTTGGGCCAGTTACAGTTCTCTCGGAACTCTCTCAGCCCCATCTAACTCACAAGGTGCTTGTTGTGGGGAAAGGAAAGGTGAATGTAAGCTATTTTTGAGATTCCTTAAGTTAGAGAAAAGCAGGGTATAAAAACCTACTCTTCTTCTTTGTCTTCTTATACCTGCAACAGGAAGGAGACAAAAGACACAGCCAAGGGGTATGCCGCTGCAACCATGCTGTAGACCTTGTCCAGTACAAAGTGAAGCAAGGCTCATAGCAATCTTTAACCAATGGTTATCTGTAGCTGCACATTAAAGGAGATGATTGGTAAAGCAGATGTGAACTCTTTTAAGTAGTGTATGTTTTTCCTTCTGTTCTCATAAAGGAAAAAAAAACCCTTAGAAGCTTTCAAGAAAATGAAATTTTTAGGAGCATGACTTAAAGTTCACTGCTCTGTATGAAAGGAAAGAATATTTTTCAGATGACTTGACAACAGTATTTGAGTCCTTCATCTACTTGATTGTACCTATGCCTTTTGCAGGGATTTGACCCGTTACAAGTATGCACAAGCAGTTATTCTATTCTTTGGAGGGCCCTGTTTGACATCATCAAAATAGTGTATTAAATAGTTCTACTGGCTCTACTGAAGTGTAATAAAGAGCTTGCTAGCAGATGAGAGCACTGCGTGCACTTTGGAGTATACACCATGCTCTGAATCAGAGTGAACAAGAAATCAACAGGTAAGTTTAGATAGGCCTATATCTGCAATATTTTATTTTATTTTTTGCATTACAGGGCTGTCATATGGATCGCAGAGATAATATATATGAAGTGCTTATAATACTTAAAACCACTAAGCACCTTTTCTTAAAGATTTAATGTACAAATGCCACATCACATTTCTGTTATACTTGTCATGCCTCGAAGATGCAAGTCTCAAAGCCCCCTTATCCCACAAGAAGGCTTCAGGTGATGGTCCAGAGCACAACACACCATACTGGGGAGTGCCCAGAGTAACAAGCCACCACCAGCCCTGCTAAAGTAACCTCAGCTGAGAGACCAAGGGACCAAGTCTCCAGCCCTTTCAGGTGTTAATCAAGAAGTCAGCCCTGTAGTGTAGGACAATGGCAAGTTGTTCCACAAATAGTTACTGAGTAGCTGTAGCCAAAAAGGGGCCATAAACAGGATTTCAGGTTTGGTGGGGCCCACAGCAGGATTTTTTTTGTGGGGGGGGGCAGTCAGTGCAGCTTTGCAGCAGCTTCTCCAGCAGGCTCGGGCAGCTTGCAGCAATCCAGTGGACATTCTGCAGCATGCATAGACATCTCTTGGGTGTGCACTTTGGGGAGAGGAGGATATTTTCTCGAGACTGAGCTAACAAACAAGCTGCTATTATGAGTGGCTTTCAATAGAGGGGTAGGCAGTATGGGCGATGGAGAGAAGGAACAAGGAGAAGAGAAGGGATGTGGTGAGTGAGGAAGAGAGGTGGGGATGAAAAGTAAAGGTGAGAGCCTGTGAGGGAAGTGCAGAGGGGCTGCAACAAGGCATAAAGTGAGCTGGCAGCTGTGCAGTGGACTGGCCATGCTGAGCAGGTGCAGGCAGCAAGCCAGAGCCTTCAGCTTGTCACCCTGTTGCTGCTGCTGCAGCAGCAAAAGGGCCGACAGCATTGCCTGTACTGGACTTCTGCTTGCCTGCCATCATGGTGCTCTCCTGAAGAGGTGTGGGTGAGTGGTGCTCAGTTCTGACACGCCTCAGCTGAGGAGGGGATCAAGAGACAGACCCTCAGCAGCAGCAGCCCAGCACTCAGGCTTGGCCACCGCATTGGGGGTTGCCCAAGCAGATCAAGCTGTTTGCCCCAGCAAGAGGTCCCAGCACTTGTTGAGCTGCAGTGGACAGGCTATTTGTTCAGAGCAATGGCCGTGAGAGGCGGTGAGGGATGGGGGACTGATTGGAGGGGCCAGAAAAGTGGAACAGTTTGATTGGTGGGGCCTAGACCCCCCCCCCCACATACATAGCTATGTGCCTGAGCCAAAATGGGCTAAGATACTGGATTTAGATTAAAGCCTCCAAACCCAAGTAACACCACAGGAGTATAATTAATAAGGTTTATTAACAGAAATGTGCAAAAGTATAACAGATGCAGTGCAAAGCAAAGCAGGGAAGAAAATAATAAAACTAAATAACTGTCCTGTTCAGGTTTTTGTCTCCTGAACCAGATTTTGCCTGGTGAGACAGAAAGTACAGAGTCCAGATAGAACTTCAAGTCCAAAATCCCAAAAGCAAATGTTCTGGCCACACAAGACCTATAGTCAAAAGGATGGCAAGAAGGAAGGCAAGTCTGAAGGTGGATTCAAGCTAGAATGAATGGTCTTACTTTATGGCAAACCACCCACAGCTGGCCCGATCCAGTTGGGCTAATCAGATGTGTTGCTAAGACTCGTAACTACTTACCTGGCACATGTTCACAATCAAGCACCTCATCATCTTCCAGGGTTCCTTGCACTAAGATTGCCAGGTCCCCCGTGACCACTAGTAGGGGATGTGGGGTAGACCTGGCAGATCCAAGATGGGAAACTCCTGGAGATTTGAGGATGGAGTCTGGGGAAGACAGGGAACTCAGTGGGGTAAAATGTCACAGAAACCCTCCAAAGCATCAATTTTCTCCAGGGGAACTGATCTTCATAGTCTGCAGATGAGTAGTAATTCCAGAGGATCTCCAGGTCCCACATGGAGGCTGGCATCTTCACCTTGCACTAATGAGATGAATGTAAGTGCAAAACTTCCTCTGGGTCTCTGACGTTGAAGCTCCAAGGCTTGTGATCTCATTTGTACTTGGCCTGGTTCCATCTCCGACCTTACCTCTATGAAAACTGCGAGTCATTATAGCATTAAGTTCCATGAAAGGCGCCTTCAGTAACTTGACTAGGCACAAAGGTCTGAACCAAAATTTGAAGGGGCAAGAAACAACTAGACAAGACTAGTTTCTTGACGGGAAGATGATTTAACACCCTGGGATCCCCGAAGCTCTGGAAACAGTGCTGTTTCCCAGGTAAGAGGGCCATAAAATATATTGCCAGTGGAGTGGAGATGAATTTCTTACAAAGAGATAACCATTTGCCCAGCTGGCAAGATGGATGGCTATTGTAGAACATGAGCTAGGCAATAAAACCTGTGAGACTGAGAACATAAGAACATAAGAGAAGCCATGTTGGATCAGGCCAATGACCCATCCAGTCCAACACTCTGTATCACACAGTGGCCAAATATATATATATACACACACACATATATATACATATATATATACTGTGTTTGTGTGTGTGTATATACACACACACACACACACTGTGGCTAATAGCCACTGATGGACCTCTGCTCCATATTTTTATCCAATCCCCTCTTGAAGCTGGCTATGCTTGTGGCCTCCGCCACCTCCTGTGGCAGTGAATTCCACATGTTAATCACCCTTTGGGTGAAGAAATACTTCCTTTTATCCGTTCTAACCTGACAGCTCAACAATTTCATTGAATGCCCATGAGTTCTTGTATTGTGAGAAAGGGAGAAAAGGACTTCTTTCTCTATTTTCTCCATCCCATGTATAATCTTGTAAACCTCTATCATGTCACCCCACAGTCGACGTTTCTCCAAGCTAAAGAGCCCCAAGCGTTTTAATCTTTCTTCATAGGGAAAGTGTTCCAAACCTTTAATCATTCCAGTTGCCCTTTTCTGCACTTTTTCCAATGCTATAATATCCTTTTTGAGGTGCGGTGACCAGAATTGCACATAGTACTCCAAATGAGACCACACCATCGATTTATACAGGGGCATTATGATACTGGCTGATTTGTTTCCAATTCCCTTCCTAATAATTCCCAGCATGGCATTGGCCTTTTTTTATTGCAATCGCACACTGTCTTGACATTTTCAGTGAGTTATCTACCACGACCCCAAGATCTCTCTCTTGGTCAGTCTCTGCCAGTTCACAACCCATCAACTTGTAGCTGGGACTTTTGGCCCCAATGTGCATTACTTTGCACTTGGCCACATTGAACCTCATCTGCCACGTTGATGCCCACTCACCCAGCCTCAACAGATCCCTTTGGAGTGCCACAGAATCCTCTCTGGTTGTCATCACCTTGAACAATTTAGTGTCATCTGCAAACTTGGCCACTTCATTGCTTACTCCCAACTCCAGATCATTAATGAACAAGTTAAAGAGCATGGGACCCAGTACTGAGCCCATACATGTGACACTCAGTGCAAAGCACTGGAAAGCTCCCACCCCTCTGCTGGCATTCTACCTTCATGATAGCTTTTTTCAAAAATATACAGTCCTCTTTGAATCCTGTTTGTTTATGTGGCTCTCCTTCTGGAGGGTCTACTTACCTTATTGGGAACACAAGGAAATGGGGATCTGGGTTCCTGGTCCTTACACAGCCCCCAGGCTAAGAGCCACAGGCCAAGAGCCCTTTAACTCTCTGTTAAGGCTCAGCTTAATAATGCAAAGAGGGTGGGGAACACAGCCATTCCTAATCAATCAGAAACAATCACCTTCAGCCTACTCAAACCAAACAAACAGCAGTTCCCCAGCAACCACAAACTCTGAATTTTCAGCAATCCCACAGTCACACAAACTCAGAAATTCTCAGCAACTTCCCCAGCTGCTTAGAAAGCCAAACCTCACCCTTGTAGCACTTCTTCTCTGCTCTCTCTCAGAGCTCTCAGTGGAAGAAGTGGAAAGTGTTCTCTCAGATACACACAATCACGTGCAAGCCCCTGTGCTAGCACAACCATATCATGACAATACTGACACACAAGTCATTTTTACATCTAGAGAGGAACTTTCTATGGTCTCCAGTGAACAGCATGGGGAAACTACCTTGGAAAAAAAAAAGATAGAATATAATGGTGCCCTGCATTATGCTGTAGGTGGTATGGATAATACCACCATTACTAGCCCATTTATAGTCCCTATACACACTTTGGCAGGCAAAGAAATATGTAGTATAACTTGAAGGAATTGGAAATGTGGCATCTGCTTCTCCACTCCCATCTCTGTACAAACATTAAGTAAACATTAAGTAAAAAAATGAAGAGCTAATTCATAAGTTCTGTGTTACTCAAAAGAGTCTATACTTCTAAGCCAGCAAAATTTTGCCCACCAATAAATATCATATCTGTTTTGCATTCCTTCATATTTATTTTCCTGACACAGTATTGTTAGCATGGTAGGGTAGATTCCCTTTCTATATTAGCTATATTAGATGCCTTATCAAAGTAAGTTAGGCAGTTCTGATCCTTGGTCACACTGAATTGCTGATGCTGCAAGTACACAGGGTTGGATCCAGCCAGCTTTTCCACTAGTGAAAAGGGAGAAGGGAGTCACCAAAAAGGCTAGACTAGTGAATTACGGCACAAACTTGGTGTTGTGTCTTGCATTTCAATCCTGAAGTTAGAACATAGTGAACGCTACAGAGGTGACCAGTGGAAGTCCACTGGTGCCCGGACGTAGCTCGCAAATACGCTCCACCAATCAAGATCTGTGGCAGGAAGTTTAACTGGCCAGGATTGGACCTGGCCAGGCTGAGGGTTGTTCATGGGTATGTATATAATCGGGATCCAGTCCATGTTTCTCTCTCTTGTGATGTGCTCGCTAATAGAGCATGTTGCCTTCAACATGTCTCGTCACTCAGTACATTACACTTGGACAAATGCCAAGCTGGATGTTGCACTAATAAGGAGGGCAATTGAGACAAATTTGCCTAGCTGGCCCTAATAAGGAGGGCATTTGGGACAAAGTTGTCCAGAAAGTTTAATATCCCTAGGGGGCAGAGAAACTTGATGTCCCACACTAAAGGCTCCTCATACTGGCTGCTCTTGTCTGTGAAGAGGCTGTCTTGGAGAGTGAGTCCCTGCATCAGCCACTGTCTGCTTGAAAAGTGTTGATTGATGGTCCCAAATTGGTTAAAGGGTGTTCAAAGTTTGTGTTTTCACAGAATTCTTCACTGGACTGATTTATGAAGCATTCTACACAACTCCTACTTCTACTCCAAACACTTGGAGTAAATAGATTAGATAGATGTGGTGTAACAAATGTTTGTGGTTACTCAATGATTAAGTTTAAAATTTCCCAAACTTTATGATTTATGTGAAGGAGGAGACAATAGAGTGTCAGACTTGGATCTGGGGGACCCGGACTAGAAACCACTCAGGCGATGGACCTAGTGTCTTCCATGGCGACACTGGGACTCTCTCAATTTGTTACGATACCCACGCACCAGGCCGGGCACATGTCCGGGATTTCGGTGAACGATATCGCGGTAGAAGCGGTACCATGGTCGAATCACCTAGCCCTCAAGGCCCGTGTGGGGATGCCACCCCAACCCTGTATGGGCGGAGAGCCTATTTTGGCTCGCCCCCGGAGCCTGATGGACCCGGAACGGTTCCAAAGGGCACTGGGGGATCCCTGGCCCCCTGGCGATTCCCTCGATGACCTGGTGGAGGCCTGGCAAGGCCGGCTAACCAGGGCTATCGACGAGATCGCACCTCGACGTCCTCTGCGCCCTCGCAGGAGGCTGGCTCCATGGTATACCCTGGAGCTACGCCAGCTGAAACAGGGGCTCAGACGACTAGAGAGGCAGTGGCGGCATACTCGGGACGAAGCGACGAGAACATCTTATAGAACGTTTATGAAGTCTTATGAGATGGCAGTCAAGGCTGCAAAGAAAGATTACTTTGCAGCCAAGATTGCATCTGCAAATTCGCGCCCGGCACAATTATTTAGAATAATTGGAGACCTTACTACATTGCCTCAAGGCAAACCAAATGTTAGGGAATTAGAGATAGGCTGTGAGGCTTTTGCGAAATACTTTGCAGATAAAATCACGTGGCTCCGCCAAGACCTGCCTATCACATTGGATGCAGTACGGGAACTTGAGGCTCCGCGCCTGTCTTCGGGTTTAGAGTTGGGGCGGTTTGACCCAGTCAGCCTGGAGGAAGTCGACGGAATTCTCTCTGTTGCGCGCCCAACAACTTGCGATTTGGACCCTTGCCCCTCCTGGTTGATTAAAGCTTGCCAGAGGGAGCTTAGATGTCCTTTACGGGACATAATAAATAGATCCCTCTCGGAGGGGCGTTTTCCATCACTTCTGAAAGAGGCTTTGGTCCGCCCCCTCCTGAAAAAATGTACAGCAGATCCGGCCGAATTGGCAAATTACCGACCGGTTTCTAATTTACCATTTTTAGGTAAAATTATTGAGAGGGCAGTGGCGCTGCAACTACAGGGTTTTCTGGATGACGCTTCCGTCCTAGACCCTTGCCAGTCCGGCTTTCGCCCGGGCCACGGGACGGAGACAGTGCTGGTCGCCTTGGCAGATGACCTCCAGCGGCAACTGGATCGAGGTGGCGTGGCGGTGCTGATGTTGTTAGACCTGTCGGCAGCGTTCGACACGGTCGACCATCGGCTACTGACCCGCCGCCTCGCCGACATAGGGGTCAGGGGACTGGCCTTACAATGGCTTTCCTCCTTCCTCAAAGGTCGGGGACAAAGGGTGGCAATCGGGGGTGAGCTTTCCCGGAGGCGCACACTAGATTGTGGGGTGCCTCAGGGAGCAGTTCTCTCCCCGATGTTATTTAACATCTACATGCGCCCCCTTGCCCAGATTGCCCGGAGTTTTGGACTGGGTTGTCATCAATATGCGGATGACACCCAGCTTTATCTGCTAATGGATGGCCGGCCTGACTGCGTCCCAGTGAATTTAGACCGGGCACTGCAGGCCGTGGCAACTTGGCTTAGGCTGAGTGGGTTGAAGCTGAACCCGACGAAGACAGAGGTCCTTTGCGTGGGGCGCGGCGCTCTGGGAAGGGAAATACCTCTCCCGGTTTTTGACGGTGCGCCGCTGAAAGCGGCGGGCCGGGTCAAGAGCCTGGGAGTCCTACTGGAGCCTTCACTATCAATGGAGGCCCAGGTAGCGGCCACTGCCAAGTCGGCATTTTTCCACCTGAAGCGGGCAAGGCAGTTGGCTTCTTTCCTGGAGCGCCGGGACCTGGCAACAGTGATCCATGCAACGGTCACCTCAAGACTAGATTACTGCATGGGGCTGCCTTTGTGTCAAACCCGGAAGCTGCAGCTAGTGCAGAACGCAATGGCCAGGCTGTTATTAGGACTCCCGAAATGGGAGCATATACAGCCGGGGCTGCGTGAACTGCACTGGCTGCCAGTTACATACCGGGTCCGATACAAAGTGCTGGTTATCACCTTTAAAGCCCTATATGGCCGAGGACCTGCCTACCTGAGGGACCATCTCTCCCCATATGAGCCCCAGAGACCACTGAGGTCAGCAGGGAAGAACATACTGACTATCCCTGGGCCAAAGGAGGCAAAATTACAGAGTACCCGGGCACGGGCCTTCTCTGTTATAGCCCCGTGCCTTTGGAATCAACTCCCGGAGGAGGTACGGGCCCTGCGGAATTTGGACCAATTCCGCAGGGCCTGTAAGACCACTCTTTTCAAGCAGGCCTTTGTAGACCATTGATAGGATGGCTGTTTAATCCACCAACGATTTTATCTAGTGACCCCTGCCATAATATAAATATACAGAATAACATCAAGAAGATCACCGCCGTCTAAATTATGGAACGACCCAGACAACTGGAACTGGTTTAAGATTGTTGTTTTTAAACTACTGTATAATTTAATTGTTGTTTTAATTTACCTTATATTGTATAATTTTATTGAACTATTGTTAGCCGCCCTGAGCCTGCCTAGGCGGGGAGGGAGGGATATAAATAAAATTTATTATTATTATTATTATTATTATTATTATTATTATTATTATTATTATTATTATTATTATTATTATTATTATTATTATTATTATTATTATTATTATAGAAACCTGACTCTGCCATGGAAGCTTGCTGGGTTATCTTGGGCCTGTCACACACTCATTGTAACCTACCTCATAGGGTTGTTGTTGTGAGGATAAAAGTGCTGTTGTGAGCTGCTTTGCGTCCCCATTGGAGAAAAAGGTGGGATATATGTCAAAACTTCTTTACCATATTCTTTAATGGGATTTTAAATATTCCAAACTGTAGTGGATAACAGATTGCCTCCCCCCATATCGTAACACTTTCATGTACACTTCTTACAATGTGCAAATTAATTCAGAACAGGAAACCTGGAGGTGGTAAGGAATTAATGTCTATAGCAATAATAGTGGTGAGTTGGATGGTAGTGGAAGAGGAGGGTTAGGGAAAGGGAAAATTTCTTATACGGGAATAGGTTGCCAGCAGCACAGGACCAAGACAGTGACCAGGAAAGATCCAAAGTCCTATATCTGCCTGAGGGGATTGTTCATTACACTGTGAGGGGCATGATCTTATTGCTGTTGTGTGAGAAACCCACATGGTCTACATGACAAGAAGGCAGGATGAAGAACAAGGGGTGCTGGAAAGAAAAGCAGCTGACAGTGGTGATGAAGCTCATTAACCCACTGGCAGGATGGTCACTTGGGTATCCCTGTGGACTCTGGTGCAGCTTTTGTTTTCTCAGCTTCTTGAACCTTGGTCTTTTTTGGCATTTCTTTCTCTGCTTAGGATACTGACTAGCTGTGCTCTGGCATCAAAAATACGCTAGAATTGCGTTTAGGATTGAGCTATAACTGCTTGTTTATGTGTGGGCTCCCACCCTGTGGAACGGCCTGCTAAAGAGGTCAAGAAGGCGTCCATACTTCTGTCATTCCTCATAATGTGCAGAACAGTATTGTTCCACAGGATATTAGAACTGTAGCAGAATGAAACAGTCCAGGAAATGCCTTTGGAACTGGACTGTAGTCTATTGCAATAATTTTTCCAAATTATTATCCTGCTCTACCTCTAATTCCACTTTCGGCATTGTTTCTGGCATATGCCTTTTTATTTGCACTGTTTTCTTCTGTAGTCTTCCTCATCTTATTACACTGTTCACTGGATGCTTATGTTTTAGAAAGGCAGGCTATAAGTGCAGTAAACATGCAAACTATAAATATAAGTCTTGAAGTTATCTTGACCACCAGAACTTTTTTTCTGGAAAAAGGGGTGCTGGAACTCTCAAAAGGGAAATGAAGGAGAAACATAGGATTCTTTGAAACAATATTATTTTCATGTGCTACAGACTTACCTCTACTTTACAGCAGTTTCCAAACTTTAGACATGTCACCAACTTCCTCAGTTCTTTTTTGGATCTTGCTTTTGGTTCCTAAAGCTGAAATGAAGAGCTTGAAGCAACCATGTTTTAACATACTTTTTGGGTTCAAAGATTGTCATGCTCCCCTGGTGCCCCTCATGATATTTTAGACATGGGGGGGGGGCAATTTTGTTTTCAGAAAGAGATTCCAGAACTCAGTTCCGGTGTGTTCCCCCAGAAAAAAAGCCCTGTTCCCCACTCTGGATCATTTTCAGTATCATAACACTGAGACATAATCTTCTAATTTGGTTCCAATAACACTATTATTTTACTACTTTGTGAAATATTTTAATGTACCGATTTTTTTAAAAAAATAATTTATTGCTTTGTTTTGTTGGCACTGTATGCATGTTAATGAACAGGTGATATGTGAATTAAGTCAATGAATGAATAGCTACCACCTTCAGTATTTCAAAAAGGCATGTACACTCATATGGGAAATTGGCAAATTTATATACGATTGATCAATCAGTCAATGATTAACTAAATTGTCTTTAATGACTTAGCAGACATCATTAAAGATGTGACCATAACCCACCACATGAAGGTTAAATCCATTGAAATAAATAAATTTAAGCAGACTTTACTTTGCCTAGAATTGTGGCCATTGTGAGAACAATTTCACACAATTCACAAAGCAGTTGGAACAAAGAGCACAGACCCGCCTAGAACGGTGAGAAGGGAAGTGTTATATTTAAAAGTCATTTTAATAACAGTATCTGTACTGGCCAGCACCTCTTATTAGCTTGGCATGAGCTAAAGATAAGAAGAAGTGGCTGCATAGAGGATTAGAAGTCTATTTTTAAACTAAACTTTTCTCATGTGACAGAAATTCACTGACTGTGGGTGAAATACTCATTTGATGGCTACAGACCTATTCATAGCTACTTGTAAGATGGCGTTCTTTCTAGAAAAAGAGGTGCTGGAACTCTCAAGAGGGAAATTAAGGAGAAAAACACATGAAACACATGCACCCCTCATGAACTTAATTATTTTTTGAGAATTTTGTTTCCACTAAGAGGTTCTGGAATTCTGTTGCCCCAGAAAAAAAGTTCTGCTTGTTAGGTTCACAAAACTCAGTGGGGACTACTTCTGAGTAAATATTCAGAGGACTGTGCCTCTTTTTGGTACATTCAGAACACCACTTTTGAGAGGCAATGTGGTGTAGTGGTTAAAAGCGGCATACTCTAATCTGGATAACAGGATTTGATTCCCCACTCCTCTGCATGAAGGCTACTGGGTGACCTTGAGCCAGTCACAGTTCTCTCAGAACTCTCTCAGCCCCAGCTACCTCACAAGGTACCTGTTGTGGGCAGAGGAGGGGAAGGAGATTGTAAGCCGCTTTGAGACTCCTTAGGGTAGAGAAAAGGTGGATATAAAAATTATTCTTTAGCATTTAAAATAAAGTTTGGTACCTGATTACTTCATGGGGAAGACACCACAAATGGCACTAGTTATTGTTAATGTTTTCATGATCAGGGTGGACTAAATTCACAGGTGCATTTAGGATGTGCAAACAGCTTGACTTTGAACAAATAAAGGTGGTGTGATCTGTGGAAATGGCTAAGAAGAATGTCAACCATTGGCCACTTCCATCTTACAGCATTCAGCTGTATGGGATTGCCTTTGGGTGGGCCCATGCAGGGCTTTTTTTGTAGCAGGAACTCCTTTGCATATTAGGCCACACACCCCTGATGTAAACTCCTGGAGTTTACAGTAGGCCCTGTACTAACAGCCCTGTAAGCTCTTGGAGGTTTGGCTACATCAGGGGTGTGTGGCCTAATATGCAAAAGAGTTCCTGCTACAAAAAAAGCCCTGGGCCCAGGTATGGACTGCTGGCTACAGAAGGACTCTAGCCAGTAGGTCTGCCAACTCTGGGTTGTGATATTTCTGAAGATTCTGGGGCAGAGCCTGGAGATAGCAGAGTTTGGGGAGGGGAGGGAGCTCAGCAAGGATGTGATGCCATTGAGTCCACTCTCCCAAGTAGCCATTGTCTTCAGGGGAATGGATCCCTATAGTCTGGTGATCAGTTGTAATTCTGGAAGATTTCCAGGCCACATCAGGAGGCTGGCACCCCTGCAAGCCAGAAACCCTCTAAAAGCAGAACTGTAGCCAAGCAAGGCAAGGAGACAAGGTGGGTGAAGGTTGTGAGGTAGGTGGAATCTGTGGCTTTGTGAGCAGCGGCTGCTTTGATGATGATGATGAAGAAGACTGCAGATTTCTACCCCGCCCTTCTCTCTGAATCAGAGACTCAGAGCAGCTTACAATTTCCTTTATCTTCTCCTCCCACAACAGACACCCTGTGAGGTGGGTGGGGCTGAGAGGGCTGTCACAGCAGCTGCCCTTTCAAGGACAACCTCTGCCAGAGCTATGGCTGACCCAAGGCCATTCCAGTAGGTGCAAGTGGAGGAGTGGGGAATCAAACTCGGTTCTCCCAGATAAGAGTCCGTGAACCACTACACCAAACTGGCTCTCTACTTTGGCCACTACTTTGAGACTCCAAGTGAGGGTGGGGTATAAATCCAATCTCTCCTTCATCTTCTGTAACTCTCCAGCACCCACAAACTAGAATGGCCTGAACAAATATAATATTAATATTAGTGCTACCATGGTGTGCTCAGGAAGACATTTGTCCAGTGTTCCCTCGAAGCTGAGTTGGCATGAGCTAGCTCACAGATTTTTAGCCTCCAGCTCACAGCTTTTTGTCTTAGCTCAGGAAAAATGACCCCAGAGCACAGAATTTATGCAGTACCTCACAGCTTTAATGCCAATAGCTCACAAAGTATAATTTTTGCTCACAAGATTCTGCAGCTTAGAGGGAACATTGCATTTGTCATGTCAGTGTGAATGAAGTTCACTTCTTACCTAGGTTCAAATTCATTCCAGGGAAGCCAAGAGACTTTACACTTCCCCTCATTTACCCAGCCTGAAACAGTCCCACATGTATTATAGGGCCTGCTGGGAAAACCCACATGTATCTTAGGGAACACATGGGATTCCCCAAATAGTAACCCCCCAGGAGCTTTTTCAGTTTGAGAAAATGGTATAGGAATTGAAGCCCCTTCTTCAGGTGTATCAAGGTCTTCATCCTAATAAGGCACTTCATGGTGCAGGAACTGAGGCAAAGCCCAACTCCTATGTGACTGTGTTATACCTGACACAAGCTAGGAACCCCAACCTGCACATACCATCATGAGCAAAGAGGAGACCAGTATTGATCACACCACATTTGCTGGAATACTTCCATGCATCAGACAGTCTTCTCATGGCATACTCTCTTCCAGATTCTCTGTATTTTAACAGCTAGGTCACTGGCATTTTCTGTGGTAGTTCCAGTCCTTTGGAATGCAGATTTGTGGTCAGAAAGGAGTTGGTCAAGCTGGAACAGTTTCCAGATAATGGCAAGACAAATGTAGTTACCTCATCAGAACCAGAAGCTGTCAATTTTGGGGAAAGAATTTGTAACTGGGGGTTACTTTATTAAAGACAGTAGCAAGCCAAGGAGGCACACTGCAGAAGAACACCTTGACTGAACCAAAGCATTTTGTATAATGGCTTATGAGTCTTCCCTGCATAGTTTAGGTTAGTTTCCCTCCGAGTCTTCCATTATGGCAGGCTTCATTTTGTGGGGGCTTGTCCCCATCACCAAGGCTAGCTATTGTGCTGCCATGTCCATTATTAAATCATATTGAGAGATCTGCTCCTACCTATTCCTCTGCCAAATCCCCATTGTTCGCCAAATGATCCTAGCCAGGATTCCTAGTACTCTTTCAGCAAACAACTTTAGCTGGGAGCATGCCAGGTTCTGAGTTTGGCAGATAAAGTAGAGTAGTCATGGACTGAAAAGGTAGAGTCTGTTGCCAACAAAATGGAGGCTGAAAGGTCATGGCAACATTCAACATTCAATGGTACCATTCCCAGTCCCTTTCCACTGGAGCAGAATCCAGGCAGGATGTTTACTCAAATGCTTACTCAGAGTTGTAAAATAATATAAATGGCCACAACACAGTTTTTGGGTGACTATTGTTTTTTAAGATGCTTGCTTGTTAACAGTCAGGGGAAATTGGTCAATACTCTTTAAATAGGCATTAATAACTGAACATCTTTTTCCTCTGCCTTTAGAAGGTGACAGTGCAAATATGATACTGCAGATTGCTTTGGGAAGTGAATCAGATTGAAAACTGGGAGTTTTTGAGCTCAGTTGTGCCTGTAAGATTGCCTTGCTGAATCAGACTGAGCTCCATCCAGTCCAGCATTCTGTTTCAATCAGTATGCAGTCAGATGCCTCTAAGCTCACAAGGAAATTTTGAAGTGGATGGCCATTTCCTGAAATTTATCCTTAGTGTCTAGTACTCAGAGGTACACTACCTTAGAACATGGAGGTTCTATTTTGCTGTCCTGGCATATAGCTTCTGATGGGCATCCTTTGTGAATGTGCCTAAAATAAACACATGAGGAAATGAACAGAAGTAGTACAGAAGATGGCAAACCCAACGTAATCTAATTTCAAAACACTAACAAATCAATGGTCATGTAGTCATTCCTGCTACATTCTAGAAAACAAAAATGAAAATTATTAACTTTGCATGAACAAGTTTATTTGCTTTTGTCACAAATTGTGGGATTATGGTTTTCTTACAATGTATAAACCAGGCAATTACAATTTCTCTCTTCTGTGCAGAACTGAATAGAATGACTATAGCTTCTCTCTCTCCTCTCTCGGCTTGGCTTCGCGAACGAAGATTTAAGAAGGGTGCAATAGTCCACGTTTGCTGCAGGCTCGCTGGTGGCTGACAAGACCAATGCGGGACAGGCAGGTCCGGCCACAGTGGCTGCAGGGAAAAGTCTGATTTGGGGTTGGTGCTGTAGCAGTGCGATTCTTCCTCAATCTCCTTTTGTCCTCAAGACCAGCTATGCGTGCGTTCTCAAAGGAAGAGACAGCCTGGTGGATGGTGTGCCTCCATGCTTTGCGATCTGAGGCTAGGTCAGACCACTGGTGATGGTTGATGTGACAGGTGCTAAGGGATTTCTTCAAGGAGTCCTTGTACCTCTTCTTTGGTGCCCCTCTATTTCGATGGCCGGTGGAGAGTTCGCCATACAGGGCAATCTTGGGAAGGCGGTGGTTTTCCATCCTAGAAATATGCCCTGCCCAGCGCAGCTGCGTCTTCAACAGCAGTGCCTCGATGCTGGTAACCTCTGCCCGCTTGAGGACTTCAGTGTTGGTCACAAAGTCACTCCAGTGGATGTTGAGGATGGTGCGAAGGCAGCGCTGATGAAAGCGCTCAAGGAGTCGCAGGTGATGACGGTATAAAACCCACGATTCGGAGCCATAGATGAGGGTTGTCATCACAACCGCTTTGTAAACATTGATCTTTGTGCCTTTTTTCAGATGCTTGTTGCTCCACACTCTTTTGTGCAATCGGCCAAATGCACGGTTTGCCTTTGCCAGCCTGTTGTCAATCTCCTTGTCGATCTTGGCATCTGAGGAGATGATGCACCCCAGGTAGCTGAACTGCTGGACTGTCTTCAGAACTGATTCACCCACAGTGATGCAGGGAGGGTGATAATCTTCCTGGGGTGCAGGCTGGTGGAGAACTTCTGTCTTCTTCAGACTAACTTCTAGGCCGAATAGCTTGGCAGCCTCTGCAAAGCAGGACGTCATATGCTGCAGAGCTGATACCGAGTGGGAGACGAGTGCAGCATCATCAGCAAACAGTAGCTCTCGGATGAGTTTTTCCATTGTCTTGGAGTGTGCCTTTAGTCGCCTCAGGTTGAACAGGCTGCCATCGGTGCGATAGCGGATGTAGACACCATCGTCCTCATCTAGATCTACTGCGGCTCTTTGAAGCATCATGCTAAAGAAGATCGTAAAGAGAGTTGGCGCAAGAACGCAGCCTTGCTTTACACCTGTGCCTATTGGGAAGGGCTCCGAGAGGTCGTTGCAGTGTCTGACTTGGCCTCGCTGGTCTTCGTGTAGCTGGATGATCATGCTGAGGAACCTTGGGGGACATCCTAAACGTTCCAAGATTTGCCACAGGCCTTTCCTGCTAACGGTATCGAAAGCTTTGGTAAGGTCGACAAAAGTCACATACAGACCCTTGTTCTGTTCCCTGCATTTCTCTTGGAGCTGCCTGAGAACAAATACCATGTCGGTGGTGCTCCTGTTAGCTCTGAAGCCGCACTGGCTCTCTGGGAGGAGTTCTTCTGCAATGGTGGGCACCAGTCTGTTCAGGAGTATTCTGGCAAGGATTTTGCCTGCGATGGAGAGCAGGGTTATCCCCCGGTAGTTGGAGCAGTCTGACTTTTCCCCTTTGTTCTTGTATAGGGTGATGATGATTGCATCGCGAAAGTCCTGTGGTAATTTGCCTTGTTCCCAGCAGGTGACAAGTACTTTGTGAAGTGAGCTATGTAGTACTGTGCCCCCATGCTTCCAGATCTCTGGTGGAATTCCATCAACTCCTGCTGCCTTGCCACTTTTCAGTTGCTTGATGGCTTTAACAGTCTCTTCTAGGGTGGGGATCTCATCCAACTCTGTTTTCACTGGTTGAAGTGGGGTGAGGTGGATTGCTGAATCTTGAACTACGCGGTTGGCACTGAAGAGAACCTGAAAATACTCCGACCACCGGTTCAGTATGGATGCCTTGTCTGTGAGGAGCACTTGGCCGTCTGCACTATGCAAGGGACTCTGAGCCTGATAAGATGGACCATATACTGCCTTCAGGGCTTCGTAGAACCCTCTTAAATCACCAGTGTCTGCACACAGCTGGGTTCTCTCTGCAAGCTTGGTCCACCACTCGTTCTGAATGTCTCGAAGCTTGCGCTGGAGGTTGCTACATGCAGCGCGAAAGGTTGCTTTTTTCCCAGGACAGGAGGGCTGAGCAAGATGTGCTTGGTAGGCAGATCTCTTTTTTGCCAGTAATTCTTGGATCTCTTGATTGTTCTCATCAAACCAGTCCTTGTTCTTCCTTGTGGAGAACCCGAGGACTTCTTCAGAGATCTGCAGGACGGTAGTTTTTAGGTGTTCCCAGAGTGCTTCTGGAGAAGGGTCTGTGGGGCAACTGAGGTCCTCAATTCTTGACTGGAGTTTTGCCTGGAAGGCAGCTTTAACTTCGGCTGACTGGAGGCTGCCAACCTGAAACTTCCTCTGAGGGATACCTCCTCTCCTGGGTGTGGGTTTAAAGTGAAGACGGAGATTGCAGCGTACAAGACGATGATCCGTATGACATTCTGCGCTGGGCATTACTCGGGTGTGTAAGACATCTCGAAGGTCTCTCTGGCGCACCAGAATGTAGTCGATAAGGTGCCAATGCTTGGACCGTGGGTGCATCCAGGTTGTCTTCAGACTGTTCTTCTGCTGGAAGATAGTGTTGGTGATGGTGAGCTGGTGCTCCATGCAGAATTCTAGCAGGAGGCGCCCGTTGTCATTGCAGTTGCCAATGCCGTGTTTGCCAAGTACTCCTTTCCAGGCTTCCGAGTCTTTACCTACTCTGGCATTGAAGTCGCCAAGGATGATCACCTTGTCCTCTGTAGGGGTCTTCCGTACGGGGTTGCGTAGATCAGCATAGAACTTGTTCTTTTCTGCAGGATCTGCTTGAAGGGTTGGGGCATACACACTGAAGAGTGTTGCATGCTGCTTGTTTTGAAGTGGGAGGCGCATGGACATGATGCGATCTGAGTGACCTGTTGGAAGGTTTTCGAGTTTGGAGGCAATGGAGTTCCTGACCATGAAGCCAACGCCAGAAAGGCGGCTCTCAGCCTTTGACTTACCCGACCAGTAGAGGGTATAGCCAGCACCGTGTTCTTGAAGACTACCTTCCTCAGGGAAACGGACCTCACTGAGAGCTGCTATGTCGATATTCAACCTGAGAAGTTCGTGGGCAACTAGAGCAGAGCGTCGTTCAGGGCGACCACTGCCTACTGTGTCAAGCATGGTTCTGATGTTCCAACACGCAAGCTTTAGTCTTTGCACACTTTGTGAGGCAGGTGCATGCCTTTTCTTTGTTGTTATTTTTCGACCGCAAGTAAGGATGCCCGTTGACCGCGGCTAGCCAACTGGGGTGGGGGAGATGAGCTTTGTTTAGGCCACCTTTTCTAGGCCCCTCTCCGTGTGGAGCAAGCAGTGCTGTCCCTAGATAAGGCTGCTTGGTCGTTCAGGGTGCTGCCGAAAGATGCTTTCGTCTCCGGGTTAGCATCAGGCGACCAATATCCTGAACCGCCTACATGCAGGATCGGGACTGCGGCTTCCAGTGGCACCTTCCACCTGCCGTTTCGCCCCTTGCCTATCGCTGCAGGACTTGATGCGTTGTGGATATGCCCTTCAGGCCTGCGCAGAGGAATTTTTTAGGTGAAGCGCAGTGTGCGCGGTACTGGCTCCACCCTTTCACCTGGGGGTCATCTGCCATGGCCCAGTAAGCCGGGACGCCGGCAGTGAGTCCTCCAGGTGGTAGGTGTTACATTAACGAGCTCTATCTGCCCGGGTTTGATGTTAGAGTTTTCCTTCTCTTAGGCTGACGAAGTTGGTGGGCCCAGCCTGCCCATCCAGTTATACCGCCGGACAATTCGGTCGCACCATGACGTAGCAAACTCTGTGAAAACGGGGGGGACCAGCGAGAAGGTGTTGCTACGGATGCAGTAATGCAGGAGAGGCCATTGCAGTGACCATCTGCCAGGCATAGCCAGACAGTGACCACGCGGCATTCACTACACCGGGAGAGGAGAGGCTATGTATTGCGCATGCACTTTCCCTGGGGGGGTAGGATTCCCAGAGGGAGCCCACCCCCCACCACCCCCCTTGACTATAGCTTACAGCTGTGTATAAGAGCCAGTTTGGTGTAGTAATTAAGAACAGTAGACTCTAATCTGGAGAACCAGGTTTGATTCCCCATTCCTCTACATGAAGCCTGCTGGGTGACCTTGGGTCAGTCACAACTCTTTCAGAGCTGTCTTCTCAAGAGCAGTTCTCTTAGTGTTCTCTCTGCCCCACCTACCGCACAGGGTATCTGTTGTGGGGAGAGGAAGGGAAGGCAATTGTAACCCATTCTGAGACTCTTTGTGAAAGGTAGGGTACAAATTCAATCTCCTTCTCCTCCTCTTCCTCTCCCCCCCTCCACTTCTTCTTCATAAAAGAGAGGAATGCTGCATCTGACATCAAAGCAAATAAGCTTTCTTGACCTTAGGTTCTACTGCCATTACTGAAGAATCTGGCAATGGCACCTTGTAATTTTATAGCTCTTCTCCTCTTTGCTGCAGAGTGCTTGTGCTGTGTGGTTGCTTACCCCATCAACTATGATCTCAGAATACGTTTCAGTATCATAGTCCAAGACTTCCTGTGGAACTATGTGATAAATTAAATTTTAAAAATACAAGACAGAGATGACAAAATGCATTAGCTCATGTATAATAATCATACCCTTGCCAGAAAGCCAGCTCTCTCAAGCTTCCTCCTCACTCTGATTTCTCCACAGTCATCTTCCATCTTCCTCAAAGAGGAACAGATGGAAATACAGGCCACCTCTGGATATCCAGATGTCCTGCTCTCCTGTTAGACAGTGTATCACATTGCTGTTTCTTTGTTAAATGGGTTGCTGATTAATAGCTCTGGATGGTGTTTTATCAATAGGAGCACTTAAGTCTCAGTCAAAGCCTGCTACAATAGTGCTTAGAACTTTTTGGCACAGGGACTTACCGTAACAGCTGTACATCATTTGAATTTTGATACCAAAGAGAGGATTGAGAGAGATGTCCATCCTGAGTCCCCATTGGAGTTCTGCTGTCTCAAAGTGGGACAAAGGTGCAGAAGCTTCATTCTACCACTTTTCTGCCTGTTTGCTCAGGCCTGATTTTCACAGTAGTAAAAAAAAAAAGGCAAATAGTCCATTAAGTAGTAACTTTTACAAACAGTATATGCTGAGGGTATGACATAGTAGATATGAGGTCTAAGCTCCCAGGTTCAGTTTGCAGCTGGGCATCCAGACTACAGGGTTGTCTTACCTTGGAGGGGTATAGCTCAATAGCTTTGAGAGGGAGATTCTTCCCAGGCACTATTTATTTATTATCACATATGGAACAGTCTGAGACCCCCTCCCCTTTCTAGGTCTTTCCCTGAATCAGGCTTAATTGTTCACATATCGATCAGAGATTATGACCATTTTCCAGTTGTCATTGCACTGTGTTTATATCTCAAAACCAGTGCTGGGAAGCAAGAAAAAGGAAAGAGTGTGCTGATTTCCTCAACCGTATTCACTGGATTGCTGCTGAATAAAAAAAATAATAACTAGATCTTAATATTGCCTTTGTAAGAACATTAATAATTTGGATTTGCTTCTAGTTCCATATTAAAGTCAATAGGCTTAAAAGAGTGAAACTCTTTATATGACTGCAGTCTTAATTACTGTGAATGGTTTGGCCTCAAGGGACAGGTTCTAGGTCAAAGGAAGGTTAATGTCTATAAGGCCAGTAAAGAATGACACAAATGAACAGAGACTCATACCCTGCCACAAATTTTGTTAGTCTTTAAGGTGCTACTGGACTCTTGTTCTTTTGCTCTTATCTACTGAAGAGACAGACTAACACACCTATCCACCTTGATCTATCAGGACAGTGAATGCTTTCTCAATTTGGGACAATTGTTAGGAGATGCTTCTGTTAGAGGCCTAACAGAGATTGCAGAAACTTTCCCCCATAATTTATTGTTCTGCTAATTATGTACAATAAAGCAAAATAATTAATTGTAGAATTCATTTAATTTTTTAGTCCCCCACCCAGCCCTATCCACAGACCCCACTATAACATAGGTGTCTGCAGCCTATGGTTCTAATCTAGAGCCACATTGGTGGTGGGGGGGAAGTTTTAAGAGTATTAGAAGAGTAATTGAGATCCTAGAATAGCCTATATGTGAAGGAAATGGGAAATTGTTTTAAGGGACTAAAGGACTTCTTAGAGATCCTTTCATAGGAGTAAGCCATAAAGGTGAAACCTGCTTGTAATCTAAGAGCAAACTGTGTACAGATTTATGCCAGTACATGGTGCTCCTGGGTACATTTGCAAAACCTGTTCTAATGCGATATAGCAGAAAGGATCTATTTGGTGGTTAAGGAAACAGCGTTTCTTTTTTTTTTTTTAAACTTAAAGTTTATTATTTTATAATAGCAACAACATTAAACAGTTCAGACATATAACATAAATATAGACTGAATATTTAAGTATATATTACACAAACAGAATTATAAAAACAAAATCAACATGTATACGCACTTCCAGAGTGTTAATGTTGATAGATACAGAAGCGGGAGAGAAAAAAAAAAAAAGGGGGGGGGGGGTAAGGAGGGGAGGGTAGTGGGGGAAGGGGACCTAACCCATTTCTTTCTCAGGAACCAGTTGCCAAGTACATGTTTTACAATTAAAGTGAATGACCATCAATAAATAATAAAATTCAAATACTGTTTTGGCATTTTGCATTTTTTAGTGGCACTCTTGTTAACAAATTCCAGAAAGGGAAACCATTTCTCTACAAAATGCGCACCCGTTTTAGGGTTGTCCGCAATACTTAGTTGGGAGGCAATTTTGTCTTGAATTATGATATCCCATACTTTGCGAAACCAAAGAGTTAACGATGGTATCTTAGTTGTCTTCCAGTGCTTTGCAAGAAGTAATTTACCCGCTAATAATAATAAAGCAATAAGTTCTGACTTCAGCTTGGAGAAATTGTTTCTCAAATCAAGATTTAACAACATCGTTTCTGGAGTGTGAGAGATGGTTTCCCCTACAATTGCTTCAATAGTAGTTATTAAGACATTCCAAAATGCTTGCACTTTGGGGCATGACCACCAGCAATGAACAAAGGAGCCCATGGCGCCGCAGCCTTTCCAGCATAGTGGGCTAGTGTTTTTATGGGCATAGCTCAATATTTGTGGAGTTAAATACCACCTTGAAACCAGCTTATATTGTAGCAATTTAAAATTAGAGCATCTAGATTTATAGATAGGTGATGACCAAATCGCCTTCCATTGTTCATCTGACCATTGTGCCTTACAATCCTTGGCCCATGCATTTTGCTGGGATGTGGTTTGTGACCAGCTTTTTTGGTTTAACAGACAATACAATTTAGATACTAGTCCTCTCATACTCGAGCTTTCCCTATATATTAATTTCTCAAAGGAATTTAATTGGTTAGAATTTAACATTACAGGAATTACTTTATGCAGAGCATCATGTAGCTGGTAATATTCGTACCAAGGGATTACAGTTTTAAACTTAGTTTCTAATTGGCTCTGAGTGAGTATTTTCCCTTTAGAGCTGATATCTGATATTCTAAGAATTGTAGCTTGCCTCCAAATTTTAAAGTTTGTTGTCAATACGCCTGGGGGGAACCAAGATTGTCCCAGAAAGGCCATAACAGGCGTTGAGGGTTGAGTCACTGAGGCTCTATATTTGTCCCAGATCTCCAAGGAGCACTGTAAAAAGGGGTTGTTCATCTTGGTTTTCCTCCTCTCTGTTGCATTAATCCAAACAAATTCATTAAGGTTAATCGGTGAAATACTTGCAGCTTCAATTTGTAGCCAGGGTAAGGGGCAATTCTTATTAGAATATAGTAAGATGTTTCGTAGCTGGGCTGCTAAGTAATATTTTTCTAGAATCGGCGCCCCTAAACCCCCTTTATCTTTAGGTCTGGCAAGTAAGTGATATGCAATTCTAGGTTTTTTGTTCGACCACAGAAACGATGAGAAACTCTTTTGCCATGCTAACATGTCCGTTTTAGGGATAGAAATTGGGAGATTCTGAAATAAAAAAAGAAATTTAGGTAGAATAAAGGTTTTTATCAGATCTATCTTTTCCAGCAAATTAAATTGAAGCTTTATCCATGAATTCAGTTGAATTTTAGTTGTTTTAAATAATTGCTTGAAGTTAACATTAAATAAGTTGGCCAGGTCAATAGGGATGGGCACGCCCAGGTGACGCCACGTTGTTTTAACCCATTTGAAGGGGAAATTAAGCATAATTTCTTGTTGTATCTGTGGAGATACATTAATCGGGAATATCTCCGACTTGGACATATTGATAGCAAATCCCGAAAACTTTCCAAAGGTATTTAAAACATTCATTAGCTTAGTCAGTGATGATATTGGGTTGCTGAGATATACTACTGTATCATCAGCAAATAGGCCAATCTTATGGGGGGTACCATCTACAGTTATTCCTGCAATTTCAGTATCAGTTCGCACCATATGAGCTAACGGCTCGAGGGATAAAGCAAATAAAATTGGAGAGAGTGGGCAGCCCTGCCTCGTACCTCTGGATAAGGTAATAACCTCTGAGTTTAAGTTGTTAATGCTTAGTTGTGTCTTTGGGGAATTATAGATGGCTGAAATTGATTTCATAAAATTATGACCAAAATTCATTTGTTCTAGGACTGCCTTTAAGTAGGGGACCTCCAATCTATCAAAGGCCTTTTCGGCGTCAAGTGATAGAATAAGGGATGGAATTTGAGATACTTTACCAAAATGTATTAAATTTAATGATCTCCTGATGTTTCCTGAGATGGTGCGACCAGGGATAAAGCCTGACTGATCCGGGTGGATATATCTTTCAATTATTTTATTAAGTCTTCGCGCTAGAACTGAGGAAAAGATCTTAAAATCGTGGTTTAGGAGCGATATTGGCCTATAAGATCTAGGGTCTTGCTTATCTTTGCCTTCCTTATGCACTACTATTAATTTGGAGTCCTTCCAGGTTTCAGGGATGAGTCCCTCCTTCATTACCAAGTTGCAAGTGGCAGTTAGGGGTTTTAATAAACTAGGACTAAATTTTTTATAAAATTCGATTGGAAAACCATCCTTGCCAACCGCTTTATTATTTTTGATTGAATTAAGTGTTTCCAAAATTTCTTGCTCAGTGATAGACCTGTCTAAGAACTCATTGTCACTATGCGAGAGCTTTTTGTCGAATTTCATTTCCTCAAGGTATTTTTTAAAGTCTAAGTTATTGTTAATAGAAGTCTTGTACAAAGACGAATAGTATTCTTGAAAGACTTTGACAATATCCTGAGGTAGAATACATGTCTCTCCTTGGGTTGTTCTGACTGAATGGATCATTGCTTTAGCTCTGCTTTGCTGTATCCTAAGTTTTAACAATTTTAGGGACTTCGAAGTTCTAGTAGTGTATCGCTGTCTTAGGTATAGCATTTTCTTTTGGATGTCTGAGGTCTTTATTAACTCCAATTTCTTTCTCTCCATTACCAATTTCTTTAAAGTTTTTTTCCCTCCATATCTCTTATGTTTTTCTTCAAGTTCAACAATTTTAGATTTAATTTCCTGAATCTCTTTACATTTGTTTTTATGACATATGGACGCTAATGAGATAAGATCTCCCCTTAGGACTGCCTTGAAGGCATCCCCGACTATGTGACGGGAAACTCCACAGTTATCATTATGGTGGAAATATTCTAGAATTTTTTTATTTATTTCTTCGCAAATGCTCTCCTTGGTCAGAAGTAGTTTATTCAAGGACCAAGTTGGGCCTCTATTGTCTAATTCCTGCATAGATATCTCAACCGATACCCACGAGTGGTCAGAGATGGTCCTTGACCCAATTGCCGTATTCTGAGCATAAGTCAGGAGAGCAGGGGTCGTTAAGAAGTAATCGATTCTAGAGTAGGTGTGGTGGACTTGAGAAAAGTAGGTATAGTCACGTACTTTTTGGTTTAAAGATCTCCATATGTCTACTAAATTTGAGGATGATAATAGTTTGTTCAGACCTGTTGGTTTAGTACGGCCAGTTTTAGCTCCTGATCTGTCTAGTCCCTTATCCATGATATAATTGAGATCTCCTCCCAAAATGATTTCCCCTAATCTGAAATCAATTAGTTCAGCAAAGGTTTCCCTCAAAAAGGTTAGTTGCCCATTGTTAGGAGCATATACTGAGGCGATCGTCAGAGGTTTACCATGTAATGTGCCCTTAACAAAGATGTAGCGGCCCTTAGAGTCCAATTTTGTGTCCTGCACATCAAACGCTGTCACTTTAGAAATTAAGATTGCCACCCCTCTTGCCTTAGATGACCCAGGTGCATGGAAGGTTTGATTGAACCATTTAGAATGTAGGCCAAAAGGGGAGTTTTTCTTAACATGTATTTCCTGTAGGCAAACTATGTGCGGCCTTTCTTTAGTTAAGGTATTAGCGATTCGAGTCCTCTTAATTGGGTTTTTAAATCCCCTGCAGTTCCACGTCAACAGTTTCAAATTCTTAGCCATCGTAAAGTCTCTACTTGGAGGCCACCAAGCTGAATGATATGCTCTACAGGAAATATAGGTAAAATCAAACACCTAAGCAATAGAATTTACGTACTCTGGCACTTACCAATTAGGTAACGAAGTATGAGTTTAACAGAGAATATGGGTTAGGCAAAAAAGTTTAACACAGAAGGTAGAAAAAACACTTATCAAGCACACAACACAGTCTAATAGTTCAATGAAAAAAACAAAACTCAAACGCACCTCCTACGTACCCAACACGGGGTAAAGTTTCACTGGTTCCTAATAAATAGGAAGCTAGGGAACAAACTTTAAGTTTCCCTAAACAGAAACTCCCTTAATATTCTCAAGGGGGCTAAACCTTTAACACAAAAACATAATCTTCCACACCTCCTCCTTCTCTAACGTGATGTAACAGTGAGAACTCCTTTAAGAAAAAAAAAAAACTCTTGCAAGTCTAAAAATGGGTTTTTCAGTAGCACAGTGTTCAACTTAGTGCGTGTAATCTGTCTGCAGCTTGTACTCACCATTAAGCAGTTTGTTCATTTCCAAATGTGAAGTGAATAAATAACAAGAACTAGCTAAATACAAAACATGAATAAAAACAGGTGTTAACTAAGCAATTTGCCAATCAGTATCATGCAAGTCAAAAAAAGGGGGGGAAGGATACATTTCCACCTGCTTAAATAAAGCAATCGTTATGCCCTTATATCTGTGGCAAGTATATAAGCCAGGCTTCATATATAACCAACCAGTCTTTTGCAATAACCATTTGCCCAGGTTAACTCAATCCTCTATAGAGCTTTAGTATAGTAAGCTTACCTAAGCTTCCCTGTTGCATAAGCAGCACTATTAAAACAGTTAAGTTATGGTGTAAGAACAATACTTGTGTGAAGACCATCTGTCATTGCTATAAACTAAATAAGTTATCGCTTGCAAACACAATGAACAAAATCAAGATGAAGGGCTTCTTGCAAGAGCCTTTAACTATTGCAATTGCAGCAGCCAGGGAACTTAGAATTTCAACAACAGAGCTGCACAAGCATAAATTACACAAGAGGACAACAATTAGAACAATAATAAATTGAATGTCTTGTAGCAATAGTCTTGGAGTGACATGGCCAAATATATGAGGCAGACTGCACACCTCCATTAGCACCAGCACTAGCTTAACTTAATAAAAGCCTCTAAGAGTCAATATTACTTGCAACGCCAGAGTTGTTGTTGTTAAGTCTATTAAGGAGACAACTGGACAAAGTACTGGAGGTACTAAAGGGGCCAAGTCGTGCCACTTCATTTTTAAACTGTCTCTGTGTCCACCACCGGTTCTTCAGGGGTCTGAAAGTTTTTTTGCAATTCTTCATCTTCTTCCACCGTGTGCTCCAAAGATAGGGCATTCAGTAACGCTATTCCCGATTGTGCATCATGCACCTTGTAGAAAGCACCGTTTTTGAAAATCAGAAGATCTGAGGCCGGGCTCCATCTGAATCTTAAGCCATTCGCATGGAGCTTGTTGGTTATGATCTTTAGTTTTCTCCTTTTTTCTAGCGTCTCCGGTGAGAGGTCCAGTAGAAATAAGATCTTCTTGCCATTGTGCATGACTTCATCGCTTTTCCTAGCTTTCTGAAGAACAAGGTCCTTGATTCTGCTATTTGCAAACTGGACTAAGATGTCACGGGTGAAGTTACGACGCTGTGCTGCCATTGAGCCCAACCGCTGCACTTTGGTGATATTAGCCGCCATTTCAGTTGGCAATGAGAGTTTCTCTTGCAGCCAGTCAGCAACGAAGTTTAAAAGATCTTTATTCCTTTCCACGCCCTCATCAAAGCCTCTAAGTTTAATATTCAAGGCTCTCCATTTATTTTCTAGAATGATCAATCTAGTTTGCATTTTATTTTCATTATCTTTAATGGTGGCTACTTCCCCTTTAAGAGACAGACTTAGCTCAGCCGATCGTTCAGCAATGCTTGCAGTTGTATTTAAGTCTTCAGACAGCACGCTAATCTGGTCTTTAATGGGCTTGAGGTGGTCCACTATGGCTTCATTAAAGTACTTATGTATATCTAGGCGCAGGAGCTCTAGATCTGCTGTATTTAGTGGACGCACCTCAGCAACAGCAGGATTAGCAGCCTCAGCCGTTTGTGGAGAGGTCGGGCTCGGCGCCATTTTTGAGCCTTCCGAAGCGCGCGAAAACGGGCCACCAACCTTTGCAGGAGTTTCTGGTGAGAAGAAAGACAAAACCTGGTTTTTACTTTGGGTTGTTTGTCTCTTCTTTGTTCGCGCTGTTTTCCCTTTGCTTTTAGTGGACATTGGAGTTCACCACGCAGCGTAGAAGTCGATTTAGAGAAGGAGAAGGCAGGAGCCGAACTATCTCGCGTCCGCCATTTGAGTCGCCAGCGTTTCTAAATTACTAATGTGTAACCATATTAATATCATCTCACACCAAAGGGGTGGGGATATGTGGGTGAGGGGTAATGAAAGAACGACTGGGTATTTAGGTGGCCATATGATATATAATTATCTGGGTGTAAAACCCACCAAAATAGAGGGACTTACTTCTGAGTAGACATACAGAGGTTTGCACTATTGGTGAATTGACTGTCCCCTCCTAATTTTGAGATGTTCTCTAGAAGACATCAGGAGCATTATAGGGTAAGAGAATTGATAGTAAGGAACAACAGACAGATGGGAACGACAGTCCAACAATATTCTCCTCTCATCCAACACACAGTGGTGAGAAAGTGTACCAGAAGGAGCCTCTCTGGCTTCCCCAGTGTGATATAGCCCATTGATCTGTGCCTATCCAGGCCCCCAGTGCTTGTAACTAGTACGTGTTGCAGACTGGCTTGTTGCAGAGTAGGGAGCTATTTACATGGGGTGCAGGAGGGGCCTTTGCTCCGTCACTAGGATAAATAGCATGGCACACAGGGAAGGGACTTATAATGCCTAAAGCAGAGGTGTTGAAACTCATTTGTTACGAGGCCGGCTCTGACATAAATGTCACTTTGTTGGGCTGGGCCATGTGTGCCATAAAATACAATGCCAGATACTGGAGATATAACCCATATAAAGGCCAGCAGCTTGAAAGCTCTAAGTTGGTGTATCCCAGGACTTTTTTTGTAGAAAAAGCCCAGCAGGAACTCATTTGCATATTAGGCTACACCCCCTGACATCACTATTGTTTCACACAGAGCTTTTTTGTAGGCAAAGCCCAGCAAGAACTCGTTTGCATATTAGGCCACACCCCAATGCCAAACCAACTGGAACTGCATTCCTGTGCATTCCTGCTCAAAAAAAGCCCAGGTATGTCCTCACTGCAAGGCCTCATGGGCTGGGAGTGGGGTGCAAAGGAAAACCCACATAGGCAGACTAGAGAGGCAACAGTGCAGCACTGGGACGATGCTCCCACACTGCTTGACTGCTGCAGACAAGGCTGTTCCTCTGTGCTGAAGCCATAATCAAAGTGGCTCCACCCACTCCCCTCCACAAGTTGTCTTCTATTCCCTCCCTTGCACCAGTTGCTTGTGGGCCACATAAGAGCTCTGGACAGGATGGTTCTGTCCTCTGGTCCTTATATTTGATACCCCTGGTTAAAGACTTATAAAAGTACAGAGTGCTGGAAAGATGCAAGAAGTATGCCTCTAACTTGGCATGGTAAAACAGGATCTAAAAGTGAAGGAAATATCAGACCAGCTGAGGTCCCAAGTTACTAGAACTTAGTAAGAACAATGTAACGTACTCGAGGCGGAGACGAGAGTAGGGCAACATGGTTTATTAGGAGCACGTTGCAAGAGAGGGAACACGCGGGCCGGGTCCCGCTTATATACAATCCCCGGTACAGCCTACAGGGTTGGTCAGGCCAATCCTGACCCGTTGAACTTCCCGCCACAGCTGTTGATGGGCGGGGAGATTCGCGCCCTGCGCTCGGTCGCATATTATTTACTGATACACTACACCCCTCCCCCCCTGGTTAATGAACATAGTCTTGCAGATATGCGGGAGGTCGGCGCTCTCTGGTGGACCGTCTGGGGAGGTCCTGTGGGGGAGGCGCCGCCACCGCATCTGATGCTGCGGGGGACCCTGGTGCGGACGGTGGCGGCCGGACTGGTTCTTCGGCACCTTCGGGCTCTGGCGGTTCCGGTGCTACCTGGGCCGGCGTTAGGGGTGATGGGGCCGCGTCCTCCGGTCGGTCCCCGATGAGCTCCTCTCCGGCTCTTGCCTCTTCTGTGTCTGCCAGTTCCTCTGGTAGCGTGCGGCGCCTCAATTGGTCTATGTGCCGCCGTAGTACCTGGCCCCCCTCAGTTGATATGTCGTAATGGCGGGACCCGGTGACTCGTAGCACTCGGCCCGCCACCCAATAGGGCCCCCTGGCGTAGTTTCGGGCGTAAACCGGGTCGCCCGCGAAGAAACCCCTGACTGCGTCCCGGACCTCGGGGCTCTCTCGGGTGTCTGACGCCCGGTCAGGGTGTAGTCTGTCCAGCCGAGTTATGAGCTTTCGCCCCATGAGGAGCTCGGCCGGGCTAACCCCTGTGACCGGGTTGGGGGTGATCCTATTGTCGAATAGGAATGCTGCTAATCGGTGGTCCCAGTCTCCCTGTACAATACGGCCCAGGGCTTCCTTGGTGGTGCGGACCATCCGCTCTGCCTGGCCGTTGGTGGCTGGGTGGAAGGGGGCCGACCTTATGTGCCTAATAAGGTATCGCTGGAGGAACGCCTGGAAGTCTGCGGACGTGAAAGCGGTCCCATTGTCCGAGACTATGGTGTCCGGGATACCGTGTGTGCTTAAGACCCTGCGTAATGCTCGAATTGCGGCTGCGGACGAGGTGGACCCTACGGGGATGACCTCGAGCCATTTGGTGTAGGCGTCCACAATTATCATGAAGATCTGCCCCTGGAATGGCCCCGCGAAGTCGAGGTGGAGTCTCGACCATGGTTTCCTGGTGGACTCCCACCTAGTGGCGGGGGCGCTGGGAGGCTCGGGCCGCGACTCTTGGCACGTCTGGCACCTGCGGACCCAACTCTCTATTTCCCCGTCCATTCCCGGCCACCAGACGTAGCTTCTGGCCAGGGCCTTCATGCGAACTATGCCGGGGTGGGTCTCATGGAGGGATTCTAGAACACGCCTCTGCAGCGGGGGCGGAATCACCACCCTACTCCCCCATAGTAGGCACCCCTTGTGTGCCGCTAGTTCCTCCCTCCTGACCTTATAGGGTTTGAAATCTTCCCCCATGTTCCCCTCTGGCCACCCCCTCACCACCCAGTCGAGCACCCGTGCAAGTGTCTTATGTTTCTGGGTGGCCTTGGCGACCTCCGCTGCGTGAAGGGGCGGCTCTGGGAGGCTTTCCATCAGCATGACCTGGTGTGCGGGGGCGGGGTCTGGACCCGTTTCCGGAAGCGGCAAGCGGCTGAGCGCGTCAGCGTGACCCATAGCCTTGCCGGCCCGGTGTACCAGTGTGTAAGTGTAGGAGTTGAGGAATTGATTCCACCTCAACACGCGCTGTGACAGGATTTGGGGGGTTTGTCGATCTGGGGCCAGCAGGCCTAAGAGGGGCTTGTGGTCCGTGGCTATGGTGAACCTCCGCCCGTACAGATACTCATGGAACTTGCGGACCCCCACCACGATCGCCAGAGCCTCCTTGTCTATTTGCGCGTAATTGCGCTCTGCCGGTGTCAGTGTGCGGGAGTAGTACGCTACCGGCACCTCCCTCCCGTCCGGGAGTTGGTGCCCCAGGACTGCTCCCACCCCATACGGCGACGCATCGCAAGCCAAGATGACGGGGAGGCCCTCGTCAAAATGGTGGAGCACCGCGTTGGACACCAGAACGCCCTTGACCGCCTGAAACGCGGCGGCTTGTCGTTTGCCCCAAACCCAAGGGGCTTTTTTATCCAGTAGGTGGTGAAGGGGCTCTGCTAGGGCTGCCTTGTGGGGGAGGAATGAGTGATAAAAGTTAAGGACCCCCAAGAAGCTTTGTAGCTCCGCTTTGCAGGTGGGGGCCGGAGCTTGCACGATGGCCCGTGTCTTTTCTTCCGTGGGGTGGATACCCGCTGCGTCCACGGCGAACCCCAGGAACTCCACCCGCGGAACCCCCAGCAAGCACTTCTCCCTCTTGACTTTTAGCCCCGCAGCCTGGAACCGGCAGAGCACCTCTCTTAGGCGGTTGCCGAATTCTTCGGGGTCCGGGGCGGCGACTAAAACGTCATCGAAGAACGGCTGGACTCCGGGGATCCCTTTAAGGAGAGCGTCCATTATACTCTGGAAGATCCCCGGAGCGACGCTTACCCCGAACTGTAGCCTCCTCACCCGGAAGGCCCCCCTGTGCGTTACTATCGTTTGGGCTTCCGCCGTCTTAGCATCTACCAGGAGCTGTTGGTAGGCCTGTGCCAGGTCCAGCTTCCCGAAGATCTTGGACCCCGCTAGGGCCGCCAGAACGTGGTTTACCACCGGCACTGGGTAGGGGTTATCCTGCAGTGCCTTGTTTATCGTGCATTTATAGTCTGCACAGATCCGCACCTCCCCGTTTGGCTTGATGGGGGTTACGATGGGGGTCTCCCAGGTGGCATAGTCCACAGGCTCCAGGACACCCTGGGCTGTGAGGCGGTCTAGTTCGGCCTCTATTTTTGGCTTTAAAGCGAACGGGACCCTCCTTGCCTTGAGCCGGATCGGCCTGACCGTGGGGTCTAGGGGCAGGGAGATGGCCGGCCCCTTGTAGCTTCCCAGGGACCCATCGAATACTTCGGGGAACTCTTTGCAAATCTCCCCGAACCCGCTGGGCGTTAAGGTTTGCCCCACCCCCTCCACGCGTATCCCCAAGGGTTTGAACCAATCCAGCCCCAGCAGGGTGGCAAGTTGGCGCTTTACCACCAGGATGTCCAGCGGCCCGTAGAAGGACCCCCTCTCAACTTGCACCCGCGCCCACCCCGCGATTTGCACCGGGTTCTTCTGAAAGTCCCGGAGTATGAAGTTCGCCGGCCGTAGTTGCAGCCGCTGCCGGGGGCACAGTTCCCTCAGGGTCTCCTCCGCTATGAGGGAAATGGAGGAACCTGAGTCCACCTCCATTTGGCAGGGGTTCCCTTCGATGAGGACTGCCACTTTAATTTTATCGGGGGTGGCGTGGGGCAAGTTCAGTACCTGTAGGGACGTGGAGTCTGCTGAGTGGGACTCCGCTGACTCGTGGTGCGTGGTCGGCCTCCGACGGTTGAGCTTGGCCCGGCAAGCCCTGGCGATGTGGCCGGTCTTCCCGCAACTCCGGCAGTCCCAGGTCCGGTACTGGCAGTCTCTCCGATCGTGGGAGTCGCCGCAGCTGGCGCACTGGGTGGCCGGAACCCTCTCCGACGCTGGTGGTCGATCGGCCGCTCGGGGGCGTTGGGCCGCTCTGCTGGGTGGGCCGGCGGGGCGACGCAGCTGGTAGGCTTCTCTCTCCTCCATGCGGTCGTGGTCCAGCTCCTCGTGGTGGACGGCGTCTGACCGGGTCTTGGGAAAGGTCCTGGAGGTCCTCTCGAACGCCACCGCTTCGCTGAAGGCGCTCTGGAGGGTGAGCTCTTCTTTGGCGAAGAGCTTCTGTTGGAGCCTCTCGTCGCGGAGGCCCCTCGTGAATCTGTCGGCCAGGGTGTCTTCCAGCTGGGGGAAGTTGCAGTTCCCGGCGATCTTGCGGAGGGCCGCCAGATAGTCGGCGGCCGATTCTCCTGCCGCCTGGTCCCTCCTGTGGAACAGGAATCTGCGAGCCACCCGGGAGGGCTGCGGCAAGAAGTGGCCCGTGAGGAGTCTGATGATCTCCTCGTAGGATTTCTCCGCCAGGCGGGCGGGCGCCGAGAGACCCTTTGCGATCTCGAACGTGGCCGGCCCGCATACGCTCAGGAGAACATCCCTCTTGGCTCCGGCGTCAGTAACCTTGTTGGCCCGGAGGTAGAACTCGACCCGTTCCGAGTAGGACTCCCAGCCCTCTGGATTTGCGGGGTCGAAGGGCTCGAGGTGGCCGGTGATTCCGCCCTGGTTGGCCATGGTGGCGGCGGCGGTCGTGGCCGGTCGTTCGTTGCCCAAGATCTCCGTCGTAGCCGATAAGGCTAGAATCCCATCTTCGTCGCCAGTGTAACGTACTCGAGGCGGAGACGAGAGTAGGGCAACATGGTTTATTAGGAGCACGTTGCAAGAGAGGGAACACGCGGGCCGGGTCCCGCTTATATACAATCCCCGGTACAGCCTACAGGGTTGGTCAGGCCAATCCTGACCCGTTGAACTTCCCGCCACAGCTGTTGATGGGCGGGGAGATTCGCGCCCTGCGCTCGGTCGCATATTATTTACTGATACACTACAAACAATTTCCCTCCCCCGTCCTTTCTTTCACTAAAAACAAAACAAAAAAACATTCAGTTCACAAACTGTTTCTCTCTGCTGTCCCCATTAGAGGTCAGAAGGGAACTACTGCTTATGTCTTCTAGAACTGTGAGCCCTTCCATGTTCTTTGTTGTCTTTCTTTCCAACAGATCCTGGCTGGAGATCAGTTCCCAGACAGGTCAGCACATCTATAACAAATAAAAGGTTCTTTCTGCTCCCCTTTTTCCTTGGTAAGTGTGGAATGTGTTGAGTGTTTGCTGGATAAAAGAAAAGACTACAAAATTCATCAGGTCAATGGTTGGTTTGGGGGGGGGGGGGTTGGAATTGAGTTCCATGGGCAACTCACAGCTATTGTCTGACTGCAAGTGCCCCATGGCAATCTTGTGTCAAACACTATGTCTACTTTGGACCTAGGGGGCAATGTTGTGGTTGGGACAAAATGTGTGCAGACACCTCTGATTGGAAGCTTGGGCGTCACTGGGGAGAGGGGAAGGATCACTATATAAAGTACAAAGGGATGCTCTGCAACCTCCCTGGAGATATATGTGACACAAAGGACTTTCTTCTACACACGTCATAACGACAGACATTTTGCTAATAAATAAGTATTACTGAAAGCAGTGATTTAGTGGTACCATTTTATGGTTAGTAATTATGGATATTATTAAAATGATTTGTGATCAGATTTTAATCAAGGCTATTAGCTCTGGAAAGGGTATTCAGTAATGATGACTTTTCTCTACTTTCTGACTTGGGTTTTTAATTCTGTGCTTTTAAGATTATTTTATTCTTCCAATAAAAAATACTTTGTCTAGGGGTTTTATACAAGACACATGGACATGTACATTGCTTAGCCTGAAAAAATAATCCAATTGAAGATTCTGTGTGATATTTATGTTGATGGAGTTTTTGTAAATCTTGATATTAGATATATTGACCACAGCCAAGATGGAGAAAATTGCCTACGAATTCAAGTTGTATAGTTGTTTTCAAGGGATGAGCACAAGAAAACCCCCTTCATTAAATTTTCTATTTTGGGGGGGGGGGGGGTAGATTCAATTTTCTTTAAATTCCTGTTAAAACTATTAGTCATTCAATTTATTTTTTAGATTTCCACTGATTTCAACAGGAAACAGAATTCCAGCTATAACTCCCTCCCCTCATCTTACAAGACTGAAATTTTCAAGGGCTGTCTCATGTCTATGTCAAATTTCAGACAAGTTTATTTATTTAGTTACTTCATTTTATACTCTGTCATTCTCCCTACTGGGGATCCAATGTGTCTTACATCATTCTCCCCTCTCTTTTGTCCTCCCAACAACACTCTGAAGTAGGTTAGTTTGAGAGTATATGGCTGGCCCAAGGTCACCTCACAAACTACACTGTACCATACTAGCTCCCCATATAGATTATTGAAATTCTGACTAGATGAGCAGGCACAGGGGAGTCTCCAGAGAACCAAGAAACTCTAGCATGGCAATGTGGACATAAATAGCATAATAAACAACAACCCATGTAGCAGGAACACTACGTTGAGCTGGACTGTGGTGCCATCTCTGTGCCAAGCATGATATTTTATGGATGGGGGCAAGCCTGCAGACTAAAGTTACCAGTTCTGTGTTAGAAAATACCTGGAGACTTTGGGGGTGGATGCGGGAGAAGATGGGGTTTGAGGAGGGGAGGGGCCTCAGCATAGTACAGTACTATAAAGTCCACCCTTCAAAGCAGCCATTTCCCCAGGGGAGTAGATCTCTGCCAGCTGCAGATCAGTTGTAAAAGCAGGAGGTATTCAGGCCTTACCTGGAGTCTGGCAATCCTGCCGCAGACCACAAGCAACCCCTCTGCCAATTACTGTATAAGTTTTTCTTCCCTACCTTTATAGAGAGAAGAATATCTGGTGGTGTGTATCTGTTTTTAATCTTTTAAACACAATTTTAAAAACTGCCCACAAGGCAGGGGCCTACAGTTGCTTTGAGAGGAAAGAGCTTCCAGGATGATATGAAATGTATGCATTGTAAACAGTGGGCCTAGTTAAGTTATTCTAGGGTGATGCCATCATTGGACAACTAGAGTGGAGAATCAACTGGAGAGGATGCGATGGATAACTGAAAGGTGTGGAAGGCCACTTTCGGACAAGAAAAATAAAAAGCTATTGCTGAGTATAATAAAATAAACTAAAAACAAGGTCTGTTTCTCAAAAACGACCATTTTTTATATAAGTTGCCAGTCCCTGTGCAAGATATATCACACGCACACATGTGGGGAACCACAATGACTTGAAGTGGTCATTTAATTTCCTGCTATATGTCCTTCCTAGAGTTGCCATGTCTGGCTCAAGAAATATCTGGGGCTTTGGGGGTGAAAATGAAGAAGATATTGGATATATATCCCACCCTCCACTCCAAAGAGTCTCAGAGTGGCTCACAATCTCCCCCACAACAGACACCCTGTGAGGTGGGTGGCTGGAGAGGGCTTTCACAGCAGCTGCCCTTTTAAGAGCTATGGCTGACCCAAGGCCATACTAGCAGGTACAAGTGGAGGAGTGGGGAATCAAACCTGGTTCTCCCAGATAAGAGTCCGCACACTTAACCACTACACCAAATGGTGTGACAAGCATGACTGAACTCTGAAGGGAGTTCTGGCCATCACATTTAAAGGGACCATGCTCCTTTTAAATACCTTCCCTCCATTTGGAATAATGGAGGATAAGGGGGGTACCATCTTTTGGGGCTCACAGAGTTGGACCCCCTGGTCCAATCTTTTTGAAATTTGGGAGGAGGGGTTTGAGGAGAGGCATCAGATGCTATGCTTAAAATTTGGTGCCTCTACCTCAAAAAACAGCCCCCCCAAGAGATCCATGGATCAATTTTCCATTATACCCTATGGGAATTGGTCTTCATGAGGAATAATGCCCAGCAGACATTTCCCTCTCCCACCCCTGCTTTCTGATCATCAAGAGAAATTTTTTCAAGATTTGCGTCTTAAATTATCAAATTTGGAGTATGTAGAATATTGCCTAATAGGAAATTTCAATGCAATTTCTGAAAGACAATTGGACAAAAAAACGCACAAACAGATGAAAAGTAAAGGTTTTTGGAAATTAGCAGAAGAAATGGATTTGGTTGATGTATGGAGAACAAGATGTCCTAACTCCAAAGACTTTACCTACTATTCTTCTAGCCACCAAACTCAGTCAAGAATCAATGTGTTGGCTTTCTGCAAGCATGATTAAAGATTTAGTTGACACAGAAATTCAAACAAGAGTTATTTCAGACCATAGCCCTGTACCATACGTGGTCATGGCTAAAGACCAGAATTTATCAAAAAATTCCAAGATGGGTTTCTCCAGTAGAAGCATTTACTCATCCAAATCTCCTAAAATCAAATCAGAATTATAGGTATGATGACCTGTTGGGAAAAGATACGTAATCAATTGAAAACCAGAGAAGAGCTGGAAAATATGGATTTCAAAATGAACTGGTGGTTGAGAATGCAAGTTGAATCTAGATATGCCAAAGACAATGTGACAGGTTTCAATATAGAACAATACTCATTTGACAAAAAAATTTTTGGATCCACAGGAAAAGCTAATCTCCAAATTATATGCATATCTACTTCAGATGAAGACACAAGACGAAGTTGCAAAAGATTGTATGGTTCAATGGGTAAAAAATTTTGGTCATAATATTACATTAGAAGAATGTGGAAGCTCAATGTTAAATTAACTAGGTCAGCAACTTTTAAAGAAAATTTGTATAAGATGTTTTATAGATGGTACTTGACCCCACAGAAATTGTGTAAGATTTATTCTAATATGTCTAACAAATGTTGGAAATGCACTAAACAGGTTGGTTCTTTTTACCATATGTGGTGGACATGTGAGACAGCGAAGGGTTATTGGAAAATGGTGCATGAAATATTACAGAAGATTATGAAGACACAGATCCAATTCAAACCAGAACTATTTTTATTGAACATATTTCCTGAGGACTATTCCAAAGAAATTAGACATTTGTTGGCACATTTAGCACAGCAGCCAGGATTCTCTTGGCGCAGAGATGGAAATCTCAGGAAATTCCCACGAAAATGGACTTGGTGGAGAAAATTCTGGAAACAGCAGAGCTGGACTTTCTATCCCAGCTGTTGGCTGAGAGATCTAAAGAAGAAGCAAGAAAATACTGGATGAAATTTTACGCCTGGTTAGACACGCAAGACTCTTAGATTCTCTGGTGTGAACTTATTTCTTTTTTTCCCTGTATTTTATATTACAAAATTGCCTTTACTGGAATTGTCAAAACTAATAGATAACTTTAACAAAAGATTTATAGTATAAAATTTTAAAATGTTGATGATGTTTAGTATAGACATAATAATATGGGACAATTTATGTAAAGAAAGTATTGTAGATGTAAGCTTGTATTTTTGAAAGTATTTTTATGCAGAATAAGGTCAAAATGTATTGTGCTTTCTATTCCTCCTATCCCCTACCCTTACTCTTTCTGAAACCAATAAAACTCTTTAAAATTGAACGATGGTGATGTCAGAAAGTGCGGCCTAATATGAAAATGAGTTCCTGCTGGGCTTTTTTGGAAAAAAGGCCCTGATTTTCACTAAAAACTCATATTTACACACTTTGCGTGAAAGTTTCATTGCTTCCGGTGGTTATCTTATATAGCTTATTTTTACATCGGTTCCAGTTGTATTTATCACTCCAGGAGAAAATGGCTGCTTTGAAGGGTGGACTCTATGGCATTGAACTAAGCTGAAGCCTCCCCCCCTTCCCAAACCCCACCCATTTCTGGCTTCACCCCCAAAGTCTCCACATATTTTCCAACACTGACCTGTCAACCTACTGTTTCCCATCTTCCCTCACCCTTGCAACCTCTCCCTTGGAAAAGTCTTGGCCAAATTGCAAAAGTCATGAAAGCTGCTGAGCTGAGTTGTGTGGGGCTGCTGCCAGGCTTGGGCAAGTTGTGCAAAAGTTGTGAGGAGGCTGTTGCTAGGCCCAGGCAAAATGTGTGTCATCAAGTTGTCTGGTAGCCTGGACTGTATCTGAGTGAATTGCACAAATTGCATGGTAACACGTTGCCCAGTAGTTGCTGCTGAACCTGGCCTGAGGAGTCCTCTCTCCAGGGCAGGAGTAGGGTTGCCAATCCCCAGGTGGGGGCAGGGGATCCCCCGGTTTGGAGGCCCTCCCCCCGCTTCGGGGTTGTCAGAAAGCGGGGAGGGGAGGGAAATGTCTGCTGGGAACTCTGTTATTCCCTATGGAGATTTATTCCCATAGAAAATCATGGAGAATTGATACGCGGGTATCTGGGGCTCTGGGGGGGCTGTTTTTTGGGGTAGAGGTACCAAATTTTCAGAATAGCATCTAGTGCCTCTCCCCAAAATACCCACCAAGTTTCAAAAAGATTGAATCAGGGGGTCCAATTCTATGAGCCCCAAAAGAAGGTGCTCCTATCCTTCATTATTTCCTATGGAAGGAAGGTATTGAAAAAGTGTGCCGGCCCTTTAAATGTGATGGCCAGAACTCTCTTTGGGGTTCAATTATGCTTGTCACAGCCTTAATCTTGGCTCCACCCCCAAAGTCTCCTGGCTCCACCTCCAAAGTCCCCAGATATTTCTTGAATTGGACTTGGGAACCCTAGGCAGGAGGAAGGGAGCAAGGATGGACTGGGAGGCCAAAATAATCCTAGAAAGGGCCCTCCCCTGCATTTTGCTGCCAACCAAGTTTTAAAGGCTGGCACTATAGTTGTTGTAGCCTAGCAACTCCTATAATGGCCACTTATATCCCCTTTCTTAAATGTACAGGCACTCCTATTGATTTAGATGGTTTTAACCCACTAATGCAGGGGTAACCAATGGTAGCTCTCCAGATGTTTTTTGCCTACAACTCCCATCAGCCTCAGACATTGGCCATGCTGGCTGGGACTGATGGGAATTGCAGGCAAAAAACATCTGGAGAGCTACCGTTGGCCACCCCTGCACTAATTTTTTTTTTTTTTTTTTAAGATTTCAGATTTTTCTGCAAACCTGGAGGTTTTCTCAGGTTTGTAGAAAGGTCTGTCATCTTTCCACAGCCCCAAATATCCACAGATGGCACCATACTGAGAATTAAATATATTGATTCTAGTATGAGACATTTTAATGTCCTAAAAATGCAGTAGAGGAAGTTTCGCCACGGGAAGGGATTTGGACCTTAAATTTAGATCAAACTGTGAGGTTTCTTCCTAATGAATGGCAGTTGGCAGGTTATAGACTATCATCAATCTCTCTGCTAATTATGAGTTTGACTAGTAGTTGGAACTTTTCTTGCTTACTCTGCAAGTTCTTTTTTGCTATGGATTGTGAGGAAACAAAATAATCAGTCACAGAAGTAAAACAAACAACTCTGCTAATTTTAAAATTTAACTGGAATCTAGAAACATTTGTGGTGAGTTTTCAGATAAATGATCCAAGTCTTTTGCAGCATCTAGATTTTAATATGTTATGGACTGAGCCAGCAACTGAAGATTAGACAAATTATTTTGAGGGTGAGACTTGATTAATTGGTAAGGCTTAGACATAGGAAAAACCATAAGCTGAAAGCAAGAGAGAAAGGGTCTGTGGCCCTTTGGCTGTTAACTTACAGTTATCAGATGGTGTCTTCAGATGGTGTCTCAACATTAGGAAGAACTTCCTGACCACTAGAGCAATTCCTCAGTGGAACAGGCTTCCTCAGGAGGTGGTGGGCTCTCCTTCCTGGGAGGTTTCTAAACAGAGGCTAGATGGCCATTGACAGCAATGAGGATCCTGTGAATTTAGGGGGAAGTATTTGTGAGTTTCCTGCATTGTGCAGTGGGTTGGACTAGATGACCCTGGAGGTCCCTTCCAACTCTATGATTCTATGATGGGCCAGCCACTGATTCCAGCAGTGGTCCAAGATGTAGTTTGTTGTTTGGTTTGTTAGTTGGTTTATTTATATTACTTCTTATGGTAAGTCACTTTGTGTCCCTTTGGGGATAAAAATAATGTGCAAATATTTAAGTAACATTAACAGATGTGTCCCACAATTCTGACCAGGTTCTGAGGTTCACTGTTCACATAAATTCACACATGAGCCAGTGTGGTCTAGTGGTTAAAGTGTCAGACTAAGATCTGGGAAATCAAGATTCAAATCCCCACTATGTCATAGAAGCTTGCCAGGTGATCTTGGACCAGACACGCACTCTCAGGGTAATCCACCTCTCAGGGTTCTAGTGAGGATAAAACAGAGGAGATGAGAATGATGGAAGCTGCTTTGCGTCCCCATTTTAGATAGGGACAATTATAAATAAAGTAAGTAAACATGTAATAAAAAGATGTGGGGAAAGTGATGTGAGAGTCAAGAAGTCACTTCGTTTCTGATGAGTCTGCAAAGCTTGTGGTCCACCTGCCAAGTTTGGTGGCCTGCCCAGATGCCTGACAGCCCCCTGCATGCAAGGCAGGCAGCAGAGGTTTATCAAGCCCTTGGTGGGCTGCCACATTTGGCAAGTAGTCTGCAATCAGCGTGGTGGATCACATTGTACAGGTATGCCTTATATTCAGATCAGTGAATCCTCTCTCTTTGTGAATGTTTTCTCCTCGTGAAGCTATATATTCTAATTTTACTTCACATATATTTCCCACTTATTTTCAGAAATGCTGCAAGGATACACCAGATACAAGCAGATATCTTTCTTTCTTTTTTTTGGAAGGTGCAGATTTGTAATAATATTTGGAACTTTGGTTGGAAATCCTTTCACTGTCCATTACTGTCCCACCCACCTTGTGTGGAGGTGCGTGTAACATGTTCCCTGGCTTCCCCTCCATTGAATGCCATCCCTCTGCAATGAAGTTCTTGAAGAAGTCCTGTACATTTCAGAACGAGCTGAAATAAGTAAAAGGTTAAGGGGAGGTATAGTAGCACTGTGATAAAGCATCTGCTTTGCACGCACCAAGTCCGAGGTTCAATTGAGGCATCTCCACCAAGAAGGATCATGCAATAGGTGATGGGAAATCTCTACCAGCCCTGCAGAACCAACAGAGTAGACAGTATTGATCCTGATAGACTGATGGTCTAGCTCAGCACAAGACTATGTTCTCTGTTCAAAAGAGCTGTCGATTTAATATCTCTTTTTTTTGCTTGAAAACTATAGATTTACAGCAGTTGTAGCAGGAAAGCTACTGCCAAACAGTAAAGAGGGATGGGAAAATATTTTAAATTTCATTAAAATGTAAGATTAGAATAGGTCACATTAACAGCTTTGCCCTGGCAGACTGTTTTTGAATTTTTAAAAAGTGAAATTTTCCTCCTAAATAGCAAGTCCTGGTTCAGAAATGTCAGCTTCATTTCAGGTTGCCCCCAGGTGGTGGCTGGCTATCTCTTGCTATTACAACTGAACTCCAGGCAATAGACATCAGTTCACCTGGAGAAAATGGCTGCCTTGAAAGGTGGACTCTATGGCAGGGTTTCCCAAACTTTTCTTTCCCATGGCCCAGTTATTTTTACACTTCTCCTTCGTGGCCCACTAAAATTTGGGGGTGGAGCCAGGAGACTTTGGGGGTGGAGCTGGGAGACAGGAATTATGTTATTTCCTGTGATGTCAAGGACCAAGTGATGTCACTTCTGGGGCACACTGAACCAAAACTCCACCTTTTCCTGTGATGTCACTTCCAGGGCACTCCCCCAAACCTGCCTCTTCTTCGGAAGTAAATTCATTTTCAGAAAAATCTCTCTGAAACTCATGCTGAGCCAAAATGGGGGTGGAAAGTGGGCGGTCCTCTTTTCACCCCCACACCTGCATGCAGCTATCTGTTTGTGTATTCTTCTCCAGCTTGCAAGCACTCCTAATGCCCATGTTCAATTGCCTGCACCACCTACACATCCCTTCCTCAACAGCACTGGCCAGTGTATGCAATTGGGAGTGCTGTTGCCATTGTTATCAGGAATGCCAGCACTGTGTACCGCCCACACTGGGCCCTGGCAGCTACTCTACCTCAAAATATGCTGACACATTTAGTAGGCCCTTCCTTCACTGCTACTACTGGAACCCTGCCTCAAGCTACAACCAAGGTTGCTTGGTTTCAAGAAAATCTTTCGACAGCTATTTTTCATACTTTTCTTTGGTTGAAACACGGGGAAATTGCTGTGAAAGGTAGCAGAGAATTGTATTGCAATTAATGAATTGATTTCAATTAATGAATTGATTTTCTGCAATTATCCTAAAAAGGATGTTTATGAGGGGCTTGCAGCTTTTTACTGGCTGTGTTTCCCATGCCTTTAAAAGCAACCTGTTGTGCAGATACTTAGCCAGTGAACTACTTTCACCCTTTTTAATATCTACAGGAGGAGTTTAATTTTGGTGTCAGACAGCTGTTAAAAGCAGGACCAGTAAAATGGTGCCAAGTTCATAGTATCATCTCTTCCAGTGCTGTTGAGATATACCGCAGTAATCTCCAATAATCTCTTTCTGCCCCACACCTCTTACTCACTCACACAGAAATCTCATAGAAGGCCACCTGGCTACAACTGGGGGTGCCAGCTTTTCATTGACAGAGCTCCTATGTCTGCAACAACAGTATGATGAACAGAAAAGTTTAATCCAGTAAAAATGGAAGGAAAGAAAGAAAGAGAAAGGGAAGGAAAGGAAAGGAAAGGAAAGGAAAGGAAAGGAAAAGAAAAGAAAAGAAAGACATGGAAAGAAAAAACATAAACATAAGAGGAGCCATGTTGGATCAGGCCAGTGGACTATACAGATCAAAATTCCCTCATACAATGTCCAAAAAGCACCAGAATGTCCACCAGTGGGGCCAGGACACTAGAAGCCCTCCCACTGTGGCTTCCCCGCCTCCCAGCACCAAGAAAACAGACAGAGCATCACTTGCAAGGAAAGAAAGGGCGGGGAGGGCAAAGGGGAAAAAAGCGTTCCTCACCATCAGATGACCCCAGCCAGCAAAAATTCTGCCCAGGGGTCGTTTGGTAAAAAAAAAATAGCTACTAGAATGCCCACTCCCCGCCCCTCCCGGCTGAAAAAAACTCACACACCCTTTTTTGCTGCCCAGGTCTTTCGGGGAAATCTCTGGAAAAGAATGAACTGCAAGGCATATGAAAGCTCATAACCTGAAGAACACTTCATGGGTCTAAAGTGCCAGTGGATGATAGCTTTTCTCTCAAACACTGGGAGCGGGGGAGAGGGAAGGAGAGGCAGTCCAGCTCCTCTCTGCACAACACAGAGATGGGGTGGGGCTAGCTTTGGCTTTTCTTGTGACCTGGTAGTGAAGCTTCCGTGGCCGGTACTGGGTCATGACCCTGCAAATGGGAAACACTGCTCTGTGGTATTATACCATATTGAAGTCCCTCCCTTCCTCAAACCCTGCCCTCCTCAGTCTCCCCCCCCCCCCCCAATCTCCAGCTATTTTCCATCCCTAGCTTCATCTCCTTTTTGTCCTTTTCCGTGAGGAGCACCAAATGCTGCACTCTTGTGAGGAAAGGAGAGGGAAGTTGCCACTCAGACTCAGTGGTGGTGGCAACTGATGGGAAACTGAGTCAAAGAGGGAGAGAGTGAGTGATTTATCTTCTCCCTGGATCAGCAGCAATGCAGTGATATCTCTTTAGGGGGAAATAGGTGGTAAAGCATCCTCAGCAACAGGGGCCATAAAGTGACAGGGAAAATGGTGTCAGTCTAGACCTGAGTTCACGTCCTGCTGTACCAAGAAGTTTGTTGGGTGACCTGGGTGTGTGGGGGTAGGTATTTGTGAATTTCCTGCATTGTGCAAGGGGTTGGACTAGATCAGGGGTCCCCAACACCTGGTCCATGGACCAGTACCAGTTCATGGCCTGTTAGCAACCGGGCTGTGAGTTGTATAATTATTTCATTATATATTACAATGTAGTAATAATAATAATAAGACAACGACATTGGATTTATATCCTGCCCTGCTCTCAAAATCTCAGTTTCTCACAATCTCCTTTATCTTCCTCCCCTACAACAGACACCCTGTGAGGTGGGTGGGGCTGAGAGAGCTCTCCCCAGAAGCCACCCTTCCAAGGACAACTCTGCGACGTTATCACTTAGGGGTGTACTCACTTTTGTTGCCAGCAGTTTAGACATTAATGGCTGTGTGTTGCGTAATTTTGAGGGGACAGCACATTTACACTGTTATACAAGCTGTAGGCTCACTACTTTACATTGTAGCCAAGTGTCATTTCTTCAGTGTTGTCACATGAAAAGAATATACTTAAATATTTACAAAATGTGAGGGGGTGTACTTACTTCTGTGACATACTGTATATCCCACATTCTCCAGAATCAGCATAAGGTGGAAGGTTCACAACAGATGCCTTTTAATATGGTGTGTATCACTTGTGAATATTATTAATACAGGACAGCCGCTAAAACCACTGCAGTGCAGTTAAGCAGGATTGCCAGGTCTCTGACTTTGGCCCCAGGCTCAGGTTTTGGAGCTCATATTCTCAAGGCAACAGGCTGAAATCTTAGGACCATCAGCTAGCGTGAATGGCTGTTGTGTTTTCGTGCTTGCAGAAACTGCTGCATGGGCAGATCGGTGATGGCAGGCAATAATCTGGCACTTATCAACTCAACTATATTTTATGTTTAGCACATGGTTCCATGCTTTTGGAAAAAAAATGTGTATGTGTCATTTCAAAGCCTCATGATTATGAGTGCACACATTCCTAGATGCCATATGGTACAATTTCTAGTTGTGTATGGAAGCATGGCTGTTAACATTGCTGTAGAATGTGGCTTCAACAAGCCCTGCCATCAGGGTTTTGGATGCTGGGGACCTGCCAGGCCTAGAATGCAGTGGAGGACGTATCTGGATACAGGGTTGTCTGCTCTGGGTTGGGAAATTACCTGGAAATTTGGGGGGCAGAGTTTGGGGAGGGCAAAGTGTGGGGAAGGACTTCAGTAGAGTATAATGCTTTGGAGTCCTCCCTTCCCAAGCAGCTGTGGTCTCCGGGAGAACTGATTTTGGCTGTCTGGAGATTAAATGTAATAGTTGATCTCCAGTCACCACCTGGAGGCTGGCAACCCCACTGCAGCTTCCAATTCAGCCCCTGGGACAGCTTTGTGCTACTCATCACACACCATAACGCTAGTGACTTGGTCGGATTGTTGTGGTGATAATAGAGAGGAAACTCCAGAAATGTAGTCCTGAGCTCCCCAGGGTGAATGTAAAAATGATAGATTCAAAGATGAGACACAAACAATTTTTAATGTCAGTTCCTCTCGCTGTTTTAATTCAGGAACACTTGTGGGTAGTTTCAGAGTTTAGTTTTACATTCCTACAGATTATCTCTTCCTTCACTTCATTTTAATTTATTAAAAATGTTTCCATACATGTCTCTTTTTTACACTTTATCCAAAGTATCCCTCTTCCCAGCAAACTAACGAAATCACGTTGCTAGAATAATATTTATCTATCGATCTTATTCCCCCCGTCACACACACCCGCTGCAAAATCCACAGGAAACATGTTCCGTTATTAGTATTTATTGATTACATCATCCAAGTCAAGGGGAGGAGGCGGTTTCCAAAAGCTGTGAACGTTTCTCAGTGCTGTAGGCTCTTTGGAGACAAGCCCTGAGCGACTCTTTAGCTATTTGGCGTTGCTCCTCCTTTTCTCCTCTCAAGCTAGTCTGAGGTTGCAGGGCTGGCTCCCCCTCCCTTCCCTATTTTGGAGAAGTGGTGTCTGAAGCCTGGACAAACGGGGGGAGGGGAAGCCGGAAAGTAAAGTGGGACCGCACTTGCTCTGCTGTGCAACCGGGCCTGGCTTTCTCCTCTCCTCCGTGGGGTTTACACAGCACATGGGAAGCAGTTTGGAATCCTGGAGGCGAAGGACGAAAGTGGTGCGGGGTTTGCTGCTCAAAGTTCCCGTTCCGCCCGGGCGGCCAGTCTTATGAGACACTGTGTCATCGTGCCCAGCTGGGGCGAGCGGGAGGAAAATCCCTGAGAGCCAAATTTGGCATTGGACCGGGGGGGTGGGGGGAGGAGAAGAAATGCCATCTTCAGTGATTTGCGGCGTCTGCTGAAAGCGACCGAGCGAGCCCCGCCGGCCGCAGACGCTACTACGCTCCTGGTTGGGTAATGTACAAGAATAGTCTTCTTCACCGCTCGGCTCGTGAACCCTTTTTATTCTGTTTGATATCGACATATATAGACGTATTTTTCCCCCCCCAAAAATGACGATCTGCTTGGAAGCATCATGGCCAATGGGACGGGGGCGACAGTCATGCTGAAATGCGTGGTGGTCGGAGACGGAGCGGTGGGCAAAACTTGCCTGCTCATGAGCTATGCCAACGACGCCTTCCCGGAGGAGTATGTGCCCACTGTCTTTGACCATTACGCAGGTAAGAAAGATGGGCCGTGGTGGTGGTGTGGGGAGACGTGTCTGGCTGGGAAGTGCTGAGTAAGTGCAGTGCCGCTCGCCCCCCCCCCCCCCGCAAGCAACGCAGGAACTTCAGCAAAAACTTTGCTATTTCCAGTCCTCCTCTTTTCACCCTCCTTTCCTTTTCTCATTGCCACCTGACGTGGCCTTCTGTACAGTGCCTGGATTCGCGCCCTTCCTTGTTACCCCTGTCACCCCTTTTGCAAAAGCCAAGCTGCTCGAAAGAACTGGATGGAACGCTTGTCAGTCCATGCAGTTGTATTGGGTTGGGGGGGGGGGGCGTCGTTCTGATTTGACTGGGAGAGAGCGAGAGGAGATGTGGGCTGACTGGATATATATCCCAAATTGTGGTAGGCAAACACTCACACAGAGGACATATTTTGTTGCATCCACTGCCTTGACGGCCATTCTTCTGTTACCAAAAGTGCTTTGGGAAAACTGTTTTGCACAGAGGCAGGCAGCTGTTTCACTCTGTACCTCCCTTTCGTTGGACGTCTGTGTTTTTTATGATTATTGTTGAGTCTGGCAGAGTAATTGAAACCACTCCCGCTGCTGCTTCATGGTGGAGGGAAAGAGAGTGAGCAAGAGAGAAGGAGAGCTTCTCTGGGGTGCCCGGCTTCATTTTCTCTCTGCTTTGTTTTGCAGTCAGCGTGACTGTTGGTGGCAAGCAATATCTCCTTGGGTTGTATGACACTGCGGGACAGGTAAGGACTTCTCTGATCCAACACCTTCAGAGAGGCAGATCAGGTCCTTTTTTAGAGAGAGAGAGAGAGAGAAAAGATCAGCATATGGTGTTTTCCAAAGCTTTAGCTCTTTTCATGATTACTTGTGCACACTGTGAATTATTCAAAGATGTCTGTTTATGTTGAGGAGTCTCCCTACAGCTGCTTGCCATAAGCACCTCGTTGGCTGCCTTGTCACACAGACACTTGGTGGGGGGAAAGCTTCTTCCCAGAGCTGCTCCCCCATCCCAATTTTTAAAAGAAACGATAAAAGCACTTCCTTTAATGTCCTGATCAAACTCCTATCCCACAGTGAAAACAACCAGCCACGAGACACTTTATTTTTAGTTCTAAGTGGCTGGGTCCTCTTTTGAGTTCTGCCTTGCTCCTCATTGGTGAATGGGCAACACGAACCACCAGCTCTGATTGGTGAATAATGGCATCATCTAATGTTATGGGAAGGCATTTTGTCTGACTGTGTGTTTATTGCAGCCCAGGGAAGCATCACTTTCTATCCTGAAATCATCGTTGGAGTCAAAACATTTGCAAAGAAATGACTGAATAGTTCTAGAGCACAGCAGACAAGGGTGCAAGCACATCTGCTCAGGCAAGAAAGGAAATCCCAAATTTCTGCTCTCGCTTCCAGATCAGACATAATGAGCAAGAATAACAAACTCCAACTCTGGGCTTGCCAGTTTTTGCATTATTTTAGACATAGCAGTGCCTGGCTTTTGTAGCACTCTGTCAGTAGATTAGTATAGTCTCATGCCAGGGTGCTTTAAATACAGATGTTCTCATCAAAGAGGTAGAGCTCTGAAGTGGCCCAAGTAAAATGTATCTGAAAAACCAGTTACACATTTCTCTGATGCCTGTATTTTATAGAAAGATCTACATCAATTGATGTCACCAAATATAGTTCAGCCTAGTTTATCTGAATAATATAGGAGAAATAAGCAAATGTTCAGATGAACAAAAGTTCTCTTTGTGTGAACCCTTAATACAAAGGAGTTTCAATTAAAACAATGTGCGGTTTAAATACAATGTTGTTGGTCTTTTTAAAAAAATAATGATCAGATTATGTGGAATTAAATACTGATTAAAAATTCAGGAGGCAAACATTAAAAATAATGAGGTAGTTGTTTTCTTTTGTTGTCTAAACCTTAATGGCTTACATTGCAGTTGTACCCTCAAACTTTTCCTCATTGTCATACATGCTATAAACTGTCAGAGTTTCATTAGCTAGAACATTAAATAAACATGGGGGGAAAGCAGTAGGACATTCAGCAAAATTGCAAGAATCTGCAGGTCTTAATTAGGCACTTCAGAAGAACACATGGGAAGAAAGACTCTTCCAACTCATAAAAACCCCCCATGGGTGGCAATTGCTTGAAGTCATACTACGAAATGTTCTGAATGGCCTTCACAGGGTATGCTGTTAGGAAATCTGTGTGCTATAGTAGCTGGACCTTCAAGGACTCATACTGGGTGTTTACAAGAGGAGCCTTTATCAGTGGTAGAGCACATGCTTTAGGCATGTAAGGTCTCAGCTTAACTCTCCAGCAACACTAGTTCAAAAGGATGTTGGTAAAGCTCACTAGCTGAGGCCTTGACGAGATGTTAGTAAAACAATTTCAAGCTCCGTGAACTGATGGTCAGTATGGCACACCTTCCTTGGTTTGTGACAGTTGATGTAATAAAAGGTTTGTTAGTATCTTAGTACAGTAAGCTGTGCCTGTAGGTGTATGTAGTGTACTGAGAGACGAGTCGTGGTGAAGGCATAAGTATTTAATAGCTAGCACACTACCGAACTGGTTAACACGCGGTCGGGTCCGCTAATATATACAAGCATCCCGGAACATCCCCTTTGCTGGCCAGCCCAATCCTGGCCAGTTGAACTTCCCGCCCTTGGAGCTGATTGGGGTGGCTTTCCCGCGCTGCGCAAGGCGACCCGCGGGCGGCTCGGGTTGCGCGGCGCTGTGCTGATTCCAATACTCTACACTCCTCCCCTCCTAGTTTAAACTACATAATCCTGTAGGTACGTTGGTGCCCTGCGTTCCCGGGTTGATCTCCTCGGGGTTGCTATTGGTGTGGAGCCCGACCCAGCTGCGGGTGGCTCCGTTTCTGGCGGTGGATGGTCCGGGTCGGGTAGCGGCTCTGGTACGGGTTCCGCGGCCCCGGGGACCTCGTATATGGGCTGTTCTTGAGTCGGCGGGGCCCCTTCTGGGGACTCCGTTTCCGGTAGTTCCCTGATGCCGGCTGCCTCCGGCTCTTCGGGCAGGGTGCGGCGGCGCAGCTGATCGATGTGTCGCCGCAGTACTTGGCCCCCTGCTGTGGTCACTTCGTAGGATCGGGAGCCGGTTACTCTCAGGACCCTCCCGGCTACCCACTCCGGGCCGCTTGCGAAGTTTTTCGCGTACACCGGGTCGCCCGGAAAGAATCCCCTTACTGCCTCGCGAACCTCGGGGGACCCGCGGACCTCCGGCGCCCTGTCCGGGTGGAGCCTATCTAACCGGGTGGTCAGTTTCCTCCCCATGAGCAGCTCGGCGGGGCTGAAACCAGTTGTGGGGTTTGGGGTGATCCTGTTGTGGAACAGGAACGCGGAGAGGCGGTGGTCCCAATCCCCCTGGACAATGCGCCCTAGGGCTTCCTTGGTGGTCCGCACCATCCGCTCCGCCTGGCCGTTGGTGGCTGGATGGAAGGGAGCGGATCTTATGTGCCTTATCAGGTACCTCTCGGTGAACTCTCGGAATTCCCGGGAGGTGAAGGCCGTGCCGTTGTCCGTCACTAGGGTGTCAGGGATCCCGTGTGTGCAGAGAACCCTTCTGAGCGCCCGGACGGCTGCCGCGGTGGAGGTCGAGGTGACCGGGATCACCTCCAACCATTTTGTGTGAGCATCTACCAGTATAAAGAAGAGTTGCCCCTGATGCGGCCCCGCGAAGTCTAAATGGAGGCGGGACCACGGCCGCCCGTTTGACTCCCACCTGTGGACCGGGGCGGACGGCGGATTGGGCCTGGACTCCTGGCAGGGTTGGCACCTCCTAACCCACCCCTCTATTTCCTCGTCCATGCCTGGCCACCACACGTAACTCCGGGCCAGGGCTTTCATCCTCACGATGCCCGGGTGGGTCTCGTGGAGATCTTCCAACACCTGTCTGCGCAAGGGGGGGGGAACCACCACCCGGCTCCCCCAGAGTATGCACCCCTTGTGGGTCGATAGCTCGTCCTTCCTGGACGTGAATGGCCTGAATGCATCTTCCACCTTGCCCGCTGGCCACCCCCTTCCCACCCAGTCCCTGACCCGCGCTAGGATGCGGTCTCTGCCCGTAGCTCGAGCCACCTCTTCGGCGTGTAGTGGGCGCTCGGGGAGGGACTCTATAAGCATCACCCCGTGTGCCGGGGCGGGATCTGGGTCTGTGGCGGGCAGCGGCAGGCGGCTGAGGGCATCGGCGTGCCCCATTGCTTTCCCTGGGCGGTGGACCAACGTGTAGGTGTACGAGTTCAGGAACTGGTTCCACCGTAAAACCCTCTGTGAAAGGATTTGGGGGGTTTGCCGGTCGGGGGCTAGGAGGCCGAGGAGTGGCTTGTGGTCCGTGGCAATGGTGAAGCGCCTACCGTAGAGGTAGTCGTTGAACTTGTGGACTCCCGCCACGATCGCCAGGGCCTCTTTATCGATCTGGGCGTAGTTCCTCTCGGCTGGGGACAGAGTCCTGGAGTAATAGGCGACCGGCACTTCCCTCCCGTCCGGGAGTTGGTGCCCCAGGACCGCTCCCACCCCGTAGGGAGAGGCGTCGCAAGCCAGGATCAGGGGAAGGTTTTCATCGTAGTGATGAAGAACCGCGTTTGAGACTAAGAGGTCTTTGACCGCCTGGAACGCCGCGGCTTGGCGCTTTCCCCAGACCCATGGGGCTTGTTTATCGAGCAAACGGTGTAATGGTTCCGCCACCGCGGCTTTGTGCGGCAGGAATGAGTGGTAAAAATTCAACAATCCGAGAAAACTCTGTAGTTCTGCTTTGCATTTGGGGGCAGGGGCCTGGACAATGGCCTTGGTCTTGTCCGCGGTTGGGTGGATTCCCGCTGCGTCCACTGCGAAGCCCAGGAACTCCACTCGCGGAACACCCAACAAGCATTTTTCCTTTTTCACCTTCAGCCCCGCCGCCTGGAACCGTCTGAGGACCTCTCGCAGGCGGCGGCTGAACTCTCCTTCGGTGGGGGCGGCGATCAAAACGTCGTCGAAGAAGGGCTGGACTCCGGGGATCCCTTTAAGGAGAGAGTCCATTATGCTTTGGAAAATCCCCGGAGCCACGCTCACCCCGAACTGCAGCCGTTTAACCCTGAACGCCCCCCTGTGGGTCACGATTGTCTGTGCCTCTGCTGTCTTAGCGTCGACCGGCAGTTGCTGGTATGCCTGAGCTAAGTCCAGCTTCCCAAAAACCTTCGCCCCGGCTAGCGCTGCGAGGACATGGCTGACCACCGGGACTGGGTAGGGATTGTCCTGTAGAGCCTTGTTGATCGTGCACTTGTAATCAGCGCAGATCCTCACCTCCCCGTTGGGTTTTACGGGTGTCACTATAGGGGTCTCCCAGTCGGCGTATGTGACTGGCTCTAGGACGCCTTGGGCCGTGAGGCGGTCCAGTTCCGCCTCTATTTTCGGTTTTAGGGCGAACGGGACGCGTCTCGCCTTGAGCCTTATGGGCCGGACCGTTGGGTCGATCGGTAGGGTGATGGGCGGCCCCTTGTAGCTCCCCAGGGACCCGTCGAAGACCTCTGGGAACTCCCGGCAGACCCCGTCGAAATTGCTGGTCCGCATGTGGTCTACCCCCACTAGCTGGATTCCCAGAGGCTGGAACCAAGCCAGCCCTAGGAGTGTGGTCAGTTGGCGCTTGACCACCAGGATGTCTAGGGGTCCTCTAAAACTCCCTCGTTCCACGTTCACCCGGGCCCACCCCACGATGTGTACCGGGTTTTTTTGAAAGTCCCTTAATACGAAGTCCGCTGGCCTCGTATGGAGGCGGCGGCGGGGGCATAGTCTCTTGAGGGTTTCCTCCGAAATGATCGAGATGGAGGAACCCGAGTCTACTTCCATGAGGCATGGGGCGCCCTCGATCAGGACCGACATTTTGACCTTGTCGGGGGCTGCAAGGGGCAGGTTCAGTACCTGTAGACTGGTGGAAGCCGTCGTGTAGGCATCCAAGGAGTCGTGATGCGCTGACGGTTGGCGGCGGCTGTTTTTGGCCCGGCAAGCCCGGGCGATGTGGCCCGTCTTCCCACAGCTGCGGCAGTCCAGGTGGCGGTACGGGCAGTCCCTTCGCTCGTGGGGGTCGCCGCAGCTGGCGCACCTGGAACCGGTGGTGGCGGTGGGCCTCTCCGTTGCTCGTGGCCTCGCGGGGGCCCGTGTGTCGGTTCTTTGCGGTCGTCGGAGCTGGAACGCGTCTCCCTCTGCTCGGACCTCTGGCTCTGCTTCACCCTGGTGTACTGCCTCCCCGCGTTGCTGGCCGTACGCCTTGGTGGCCCTCTCAAACGCCGTCGCCTCGTTGAAGGCTTGTTGTAGGGTGAGCTCTTCTTTTGCGAAGAGCTTCTGTTGCAGCCGTTCGTCTCGGAGGCCCCAGACGAAACGGTCCCTCAGGGCTTCGTCCCTCTTATCAAAACTGCAGTTCCCGGCGATTTGCCGAAGTGCCGCCAGGTAGACCGCCGCTGTCTCCCCCGACTTCTGGTCCCTCTTGTGGAAGAGGAATCGGCGGGCGACGATGGAGGGTTGGGGCGCAAAGTGGCCCGTGAGGAGTCTCACGATCTCCCCGTAGGATCTCTCGGTCAGCCTTTCTGGAGCGGAGAGGTTTCGTGCGATTTCGAAAGTCTCTTCCCCACAGACGCTCAGCAGGACGTCTCTCTTCCGGTCATCATCAGTGATCAAGTTCGCCCTCAGGTAGCACTCGACCCGTTCGGTGTAGGTCTCCCATCTCTCGGGGTGCTCTGGGTTGAATTCAGCAAGGTGGCCCGTCGTTACGCTAGAGTTCGCCATGGTGGCGGCGGGCTGCTCGGTCGTCGGTCTCTCACCTTCCTCGTCTCCGGCCAGGCTGGTTCCCCGCGGGGTGGCCTGGCCTAGCTAGATCCCATCCTCGTCGCCAGTGTAGTGTACTGAGAGACGAGTCGTGGTGAAGGCATAAGTATTTAATAGCTAGCACACTACCGAACTGGTTAACACGCGGTCGGGTCCGCTAATATATACAAGCATCCCGGAACATCCCCTTTGCTGGCCAGCCCAATCCTGGCCAGTTGAACTTCCCGCCCTTGGAGCTGATTGGGGTGGCTTTCCCGCGCTGCGCAAGGCGACCCGCGGGCGGCTCGGGTTGCGCGGCGCTGTGCTGATTCCAATACTCTACAGTGTAGATATGAGAGTGAGGCTTTGGAGGTAGGTTTGTTGGTAACCTTCTGTGGCTGGAGTGCTCAACCTTGAGTCAGCCATAGCTCTGGCAGAGGTTGTCCTTGGAAGGGCAGCTGCTGTAAGACCTCTCTCAGCCCCACCTATCTCACCGGGTGTTTGTTGTGGACATCGGGGGTGGGGGTGGGGGAAGTATAGGAGATTTTGACCACTCTGACTCCGAGATTCAGAGTATAGAGCAGGATATAAATCCAATATATTCTTAGCCCCTTCTTGGTTGACATCAGGCCCCAAGTTTTTCTGTTCAACTTGTCTGCTTTCAGTCTGGCCTCCTAAACCTCTCCTGTTGCCTTTGGTTAAAGTGATCTGATTGTGCTCTGTTTTATTTGCTAATGTTATACCATTGACTTATACATTTTCTGCTGCTTAATTTTTTCCCATTCATTTTAATGGTGATGGTTACTGACTTTTACTGTATATATGATTTTAATGGTATTCATGTAAGCACTTTGGATAACTTCTTTGGGAAAAGTGGGATACAGATAAATTAAGGGGCTAGAAATAGTGTAGTCCATGATCAAAACAGGTATCATGGAACTCCCTCAGCCTTTAAAGGGTTGTGGCCATGTAGGAAGGGGAGAGGTGATGTACCCCTTGAACTTCTGCTCAGTTTTGCTAATTCAAACGTGGTTCTCCATGCTATTATTAGCAGTTTTAAAGGAGAACAGACAGGTTCTTTTAAAAGAACAGAAAATGCACGGTTTTTTTTGTAATATCTTTTATTAGGACTCAACCAAAGTGTTAAAAAATATAATGCAAGCTTTTTGAACTCACCAAAATTCTTAAATCAGGCTGCAAGTTACAAATTTTTTTTAAAGGGAGGAAAAAAGCAGATTTTCCCAGATAACTTTAGACCTGGTTTTGCTAGTGTTCTTTGTTTTGAGTTTCACAAACTTGTCATTTCTACCCTTTAAAACTGCTAGTGCAGGAAATTTGATTTCTGTTCCTGAAATCAAGTTGAAGCGGGCTTAAACCTCCTCTTCCCTTCTGGGCAGCCCTGATTTGCATTTCTGCTGTGTATGCAAATTACCTTTCTGTAATAGCTGGTCTTAAAGGTGCCACTGGACTCAAACTTTGTTGTGCTGTTTCAGACCAACATGGCTACCCACCTGTTTCTTTCAAATCTGTTTAGGCCTTCAGTTGAACTGTTAAAATTGGCCCAATGTTGTGCTGGACCTCCCTCTGGCCTCCTGTCCTGGGATTGTTATTTTGAAAAAAGAAAGAAGGCAAGGCAGAACAGGGCCTTATAGACAGGAGGAACCATTAAAAGGACTGTGACATCACCATCCTGTTGTCTTTGAATAATAGTTGATTATTGGATGGAGGGCCTGAGGGCCTGTGGCTTGGCCTGAGGTCATTTAGCGAGTTTGTGGCTTCCCACTCACAGACTATACATTTCATCATTAGACTTCACTTGCTTTTCCGATGTCCATCTGATGTCTTACCAGCATATGACAGCAGAAAAGAAAACTCATATTTTCATTGTATGGGTTGAAATGAGAGACTGATCCGTGTGTGTACACTCTTAAAATTACAGTATATCTTCAGTCATTAGGAGTCAGGAGTCCTGGGAGACGTACACATGGCAGCCCTTTCCTGTAGAACTCCCATTGTTGCTGTATGTTCCAGTGTGGCACAGAAGCACCAGGGCTTCCAGGTGGTAGGTTTCCCCACATTTTCCTGTCCAGTCCTAGGGTTGCCAACATCCAAGTGGTATAAACAAAAAGCCAATGCATGAGCAATCCAAGCCATCTGTTAAAGAAATGTTTTGAGAAGTGGGTGTATAGAAATGATGCTTTGAGAGCAATTTGTAAACATTGTTATTCGGCTTGTGAAAAAGCTTTGTATAGCGGAACGTGGATCCTCTAGCTGGCAACCACGTGAAGGAAACTTATTATTTGGAACCGAATCCTGCACATTGACTCCTAGTGCCTTCAATTTTGGTGCCTTCGGGACTTTGGGAAAAGAGAAGTGATTTTCATGAGTCACACAGGAAGAACTTATTAATTGTTGCTTTAAGAGACACTGGACTTTGTGAATTTGCTATGAAACTATAAGAATGTTTTTAAATGCTGTTATGCTTATTTAATAGAAATATTTTCCCAGTCAATTACAAAGTCTGTTTTGTGGGCACAGTTTTTCTTTCCTAACATCCAGGTGGTGGCTGGAGATCTCTTGGAATTACAACTGGTCTCCAGACAACAGAGATCTGTTCCCCTGGAGAAAATGGCTGTTTGGAAGCTGTTCTGTATGGCATAACATCCTGCTGAGGTTCCTCTCCATCCCAAACACCACCCTCCCCAAGTTACTCTCAAAAGTCTTCAGCAATTTCCTATTCCAGAGCTGCCAACCCTATCCAGTCCCCATAGTGGCTATCCCCTTTCCCCGGCTACTGGGTCTGTGCGTGTTTTTCAATAATTTTTAAACTGAAAATTGACATATTGATATACCCTTATTAATATGTGGTTTTTAAAAATCTTAAAGTCCCCTGCAGCATTTGGGGTGGGAATGGCCCCCTCAAGGACTAGAGCAGGAGACACGATTGCTGTATGGGTAGGTCTGAGAAAATCTGGACTTTACTGCCCTCACAGCAGCCTTAACAGGTTTAGCTGTGACCTTTCTGAACGCATCACAGCAAAGCAGGTTTAGGAAAATGAGAAATGGCTGGGAAGAAGCTAGGAGATGCATGCATGAAGATGCAGTGCTGTGGGGAAGTGAGGGGGCAGGTTCCCAATAGCAGCCCATCTGGGGTATTAGACCAAGTGGAAAGGGCCCTGTTCTTCAGGAACAGATGGTTTGACCCAAAGAGCTTCTCAGCTTGAGTAAACCTAGAGAGAATGAACACATTTTGCAAGTTAAAATGCTTGTCCCACAATAGAACACAAATCAAAACCACTGAGGTCAAGTGATCTGATCTTTAAGGTCACAAGACAAGTTGAAAGCCAGTCTTAGGACAAGCCAGGCTTCCTGTACAGTTTTAGATTTCTGCTCATTGTTTCCCAACTGCTGATTTTGTCATGAGGTTTTATTGCTGTGAGGCCAGGCTGGGTCAGGGCACTTACTTCTATACGTGTTCTGGGCAGGGTCCCTGACAATCAGTTACTGGCACTGTTTTTCCTTGTCCTTTTCAGCCTAAAGCCTGAGTTTTCATTTCTAACCCACATTAGGAGGTTGGAATGAAGACCTTTGCAACCTGCCATATACTTTGGGAAAGGTAGCAGTTCCCTTCGGAAAGTTATTTTTCAAAACCTTCTGTTAAAGCTGACTGCTGAGGTGGATTTATGCAGGCAGATGAGCCAGTAGCACTTTTTGTGAGTTGGTCCATGTAAGACCTGTGAAGGTGCTTAATTGACAGAAATCCCATTAACAGTCCTTGAGCCACTCTTTGCCCTTTCATGATACAGTGTGCAAATGGTACAAGTGTATAAATGTTCACCATTTTTGAAGCTGTTAATTGCTGTGGGTTTCCCCTTCTATTGTGTTTTTGGCACCATTGTTTTACTGGTTAGGGCAGTGATGATGAACCTTTTAGAGACCGAGTGCCCAAACTGCAACCCCAAACCCACTTATTTATCACTAAGTGCCAACATGGCAATTTAACCTGAATACTGAGATTTTAGTTTAGAAAAAACAACTCATAGTGAAATTAACAAACTGAAAGAACATTTGGTCTGGATAGCATTTGCTTAGGAAATCAACAAAATAGTAACAAGTCAGAATGGGAGAATGATGGTGAGAGTGTCATAAGGCAATAAATGGAGGCTGTGCATTGCTCCGTTGCTTGCAAGTCTGGGTTAAACTGAGAACGTGCCTTTCCCAGACATGCTCTTGTCCACCTAATTTACTTTTGAACATGTAACATACATTATAAACATCATTCTAGCTTGCCATTAGGAAAAAGGAATACATTAAAATATAGTGTGTTTAGTGGGAGCTGGTGGTTAGGGTGTGCAAATCAGATCTGGGAGGTCCTGATTAATATGCCCACTCTGCGCTGGCAGTTTGCTGGGAAACCTTGGACCAGTAATATACTCTGAGTTAACCCGCCTCATTGGTTTGTTGTGAGGATAAAAGAGAAGGGGAGAGTGTGTCAAACAATTTCAGTGTCCTTTTGGGGGAGGAAGGCAGGGGATACATGATGTTAGTTAAATTGATTAAAGGAGTCCACTGATTTATATGGATAAATCTGAGTCCAGCAGCACCTTAGAGAAAAGATTTTTGAGAGTCAAAGCTCCATTTTCTAATCGATGGAGTTCTTATGCTGGAAAACTTGTGCCCCCTCCCCCAAATCTTGTTGGTCTCTAAGGTGCTTCTGGGCTTGAATCTAGTTGTTCTACTATGGACCAGCACAGCTACCCTTGGAAACTTCAGGGATAGTTTGAATTGTATTAACTAGAAAGTCTGATGTGAGAAAGGAGGGCCAGTTTGGTGTAGAGGTTAAGTGCGTGGACTCTTATCTGGGAGAACTCCTCCACTTGCAGCTGCTGGAATGGCCTTGAGTCAGCCATAGCTATCACAGAGCTGTCCTTGAAAGGGCAGCTTCTGAGAGAGCTTCTCTCACCCCACCTACCTCACAGGGTGTCTGTTGTGGGGGAGGAAGATAAAGGAGATTGTGAGCTGATCTGAGACCCTGAGATTCAGAGTGAAGGGCGGGATATAAATCCAATATCATCTTTTTAAAAACTAAAACTCAAACTGCAATTCTGTGCATGTGTAGAGAGAAGGTGCCACAGTGCTCACTGTAGATTACTTCCGTGTAACCATGGAGAGCAATGAGAAAAGACTTGGGGATATTGTCTGGAGAAGGGAAGGTTGAGGGGGGAGACATGATTACTCTTTTGAAGAATTAGAAGGACTGCCACTTAGAGGAGGGCAGGGAGCTGTTCCTGCTAACAGCAGAGGAGAGGACTGGCATAGGAGAAACTTTTTAACAGTAAGAATTGTTCAACAGTGCAATTGACCCCCTCACTGGCAGTCTTTAAGCAGCGGCTGGATAAACACTTGTCAGGGATGCTCTGGAAAACCAGAACAGCAGTGCAACTGTTCAAAAACAGTTTATCAACAATTTGCCTTATGGTCCCGGTAGCTTGAAAGAGCTCTGCTCAGATACTGCTGTCAGAAACATAGTATTTCAAAGCAAGGAAGCCTGCAGTTCCTCCCATTCCACTCCTAAACCAGAGGTTATCCCGGCCGCTATTTCTGCCAGATTAGTGGGATCCAACATTTCCTGTAATGAACTCACATCCCCTCAAAAAAACATGCTTGATTCAAGGTCCTGATCTCTTCTCCCCCCCCTCCCCCCACAAATCCCCACACACCCATGCTCTCTTCTTCCCTTCAGTTTGGACCATGCCACAAGTTTTGAAATATGAAACACAACCAGGACTTGGCCACATGAAAACATGAAGGTGCCTTATACCCATCTCTCTAGTGCAGGGGTGGCCAAACTGTGGCTCAGGAGCCACATGTGGCTCTTTCACACACATAGTGTGGCTCTTGAAGCCCCCACCAGAGAAGGCATTTGTCTTTTTAAATCACTTCTTCAAGCCAAGCGAGCCAGTGACTTGGAGACTTGGAGCCGCCCTAAGCCTGCCTTGGCGGGGAGGGCGGGATAGAAATATAAAGTTATTATTATTATAGAATGCATTTAAAGTTCAAGTTGCTTTCTTTCCACCACTCCCTCCCTGCTCCCTCCCACAATCTATCTTCCTTCCTTCTCTCAGACATCTGACGTTCGTGTCTGGTGGCTCTCACACATCTGACATTTATTCTATGTGGCTCTTATGTTAAGCAAGTTTGGCCACCCCTGCCCTAGTGGATCCCGTATAACCCCCTCCCTAAAACTGCAGGAACAACTGCAAGGAATTTTCCTCTGTGTGTTGTGCTTGGGGGCTGCATTGTGGTTGCACCTCCCCCCACACGTCAGAATTCCAAAGGTGCCCACGAGCTCAAAAAGGTTGGAGTGCCCTGTTGTCTCTCTGATGGAGGCCCAGTTAGGGTTGGGATATACCTGGAGATTTGGGTGAAGGAGCCTGAGTTTGGGGAGAGGAGGAGCTTCAATGAGGTATGACTCCAGAGATTTGGGTGAAGGAGCCTGAGTTTGGGGAGAGGAGGAGCTTCAATGAGGTATGACTCCAGAGTCCACCTTCCAGAGCAACCATCTTCTCCAGGAAAACTGATCTCTTATCGCATGGAGATTTGTTGTAATCCCAGGAGGTTTCCAGCTACCACATGGGGGTTGGCAGCCCTGTTCTGCACCCATGCTCAGAAGGGTATGATGCCACAGGGTCCACCCTCCAAAGCAGATATTTTCTCCAGGCGAACTGACCTCTGTCACCTGGAGATCAGTTGTAAAAGCCAGCAACCTCCAGCTACCAGCTGGAGTGGCCAAACGGTGACTCGGGAGCTACAGATGGTTCTTTCGCAACTATTGTGTGGCTCTCGAAGCCCCCACCGCCCCATCAGCCAGCTTGGAGAAAACATTTGTTTCTTTAAATCCCTCTCCAAACCAAGCCACTCAGAGCCCTCTCTGTGGGCACGCACGCTCCCTGCCTCCCTCGTGCATGAGGCTCAGCTCCCCCCCCCCCCGTGGCCTGCCCCCCGCCTTCCCTCCCCAGAGTTGCAATGCAGCCATGTTCCATGGCCCCCCTCCTCCTAAGAGGCACGCCAAGCCATGCTGCACCAAAGCTGGACCCTACTGGCTTCGATGTGGCTGGCGCGCCTTCTAACTCTTTGAAATCGGAAGTGAGGGAGAGCGAAGCCTTCTCCTGTGCGGGCTTCAAAGAGTTAGAAGGCATGCCACCACATCAAAGCTGGTAGGGTCCAGCTTCGGCGCAGCGCGGCTCGGCACGCCTCTGAAGAGGAGGGGGGCCACGGAGCATGGGGGGAACCAAGCCTTGTGTGCGGGGGGGGGGGGGGAGAGCGTGTGTGCCCACAGAGAGGGCTCTGAGTGCCGCCTCTGGCACCCATGCCATAGGTTCATCACCACTGGGTTAGGGCTTCTTTTCCCTTTCTAGTGTGATCCAAGCTTGTCAGGGAGCATGTATGCTGATGTTACAATGCTATATAGCTGATCAGATTTGGCTGTGTAGTGATGTCACTGAAGGCAAGCAAATGAGATTTAATATGAGAGTAGTGCTTCCCAGATGTGAATGTAGATGATTCTAAACAGTTAGGTATCATATTAAACACGGTGAAGGTAAATGAAGTATACCCAGAGCAATTCTCCCCCTCAAAAAAAAAAAAAAGCCAAGAGCCCCATCCATGCAGCATGTACCATGGTGTATCCATGCTGTTAAAGATGAGTCAGTACTCAAGAGATGCCAAGATTGCCCTTTTTGTTAATTAGTTCAGTTCCAGTCAGCAGTTTCCAAGGTTAACCATCTCCCTGTAGTATGGTTTGGTTTTTTTCCTAATTACCTGCACCTGCCTTTAGCTGGGTCCTTAGGCCTGTGTCCCCTGTTAGTAGCTTCTAGCTTTGGCCACCTCATCTGCTGGCAGGGTTGATGCTGGCAATGGCTAGGTCCCTTAGGAAGGAGGAACCCTAACAAACTTCTGGGAGTGCCAGAAGACCTGATTCTTTACTGCTGACACTTTAGCTTAATCTGTCAAAAGCAGGGTACTTGGCAGGATTCTTGATGCAGAACTGCAAAGGGCTCAGACAGGGACGTGGTGCTCTCTATGATATGTTAAACCTGGGTTATGAAGGCTTTAAAAGTTAAGAACTGCCGCATTACAGTACTTTATAATTATTTAATTTTAATAAATTCTTTGAACTGAAAATGAATAAATAAATAAATATTGAAATTTTAACAAAAACATTACATTGGGCTGAGAATCTCAGCAGCAGCTAGTGTAGTTAACAGAGAACCAGGTAAATGCATTCCCGTTTGTTCATAGCAGCTGATAGGCAATCTACAGCATTCTGCACTAGTTGCAACTTCTGAGCCATCTTCAAGGGCTGTCCCATTTAGAATGCATTGCAATAGCCAGTCTATGAACATGCATGGATGTGGATAATGTGACATGACATCACTGCTGTCCAAAGATGTATGTAGCCTTTGTTGTATTATCGTGGTGTAATGTAAAACTAAAGAGGAAGAAGATAAAAGATTGGATTTATACTCCACCCTTGACTACCTGAAGCAGTCTCAGAGTGACTTACAATCTCCTTTTCCTTCCCATCTCCACAACGGACACCCTGTGAGCAGTGTTCCCTCTAAGATGCAGAGTCTTGTGAGCAATAATTCTACTTTATGAAGTTGTGAGCTACTGGCATTGAAGTTGTGAGCTACTGCATAAATTATTGTGCTCTGGGATCATCCTTCCTGAGCTAAGACAAAAATGTGTGAGCTGGAGACTAAAAATCTGTGAGCTGGCTCACGCTCAGCTTAGAGGGAACACTGCCTGTGAGGTAGGTGGGGTTGAGAGAGCTCTTTCAAGAGCTGCTTATGTGTAAGCAGCTGTTTCAAGAACTATGACTGACCCAAGATCACTCAGCAGATGCAGGTGGAGGAGCAGGGAATCAAATCTGGTTCTCCCAGATAAGAGCCCGCACACTTAGCCACCACACCAAACTGACTTACTTATTTGTCTGTCTTTGTGTTTATCATAAGTGTTGGAGCGATGGCAATTAAGGCTTTGAGAAGGTTTCTCATGAAGACTTCCATTCAGAAATTCATTTGGTGTCCTATTCCAAAGGCTTAGGATGGATACCTTGTTTAAGAACAACTGGTATATAGACATTAATTCTGGTATTTCCGATTCTGAATGGCAACCAGACTTGAAGCCACCTTTCTAGAGTCTTACCCCTATGAACTGCTCCCAGGAGTTGATTATGTGTCCTCCTATTGCTCTGCCTTGTCCAGGGTTGAATATGAATGCTACAATTCCCTGAAGAAGCAGAAAAGCCACAGAATGTGGAAATGGCTGCAAAATTCAAATTCCTAAGAATCTAAAACTTTTTAAATTTCCGAATTGCTTGAAAATGCCTGATGTAACCTTGGGGGCCCGAGGAACTGTGGAGCAAAGCTTTGATGGCCAAAATAGAGGTCCAGTCCTTTGATATCCTGTGTAGCTCCTTGGTCTTTCCATAAGTAATAGAAGCAGACTAAATTACACAGACTCATTAATTTGCTTAATTTATGCCAGTCACATAATTCTGTGTTCCTTTGTGTATTTGCATAAAATAGCAAACTATTTTTAAAACTTCTTAGCTCAGACTACATTCAGACTCCATTCCCCTTCCCTCATTCTTTTTAGCCTTTCACTATATGTTTGATTTGTGTGTGGAATGTATTGTGCCAGCCTGATTTCAAATATAGAAATCATATGTTCTCTCCAAAAGAAAATAAAACAATACATGACAGCCTTTCCTTGGGACCTTAAAAGTTAACTTTGAAAGAACCCCCTCCCCCCAAGAAAAAATGATGCAAGAGGGGCAATTCATACCAAAGGCTCTCATTAGCCAGCACTGCTGTGGAAAGAGATTACGATGTGGAACCATAACTGGGATCCTCCCCTCCTCAAGCAGCCAACCTCAAGCTAAGATGTGCCTCTGCTCATATACCCATTTTAGCCCTGCTAATGGCTGCCCTTCAGCACATGCTTTCTTCGGCAGCTCTGACCAATATCTATTTTTGGTTTCCCTTCTAAAAACAGATGGTTCTGATTGAGAGTCTTCTCTTACAATTCCTTGTCCATAAACTGTGAGAGCAACAGATGGTTCGCAACGTAGTGATTACGGACCATCGAGCTGTTTCCCTGGAGTGCAAATCTTTTGTGATCTTAACTAGATTTCCCCACCCCAATTTAAGAGAGCCTTTTTCTTTTTAAAATCATCCTTGTGCTTTGAGAAATTGAGAACAAGTCTAAGAGACTTACAGCGTAATCCTGTGCATGTCTACTCAGAAGGAAGTCCCACTATGTTCAGTTAGATAGATCCAAGTGGGCTATAGGAATAAATTTAATTTTTAAAATAAATTTATTTATTAATAAATTAATAAATTTGATTTATTATAAGTCATTTTGGAATTAAATGTTCTACTTCTTTAAGTGGTCTATGAGTGCTTCCTTTGGAGGCTGGTCATCATGGAAACTTCTGTTTCAATCTCTCCAATTCTATCCATGATTCTCATTTGGGTTGCTGATAAACATAGATTGGCAACATACTTTAGTTATTCCTATAGTTATTCCTGTAGTTATTCCTATAGTGTTGGTCTGAATTCCCTTGTTTTAAGAAGTATGCCTGCATATGGACGTTTACGTTCTGAGTAAAACTTCATTGGTCTTAAAGGTGCAACTTCTACTATGTTCAGTTAGGTTTACTTCTGGGTAACTGTGTCTTAGATTGCAGCCTTAACCAAAGAAAAGAGGGAATGACTAACTGCTACTTACTTTCTGAGGTGTAGATGGGAGGAGACAAAGGACAGGACCATATCTGTGTCTGGGACAATCCTATTTCTGTGTGTTTATTCATCCATTCATAAGAAATTAGTCCTCCTAGACTGTTTCCTCTAGGGCACAATTGAATCTCTAGTCTTTTCTGTTGTCTTTATCAACATTTAGTGGCTGAATGAATATGCTTTACTGTAAGTTAGAGTCCAGTGGCACCTTTAAGACCAACAAAGTTTTATTCAAGGTATGATGCTTTATTGTGTCAAACTGCAGGCCCAGTGGCCACCAGAAGTGGAGAAATTGGTATTTCTGTCCAACTGTGGGGAGGGGGGGGGGGCTTGATGGGGAAGTCCTCTTGTTTGAGACGGGTAAATCAGCAGAATGGAACTTTCTCACCTCTGCCCTTCTGTATCCCCCAAATGCTGCTTCTAGGGGACATGGATCCCTCCCCCAAGGAACAGCATGAGGAAAGAGGTGGAGATCTGCAACTAGAAGGGAGATTCATAAAAAAGTCACCTTCCTCTTGATTAGTGGAAATTTTCCATGGAATCCAAGCCTGTGATGGGAATCAAAGGCAGTTGTTTCTTTCAGTAATCTCATGTTTTAGGAGGAAGTGCTATTGCTCAGTGATAGTGCACATTTTTTTGCATGCAGACGTTTATAAATTCAGTCCATGCTACCCTCAGCGATGTAGGGAAAGGCCCTCCTTTGCCTGAGAGCTGCTGCCAGTCAGAGTGGGCAGTAATGAACCAGTGACCAGACTTGGTAGATGTTCATATGAGATGGTGCCACTTTGCCAGGCCTACTGCTCTCTCCAACTCCCTGAGGAAGCTGACAATTGGCTTTTAATCTGAAAGCATGTCCAACAATTCCAAAGAGGAAGACAGTCTTAAATATTTTAATGTGTTCATACATATAGACCATTATTATTGACAGTTTTGTGTCCCTGGCCACCTAGGGCAGGAGTGAGGATGGCTTTGCAAGTCCTTCCAGATTGTATAAATTCTGTGGAGAAATACCTGTAATTCTCAAGGCTCTTGAGTGAAGATATTAGGCTGGGTTTAGGTTTGAATAGTCCATACATCTATTGTAAAGCAGCCTTGGTTGGCTGCCTTGGCTGGGCTAAAAGTGTTGGCTGTCTTGGCTGCACTAAAATTAAGGTGGGAAGAGTGGATTTCTCTTAGGAAATTTCTTTCAGATCCAGGCTCCAAAGCTAAGAAAATCCATCAAGCACATTCACAATCCAAATTGTTCAAAACCAACTGGCAGGAAAGCAGAGCATATTTTAATGCACTTATTAGCAGAGTTTAAAGCTAGTACACTGCTAGGGAGCAGAAGATGGAGGCTGGTTGGATGCAGGTAGGATGCAGGGAAGCTGGAGGAGTACAATTAGGGTGGGAGAAAACTCAATCTGAGGATGGCTTTTTAGAAAAGGCACAGTAGACGTTGGAGAACCCAAGGCCCCAATATGCACCTTTTCTAGCAGGAGTGGGAATTATTCCACTTAGTAACAATTTTGGATCTTTAGGTTGCATTTTAAGGTATTGTGGTTACAAGAGGAACTAAGGTTAAGGTTCTAGTCCTTAGTTTTGTGGAAAAACTTGAAAGGATAAGCCAAGGTTTAGGTGCATTATTAATTTATTATCGTATGGCAGAGTTACACACAGGAAGTATATAATAATATAATATGTAACCAAGTTGATGCAGTGGATATGCTGACTAATTGGGTAATCCCCCTAAATACTGATATCTAGATTATCAATCCACTCAATCTCAGCTAGGGAGTTCAAAGAACTCCATCACAGCATCCTGGAAAGCATGACACTTACATTCCTGTGACAGATGGAAAATAGTTTGGCGAGCTGTACCACAATCACATTCAGGTCCTGGTATTTTGCCCCATTAAAACAACAGGTCTGCACAACTACGAAAGCCTGTTTGTATTCTGTTGGCTGTCTTCCATACTTTACCTGGCAAGTCAAATCCTAAGGGCCTCTCGTTGGTGTTTATCAGGTTATGGATATTGGGTGGAACTGACTGCATCCAAATTCACAACCATCCATTCCCTAGATCAAAATTTTGTGATTGCAGAATTTGGGCAAATCTTATTTCTGGGTGTTGGGATCATAACCTGGATTGGCCCACATCAGCTGTGTCTTTGTGGATGTGCAACTCTCTGTTTTCAGTGATCTTTGTATATTCACAAAGAAGAACATCTTGTCTTCAGAGATGTGGGGGAGCAATGTGGAAAGACAGGTTGCTTACCTGTAACTGTAGATCTTCGAGTGGTCATCTTTGCATTCACACTCATGGGATAGAGCACCTGCACCGATTCCTGAATCTGTACCAAAAAAGCCCAGGATTTTTTTGCGCTCGGCACCAGCAGGCATGCACAGGCATCCCAGTATGCATGCTCGCCGGCGCCAGCACAAGGATCCCGCCAGTTCCTTCCTGACCGCTGGAAGCCCCTACTGGAGGGAGACTGTCAGCAGTGGGGAAGGAGGGCGGGTCGTGTGAAGGCACAGATGACCACTCGAAGATCTACAGTTACAGGTAAGCATCCTGTCTATCTTCTTTGTGGTCTCTGTGCTTCACACTCATGGGAGATTAGCAAGCAAGACATACCTGGAGGCGGGAAGACGGTCAACCAGAAGAGACAGCTTGCAGCACCGCAGCTCCCAGACGAGTCCTCTGCTGAGCATGCACATCCAGAGCGTAGTGCTTCATGAAAGCATGTGGAGAGGACCAGGTGGCAGCCTTGCACACGTCCATCAGGGAAACGCCTTTCAGGAATGCCACCAACATCGCCATTGCTCTTGTAGCGTGTCCACGAATGGGCCCAGGCAACGGCTTCTTTGCCAACAAATAGCACAGTTTAATAGTCACAGTGAGCCACTTTGAAAGCCGCTGAGATGAGATTCTGGAACACAACTTAGGAGCAGCATAAGAAACAAAAAGATGCTGGTCCTTAAGAAAACTCTTGGAGCGACTCAAATAAAACAATAAAGCACGCTTAACATCTAGAGTGTGCCACCTACGTTCCTCATCCGAGGAAGGTGTAGGATAAAACATGGGCAACCAAACTTCTAACTTAAGGTGAAACTGAGAAACCACTTTGGGGAGAAAAGAAATATCAGGAGCTAACGACACTCCAGACTCCTGAAAAACTAGATATAGGTAGTCACAAAGCATAGCCGTGAGCTCCCCTGCATGGCGTGCTGATGTGATGGCTACCAAAAAAGCAGTCTTCCAAGATAGAAGCTGTAACGAACATGTGGCCATTGGCTCAAAGCGATGCCAAGTCAACCTGTCCAACACTAAAGTCAAGTCCCACAACTGTGGGGGTGCTCTCGATGGAGGATGAAGCCTAAGCAAACCCTTCAAAAATCTCTTAGAATGAGGGTGTGCAAAAATTGAATGTCCCTCAACTGGGTCATGGAACGCAGATATTGCTGCCAAATAAACTTTAACCGATGAAAAGGCAAGGCCAGCATCCAGCAGGGATAACAAAAATTTAAAAATCACCGATAGTCCCACCCGTTGGGGTGAGACTGCAGGATCAACTAAAAACTGAAGAAACTTCCGCCACTTCCTATCATAGGAAGCACGGGTAGACAACTTCCTGCTGTTTAGGAAGACGTGTTGGACTCTGCTGGAGAACTCACAGGGTTGATGAACCACGCTGTCAGCATCAGGTGAGGCACGTTGTGATGGAATACAAGACCGTCCTGAGCCGACAGAAGGTCCAGTTCCGCCGGAAACTGGTAGAAGACCCCCCTCGCTGGTTGAAGCAAGACTGGGAACCAGTTCTGGTGAGGCCACCATGGTGTCACCAGGATGCAGCATGGTCTCTCTCTTGCGATCTTGTTGACAACTCTTGAGGTGGGAACAGATATAGGAACCGACCTTCCCATGGGAACAGCAGACCGTCTCCCAACAACTCTAGATCCGTGCCCCCTCTGGAACAAAACAGAGGACACTTCCGGTTTCTGGCTGTGGCAAACACATCCACCTGAGGGTACCCCCAGAGCTGAAACACAGGTTGAAGGAAGCGCCACTGTATCTCCCACTCATGCGGGGAAGCTGCACCTCTGCTGAATGAGTCCACTTGCAGATTGAGCACCCCTGGGAGGTGCGCAGCCTTGCAGGCACTCCGACCACAGTTTCAGTGCCGGCACACAGAGCTGTCGAGAAACTGTCCCGCCCTGCCTGTTGATATAACACAGGGCAGTAGTATTGTCTGTTAGCAGGGCAACAACCTTCACCGCCACTATGGGGCGGAAAGACCGAAGAGCAAAGTGAACTGCCAGCAGTTCCAGGTAATTTATATGACAGTGAGTCAATTTCGAAGGCCAAAGGTCCCCCACACACACACAGTCCATGTGAGCCCCCCATCTCCACAAAGACGCATCTGTGGTGATTGTCACTGTTGCTGCAGGTAGGTGGAAGGGAGCTCCCTGATAAATGTTGTCCTTTGATTTCCACCACTGCAGTGTTCGGAGTGTCACAGGTGGAATTACAAACCTCTTCCGAGGTGAGTCTCTTTAGGGTCGAAACTGTCGAAGAAACCACAGTTGCAGGCCTCTCATCCTCAACTTCACAAATAACAGCACGCTTGAAGTTGCCGCCATCAGCCCCAGCATCCGCTGCAGCTGCTGAGCCGTGCCCCACTTCCGACTCTGTAAAAGCTTGACAAGGATGATGATGTCCATCGCTCTCTGCTGAGGCAGAAAGGCGCGGTGAAGGTTCGTATCCAGCAAAGCCCCTATGTACTTTGTCCTATGTCCGTGATGGAGTAAGATGTGACTTTTCCAAGTTGACCTGCAGCCCTAAGGTGTGAAGAAGACGAAGAGTGGTGGCAATATGGCTGGATAAACTTTCTTTCGACTCCACCACAAGGAGCCAATCATCAATGTATGGAAAGACGACTATCCCTTGAAGCCGGAGATGAGCAGCCATGACACTCATCATCTTGGTGAACACCCGAGGTGCAGTGGACAGACCGAACAGAAGGGCCTTGAACTGGAAGTGGTGGGAACCTACTGCAAACCGAAGGAAACGCCTAAACGCAGGATGGATGCTGACGTGGAAGTAAGCATCCTTGAGATCCAGCGTTGCCATCCAGTCCCCTTGGTTGATGAGGGGCAGAATTGTTTGCAGAGTGGACATTCTGAACTTCTGGTACAGAATAAACTAGTTCAGACTTCGAAGGTCCATGATTGGTCTCAGACCCCCATCCCATTTGGGAACCAGGAAATAACAAGAGTAAAAGCCTCCTGCTCTGGCCTCCACCGGGACCTGTTCTATGGCTTGTTTCTGTAGGAGGTTGCTCACCTCCGCCAGCAGAGGTGGGGAAGGGGGTGTGGTGATTACCACAGATTGGTTTGGAATCTGAGCGAAGTCTATTTTGTAGCCTTCCGTGATGATGGAAAGAGCCCATCTGTCCGTAGAGATGGACTCCCAGGCTGGAAGGAATGGGCAGAGGCGGATAGTAGAAGAAGTGGGGGCAGTGACACGTGCTACCAGAAAGTCAAAGGCCCTGCTTTTGTGGGCGAGCACCCTTAGACTTACCAGTGGTCTGGGCTGAAGCTTAGCGGTTTCTGTTGTTCTCCCTGTATGGGGACCTACTCTCAGGTTGGACAGAGCAAGGTCTCCATTGTTGTTCTGGGGAGAATTTCTGATATAGCTTCTTGGACCAGGGTTTATGCCACTGTTTTGGTTTAGTGGCCCTGGAAGAAACCAGGACACCCAGGTTCCTCGATGTTTTTATGCTCTTATCCATCTCCTGAAGAGCATTGTCTGTGGTCGAGCTAAAGAGGCCATCTCCCTCGAAGGGCAGATCTTCAACGAAGGCCCTGGTGTCCTGCTGAAGAGCTGTTGATCTGAGCCAGGAGTGGTGGTGGAGGCAGACAGTCGAAATGATTGTCTTCGCTGACACATCTACCATGTGCTTTGCTGCAGCCAGTTGTTGTTTGGCTACAGCAAAGCCTTCCTTATGCAGCTTCTTCGCAGCAGACCTCTTCTCGCTCAGGGAAGACAGGAGGGGGGTGAGTTGTTCCCACACTGAGTATTGATATCTAGCCATGCACGCAGCATAGTTAGATACCTTGATCCCCAACGCTCCAGCTGAATAAAACTTTCTTCCCACATTATCCAGCTTCTTTCCCTCCTTTTCTGGTGGGGAGGAGTGCGTCTTGCGAGCCTTTGATGAGGAGGATACAACCACCGAGTTTGGCTTCAGGTGGGTGAAAAGGAATTCGGCACCAGCCTCTTGGCCGCGGTACATGTGGTCCAGTCTCCTTGATGACACAGGTGTTGAAGCTGGCTTCGCCCAGGGCTCCTTCACTGCCTGTAAGATGACTTCCGTAATAGGCAAGGCAACTACCGTCGACGTATCCTGCTGCATGATGTCGAATACAGTATCGTCTACAACGGGTTGCGGTTGTGTCCCTGGGAGGGAGAGGGAGAGTGCCATCCTCTTCACCAGGTCCCCATACGACTTCAGATCCTCCGATGGTGAAATGGGAAGATCCTCAGCTGTATGCGACACTGGCAAAGACTCCAAAGCCCTTTAGGGCTTGTCGGTACCGACCTCGGAGTCCGACGATGAAGACTCCCTCCTTCTCAAGTGTTCGGAAAGCACCAGCGTTGAAGCTCTCACAGGTGACCGAATCAACACCGACGACCAAGCCTGGACCTCTTCCACCGTGACGCCACGTCTTTCAGGCAGGATAGACACCGATACCGCTGGACGCCGCCGAGAGTGCTGTGAAATCCTTGACAGGTGAGACGCCTCAGACAGGTCCCAATAAACGAATTCACGAGGAGGGTACCATTGATACGGTGGGTATGGATAGGCGTAGGGAGAAGGCCACTGGCGCTGATCCCACGGTGGAAGTGGTGGGAAACAACGAGCTATGGTGGTTGGCTCGAGCTCTCTATGTCCGTCCGGGGGTGCAGTCTTTTTTCCGCAGGAACGGCACCTCTTTAAAAAATCCCCAACGCCTTTCCCTAGACGCCAGAAAAAACCCCACACAAGAATAACACTGAGGGGGAAAAGATGGGGGGGAAACGGGGCCCTGAAGGGCAAAGTCCAACAACAATTTTTATTTAAACTACACTGACTATCTTATCAACTAACTAACTACACTAAGAAAAACAACAAACGGGCTATATACAGCTAATAGAAATAATCCAAAGATTACTTTACCGACCGAGGACATGAAAAGAGATCCTCTCAGCGCAGCGGTCAGAAAGGAACTGGCGTATTCTCGCGCTGGGACGTCTGCGCATGCCCGCTGGTGCTGAGCGTGAAAAGATCCCGGGCTTTTTAGGTACCAATTTGGGGATTGGCGCAGGCGCTCTATCCCATGAGTGTGAAGCACAGAGACCACGAAGAAGATCAATGCGAGTAGCCAATAGGTCAGAGTGGATTTACTACAATTGTGCTGAGTTGGACATCAAGTTTGTGGACATGGGTGCTGTTGAGCCATACTGAAGCATGACCATTCTAGCTCAACTTGTGGAGCACCCTGGATAATGCTAAAGAGTTAGAACTGGCAGCTCTACATTCATAGGATCTCCTGGCTACACTACACACATGGAAAACAAATCAACCTGTCAGTCTTTCCTTTTCTGTTTTACAAGGGGTATAAGAGACTGCATCTGAATTTGCCAAATAAATATTGAGGATGTAGATGTAGTAGTGATGTTCCTCATCTCAGCAGGTGCTAAAGCCTAGAGGATAGAGGCTTTCTTGGCCAAATGAATGAGTCATTGAGTTATTAAGACAAATTTTATTTTCCAGTTCTCAGTGGGAGACACTCATCTTTTGCACAATGTATTTAGTGGTTGTTAAGTTGCCTGAACTTCCATGGTATAATGTGTGTTTGGTTTGACATTTAAAGTTGCAAGGCTGCCTTTAAAAGTATGCATTAAGCACTTCTTAACATATATACTTTAATTACAAAGAAAGGCAAATGTGGACTGAAGAAACTAATCTAAAATGTCTGTCCCCTACTCTTCAATGTGGATGCTATTAAGTCATTCAGCAAGCTCTAATATTGGTGGCTTCTTTGTTGTTTACAAGTTCACAAAAGTACAGAAAAATTTAGAGGTGTGCCAGACAGCTCCCCATTGGCGAGCTCTAAGCCTGCATGCTCTGGCCTCTCTCCCTTCTGCAGCATCAGGTCTGAAGAACTTCCCTCCTCTGTGTATGTATGTGTGTTGTGCTTGCAGTTATGCTTCCTTTAACTTCCTTGGCACATGCTTGTTATGTAAAATGAAGCCCAGGGAGACAGCTGCTGTGGCTACTGCTTGCATTCCATTTACTAATATCAGCATGGGCCAGTGCTTGGAGGCAACATCAGGAGAAGGCCTTGGCCTCTGTGTCCTGCTAGTTGTCCCTTTAGGGCAACTGGTTGGCTGCTGTGTGAAACAGGATGCTGGACAGGATGGACTGTTGGTCAGGTCCAGCAGAGCTCTTTTTATGTCTCCCAGACAGTATGTGGGTACCCTATGGAAAAAGTTAATGTGAACTAGGATGTACATATCTTATTTGGTTGCAGAAGTTCCCAAGCTTGTTCCTTTGCATCTGTGTTAAAGAATCTATTGTTGGGAAAGGCCTTCCTCTGCATGAGACCTTAGAGAGCTGCTGCCAGTGACAGTAGACAGTACTGAGCTAGATGGGCCAGTCATCTGGCTGACATGATGTATTGTAGTTTCATATATTCCAGTTCCACAATTGTGCAACAGTCTTTGTCAAAGGAGCCTTGAGCCATCCATTTGCAGCCCCAAAACACCAGACTTTTCAATATAAACTCTGCACTTGTTGACTGTTGTGTAGTCTGAATGAAGTGTTGTCTTTCATAAGACTTCATCTGAAAGAATTCAGCAACAGTGATGAAGATTGCAGTTGGTTCACCATGGGTTGGATTTGGGCTAACTTTTCCATAGGTGGAAGAATTTCTTCTCTCAGAGGACGATTCCTCCCTTCCTCTACCTCCTTTAAATGCCTGGAATATTATTTCTAGGTGTCCCTCTCCTCCCAGAACAGGATGTTAAGAGGCATTTGAGGCTGCCTTGGGAGGGGCAAGGTGGAAACATACTTCATGAGTGGAAATTTTTGCATCTGTAGAAGTGTCTAATCTGGATCCATTGTGTAGTGCACTATTTATACAACTAAGCTCTTCCACATGAACACATTTATGTGTTTGAAGAAAGATTTGTGTGTACTTGGGAAGGGGCTGTGGCTCAGTGGGACATTCGTGGCATACAGAAAGTTGCAGGTTCAATTTCTGACATCTCAAGTTAAAAGGATCAGGTAGTAGGTGATGTGAAAGATCTTCACAACAGCTGCCAGTCATTGTAGATAATACTGACTTTGATGGACTGATTGTCTGATTTCATATTAGGCAGCTTCATGTGTTCACATATCTGTATGAAAAAATGTTAGATGTGGAATGAATATATTCCAAGTACATAAAAAGATGTTGGAAATTCTAGTGTCCTCAGGCTAGGTAGCCTAAAATCCCAAAAGTGTATGGATGGACCATCCACCATTTCCCATTTAAAAAAGAAAGATGAGCATGCTAATCCATAGGAAAGAACTGCATTGTATTAAAACAAAAGCATAGTGTGCAAAATTGCACTACTGCTAGCCTGCATATATTCCCATCTGGTTTACTTGCTAAATAGGTCTTCTTACACATCAAGAAATCAGCATTACACAGATTATGGTTGCCATCACTCCTTGGTAATTAACAGTTTAGGGCAAGATGTAGTAACAGCTGCTGTCCTGTGCCTGTGGGGTCACGTAATATACTATCCTTGGTTAAAACATGGATTTGGACATCCAGGAGCCAACTGGCAGCCATGTAAAATCTTACCGGCTAGCCTGTAACTAGGATCTATTTCACCAGTCAGTAATAAGCAGGACCCAGGCTAGCCTGATCTCATGATATCTCAGAAACTAAGCAAAAGCTAAACTTGGTTAGTACTTGGATGGGAGACCACCAAGGAATGGCAAAACATCTCTGAATGTCACTTGCCTTGAAAACCCTTTGAGGTTGCCCTAAATCAGCTGTGACTTGGCAGCACTCTCCACCACCATTACCAGTCAGTAACAAGAACCCCTTTTTAAAAGTTTTATCTCCTTCTTACAAGTAATACAGCAATCCTGTGGTAGTTTAATGTAGTAACATGAGGTTAATTTTAGAACCTCTTTTTTGGTATGGGTTGGATCACACTTTTCCCCACTTTCTTTCAGTACCTGTCCAGTGTTATTTTAGCAACAAACAGCTTTTTTCATAGCTGCAAATAAAGGGATCAGGAGTTTTATATCTTTATAAAAGGTGTCCTTTAAAAATGCAGAGAGAGAGAGTTCTTGGCCATATATTGGAGCTGCAGTACTTGTGCAGCATAAGCAGGAGGGGAAGGATGGGTATCATTTCAGAGGTGAGAACTGGTATCCTGTAGTGGCTTAAAGGATGAGCTGTGAACAACAGTGTTCTTAGTTTAAATTCTCCTCCTTGGCACAAGCTGATTAAGAAACATTTAGCCAGCCAACATACTCCAAGCTCACCACTTGCATCCTAGGAACAATACTGATTTACTTAGGAGGACTGCTGTTAAGGACACTGTGGGAGCAGTCCTAAGCAGGTCGACTCAGAAGTAAGTCCCATGTTATTCAGCAGCTCTTACTCAGTAAAGTGTCCTTGGGATGGGAGCCAAAATGATATAACTATATAAATCCAGTAGATATCATACTATTAGTCAGGGTACCATGAACTGCTGCAGGTCCCTGGCAAAATGTGTGTTCCATTACCAACATACAACATTATATATGTAGAAAAGAGCAAGCGTCCAATAGCACCCTAAAAACTAGCAAAATTTGTGGCAGGATATGCGCTTTTGTGAGTCACTGGTCACTTTTCTAAAGTAGTATCTGAAGAAGTGAACAGTGACTCACAAAAGCTCGTACCCTACCACAAATTTTGTTAGTCTTTATGGTGCTACTGGACTCTAACTCTTTTCTGCTGCTATAGACTGACTAACATGGCTACCTATCTTGATCTGTCACATGAAGATGTCACATGACTTGCCCAGCTCTTGGAGTGACCAGGGCCTCTAGATGTTTGCCCTCTTTCTCTTGGCAAGCCCTGTTAGAAGGACTGTAAGCTGACTATGAGCAGACAGAATGGAACAGATACAGAAGACAGCAACAAGGATGATCAAGAGCCTGGAGACCAAGTCCTGTGAGGAAAGGCTGAGGGACTTGGGAATGTTCTGTTTGGAGAAGAGGCGGTTGAGGGGGGGGATATGATTGCTCTCTTAAGTATTTGAAAGGCTGTCACTTAGAGGAGAGCAGGGGGCTGTTTCTGTTGGCAGCAGAATAGGACTCCCAATAATGGGTTTAAATTACAGACAGAAAGGTACCAGCTGGATATTAAGAAAATTTTTTTTTTTACAGTCAGAGTTCAGCAGTGGAATCAGCTGCCTAGGGGGATGGTGAGCTCTCCCTCACTGACAGTCTTCAGATAGTAAAATGGAAACAACCCACAGGATTATAGTGACCACAATTACTAAAATTTCATGCACTATAATTCCAAATTTATAGGTGAAATGCAAAAGCACACATACATTAAGTTATGGAGCACTCTCACTAGAAGTTCACAATACAAAGTAGAGTCCCATTGTCACAGGAGGTCGACTTCATATCCTGCTTCGAAGTTCCTTCCAGCAAGGTACACTTCACAGTCTTTTTTCACAGAGACTACTCCAGTAATTTCAAGCACAATCCAAATGAAAGACAACTTCAAATTCATCCTCCTTCAGTTATTCTAACAAATTCTTCATATATATAGTACATTTACAGCCGACATCAAAGTCTTTCCTAATAGGCAACTGCTCAAAAAACAGCTCAAGGCCTTCAGATAGTGGCTGGACAAATACTTACCTGGAATGCTTAAGGCCAATCCTATATTGAGCAGGATATTGGCCTAGATGGTCTGCGTGACCCCTTCTGACTCTATGATTCTGCTGTAGGACTAATTGTTGTATATGGCTGGGATTATGCAGCAGCCTGAGGTCAAAGTCCATGTTGTCACCTTATGGCAGCCAAAGGATACTACACTAAATTCATTTTCTTGGAGGTGAGGTGATCAAGTGCCATGCCAAGAACTTTCTGTGTGGCACATGTAATTTCACAGCAAGATGAAAACCTGAAGCCTCCAGCCATATAGACCCATTACTATCACATTTTGCAGCTGCTCAGAAGGGTGACAACACTAGGCCTTATCAGGGACTTGGAGGGTACAAACAGGTACAGGCTTTCCAGAAGAAGATGATGATGATATTGGATTTATATCTTACCCTATGAATCTCAGCATCGCAGAGCAGTCCAGTCTCATTTATCTCCCCCCCCCCCCACAACAGACACCCTGTGAGAGAGCTCTTATAGCAGCTGCCCTTTCAAGGACAACTCTTATGAGAGCTATGGCTGACCCAAAGTCATTCCAGCAGCTGCAAGTGGAGTGGGGAATCAAACCGAGTTCTCCCAGATAAGAGTCCGTGCACTTAACCACTACACCAAACTGGCTCTCGGGAAGATTTGAGTGAGAATCAGTGAGGTGTAGTGGTTTGATCAAACTAGAACTGGAATAACCTGGGTTCAAACACACATACAGCCTCATCGTCAGCCAGCAATTATTCCTCATTGTAACAAATCTCACAGGATTGTTGTGAGGATAAAATTAGGGGAAGTGTGAGGGCTGCCCCTGAGCTCTTTGGAGATAAAAATCTAATCAGTACATTATATGTGGCTACCAGCTGGCTCCTGACTATATCCAAGCTTTGCCTCAGTAAAGCAGTTATTCAGATCAGGCCATAACATTTTAGCTCATGTTATTTATTTTAGTTAGCTTGTATGCTGCTTTTCTGCCCCAAGGTTTCCAAAATAGGACATTGTTATGCTGAGCTGCTTCCAAATGATCACAGTAGCTTGCAGGTTTACTTCCTTTGCGCATTATGACTTGAGACAGTGAAGGAGAGGGGCTTCCCTCAGCACCCTGCCATGGAAAGCCTTGGTTCCACACTGCCATGGTCTCAGGCATTCTCATGCTGCAGTGGTCCCTTCCAGCTCATACAGCTTTAAAGCTTTCCAACTCTCATTTTCCAGATGTTTTCCCCCTACCCCCCCCTTTCTTATTTCTAAGGCTGCTCTGACAAGAGGCCAGTTCTCTTTTAATGTAAAGGAGTACAGGTGCATGCTTTTAACATAACTTCATTTGGGACAGTTTTTCTGAATTGTGTGGATTTCCCCCTCCCATCTGTTCCATGTGTTTAAAATATTCCACTCAAGTTCTTCAAATATTTTTCATGCTTCAAAAAACCCACTCTCTCCTTCAGGCTAGAAAGAAAGTCTTGTATCCCTGCCTGCAGAAACGTGGCTGGATTTTAGGATGAATGTTTCCTGGATCAAGACCTAGTTTGATGCCTGAAAACATTGAGGACTTTTGCTTGTTTGAATTTATTAATTAAAATTAACAGTACAGTTTGATACTACCTGAGATGATGGCCTTTTCAGTTTGGGCTCCTACCTGGTGGAATGAGCTCCCACTGGAAATCCGGGCCCTGCAGGACTTATCCAAGATTCGCAGGGCCTGCAAGATGAATCTCTTCAAGCCATTGCTTCCCCCAGCACCCTACTATCTAGGTGCTCAAGTTGTACTGAAAGCTCCAGCCTATACGTGGTTTTATGGTCTGTTGCCATGTGGTTTATTTAATGTCACTGTTAGGTTTTAATGTAAGTCGCCCTGAGCTCGCTTGCGGGATAGGGTGGGGTATAAATTGAAAAATTAAATTAAATTGTGTATGCCACACAGAAAAGGTAGAGAATGTAGTGGTGGCAAAATTCAGCTTCCTGTGTATGTCATAGTAATTTACCAGCCCTCCCCCCCCAATTTAAAAAAGACAGCAAGATTCTAACTCCTATGACTTCAAGAAGAGATGCTTGAGAGGTGGTGGGTGCACTGCCTCTGGAAAATTTCAAAAACCTGAGGGATGACTGCTTAAGATTTTTGTGGAGGAGGGAAGCTAATCACTTGCATAGCCCCTTGCTTGTATCTAGCAAAATCAAAATAAAAGTGATACAAATATAAGAATTAATGTAAATATGTTATAATTACATGGATTCATACAGGTCACACAATTAAGGGTTTTTTGTTGTTGTTGTACTGTTTCTTGCCCCAGGGTAGGGGAGTGTATTAGCTTGAATGAGGATCAAACTTCTGCACAAAGGAGAATGGTCTTCCATCACCGGGCGGGGTGTGTGTGGGTTAAGATGGGTCAGGCATTGGAGGCCTTCCCCCTCTACTTCCCCTTGCAGCTGTTTGGAAATAAACACAGCACCTAGTTGCCCTGGCAATGACCCTGTCTGTGTTGCTGTCTTTTGACCAGGGCTTGCCTCTGGATCCTAATGCTTTGGCTGCCCGACATTTACATCCAGGATACTTTATACCCAGCTGCCTGGCATTTACTGTAAAAATAATTTATACCTTCATGACATCTAAGGTCATATATACACTCTATGAAACATTAATTTTAATATGTTATTTAATATGCTTTAATGATATTACAGAAAGTAATACTATATACTTCCACTGACCCCACAGACAGTCCCTGTTTTCTGGTTCTTGCGCATGATAAATCACTGCCATCTATATTTAGTTTTGGGGAATGCCTCGTTAAAATGTCTTTAAAAACTCTTAAGGATTAGGGTGTTACAAGCATGTCCCTATTGGGGAACTGTTGGTGAATATGTGGTACACATACCTAAAAACATGAAGGTTTCTAGCTTAATATATTCAGATGCATTTTTAATAATTAATAGATGGTGTGACGGAACCGGCCCGATTCTGCCTTCAGACCCGGTCCCGTCAGCTCCCTATTGAGTCGCCAACTCCTGGAGGGAGCTATTTCTCCTCCTGCCCCTTGGGCTCGCTGCCACCACCTGCTCAGTCTAGGGGTTCAGATTGAGAGGAACAGGACTCCCAATCCCCCTCTCCAGCTATGAGGCCAGGCCTTAAGGTCCTCTGCCACCCTGTACTTGGGTATCACAGAGACCTCAGCACTTCTTTGGGGAACCCCTGGGGGATTGGCACCTTATCCAACTGCATGCCTTCCCCCTTGCCCGGGGCCTCCTTTATAAAACAGCGTGGTCTAAGGCGGTTGGGGATCTATGTGGTACAGAGATGGACTGCCAGCATTTAAAACAGTAAAAATATTTAATTAAAAGAGAAAAAGAAAATAAAAGAAGAACAAAACAAAAACAGTTGCATGTAAGCACAGCACAGCACCCGCACAGCAAACAGCATGACAAAGAAAATGTGTTATAAACGCATCCTACTGTCCCTGATCTAAACACACCCTGCCTTTTGGGATGACTTACTTGGTCTTACTGCCTGGAGGCCTCATTTTCCTGACTAGGCCGCATGCACAGGCAGGAGCCCCCACACTGGCAACCTCTTCCTTCGAGCTGCAGCTGAGAACTGAACACTCTTCCTCCTAACTCACATGCATAGAACAAAAGAACTTCCTGTCTCTCTGGGAGACTTTCCCCCTAGCGTTGTTGGTTTGGCTCTGGAAGGGAGGGGGGAGTGAGGGGAAGGCTAGGCCCAAGCCTGCTTCGCAGTTTCATGTTTTCCCTCCCAATGAAGCTGCAACATTGACTAAGATGGCGTTTCTCCACAGATGGCTTAAAAAAGGATCAGATCAATTTGTGAAGAACAGGTCTATCAGCAGCTATTAACCATGATAGCTAAGTCAGACCTGTACAGTGGCTGTGTACCTCTAAATATGTGGGCTTGGACTCTAACCTCCGCAGTTTTGCTTGTGCTTCTACTCATGCAAAAGAGGAGGACAATTTTTGCCAATTTGTCCTATCATTACAGCCACCTCCCCTGCAGTGTGGTGTTCCTGGGGTTCCACTGTCCATGGTTTGGGGGGTCATAGAAGACTGAAACAGGAGGGGGAAAGCAGGAAAGTTCTGCTTATGCTGCATAGGATCTTATGATCCATCGGAGCAAAACTGTTTGCCTTCTTGTAATGCTTGTAAGCCTCTTTGCTTATTAGAAATGCTGGACTAGATTGACCTTTTGGTCTAATTCAGGAGGCTGTTCTTATGATTTTGTCAAAAAAAATTGCAGCAACGTAGTTAAGATTATCATATTTTGCAAGATTGGGAGTCTGGACTGCACTGCCTGGACTGCAACATCCAGTCATAGAGATGAGGAGAGAGGCTGTGTCTTGGTGACTCTATGAGTTTGTCCATTATTAGGGTTTCCCCATTTGGACTAGCAAGCCACATTTCCATAGCTGACATTTCTTTCCCTTCCAAAAAGAAGCTATTATACATTTAACTGCTACCAGTTGCACTCCCACATAATGCATTCTTCAACAGGAACGTCATAGAAATGGAACAAAAGAGTCTAAGGGCTGAGCTGGATGCAACAGTGACAGCTCTGTGAATTCAGAGGACCTACCCTGAGTTGTGTAGAAAGAAGAGGCTGGGGATGGGGCAAACTTTTCAAACAACAAAAGAGGAATGCAAGTGAGAAACTCAGATCCCCCCCCCCCCTCCATTTACCTCCATACACTTTCTTTCCTTCAGCTCCTTTCTGGTCAGCTAAACTCCAAAAAAAGAAGCATGCTTAGCTAGGAGAAAAAGTCCTACAGGAGGAGAAGAATTGCAGTGAGGTAAGCAGTAGGCACAAAGAGGATTTGGCACCTAGATACACAGAACCTCTTTCTACAGAACTGGGGAAGCTGTATGTGTGTTACTGCTGCCACTGCACAGTTTGGGCCTTTAGGCTGGAACTGGAAAAATGGCAAAAAGTGCATATTTGCAGTGCCACCTTCAAACCTTCTCCTGAGAAGCAGGGAACACTTGGGATATGGGGTAGAGATCTAACTTGCTGTGTAGTGTGTTTGGCTTGCCTCACAAATCTTGCTGGCATGTGCTTAAGTTCTCATATTTGGCACGATACGTTTCAATGTGTACTGTACTGGCTTTGTCACTGTCTACCAGACCACCTTGAGCTTCCACCTTGAGCTCTAAGACCCACACTCTGAGGCACAGAAACACCCTTTTTTAAACTGAAGAACTGGAGGGTGTGCATTCATGGCATTACAGGAAATTCCCTCCCCTCGCTTTCAAAAAAGGGACACTTTTTCGCAACAGCCATCTCTCATATGTGACTTGACTTGAATCCTGGTTCTTATAGTGAGAAATGCTTCTCATTTTACATTTCAGCTACGTGACACAAAATATTCTGTTTCTCAGATATTTCCAGTAATCAGCATAAATTACTCACCAAATGAGAGTAAAGACATTTAATCTTATTGTCTGACCACTGTTGGTGTGATTCAAGCATCATACACATTGATGTGTTTCCAAACATCTGGACTTTGCAGATCAAGGCTTTCTCCCTTTTCCCTCTTGCTGTTATTCAGTGAGCCCCTTTCTTCTTTTGTTCCTCTGGAACAACATAGGAGGCAAAAAGGACATCTACTGTGGGAGTAAAGTTGAAATTACTGTCCCCCCCACAAGTGGAAGAACCATTCAGTGAGAAGAACAACATGATTGGATTCAGGATACTGTTTTTGAGGGGTAGTTTGCTGCAAGTGGTTCCTCTTAACCAGATAACATTGTTTGCAAGGGTAGATTGGTAGATAACCCAAACATATGTTTGATAATTTTACTGGCATTATTTTGAAACGTATCAAAGATTTCATAGTTCTAAAATGGTTGACAATTTTTTTTCTCAGGCAGTAAATAACTGATGGTAATTTTCCAGAGAACACAGTGTGAAAATTGGGCCAAGTCATGTGCACTTAAGAAGCCCCGTGGCGCAGAGTGCTAAGCTGCAGTATTGCAGTCCAAGCTCTGCTCACGACCTGAGTTCGATCCAGGCAGAAGCTGGGTTCAGGTAGCCGGCTCAAGGTTGACTCAGTCTTCCATTCTTCCGAGGTCAGTAAAATGAATACTCAGCTTGGTAAAGTGTAGATGACTGGGGAAGGCAATGGCAAACCACCCTGTAAAAAGTCTGCCATGAAAACGTCCTGATGTGCCGTCACCCCATGGGTTGGTAATAACCTGGTGCTTGCACAGGGAACTACCTTTTACATGTGTACTTGCTCACTTTTTGCCTCTGGTGAACAGGTTTTGCAGGTTTTCATCTCATATCTTAAAAAACCTGTGAAACCCATTTAGAAGATGATATTGGATTTATATCCCGCCCTCCACTCCGAAGAGTCTCAGAGCGGATCACAATCTCCTTTACCTTCCTCCCCCACAACAGACACCCTGTGAGGTGGGTGGGGCTGGAGAGGGCTCTCACAGCAGCTGCCCTTTCAAGGATAACCTCTGCCAGAGCTATGGCTGACCCAAGGCCATTTCAGCAGGTGCAAGTGGAGGAGTGGGGAATCAAACCCGGTCCTCCCAGATAAGAGACCGCACACTTAACCACTACACCAGGGTGAGACTGCCCCCTCCCTCCAAAGTGTGTGTGTGTACACACACACACACACCAGAGGAAGGAATCAGCACTTCTCTTATATCATTTTCAGCACTCTACAACAATTTGTCTTTGGTCTATCCATTTTTCCTCAGACTGAAGTCTCACAGTAGTCTGATGGTAATATACTGTGGAAACAAAACGAATTTATAGTTGGGTGTTTATGCTTCTTTAGATGCAGTACATAGAAAGTGCAAAGGCATACAGAGATAGGGATTTCCTTTTCCCTGGTGGCTTGTTAGTCACAAGTCAGACGTACCCCATCCTTTGGACAATGGAAGTTGCATTTTTGGCTGTTAATAGCTAGTAGCCTCCAAACATCGATCTAATTAATTTTTAAAGCTACTGGTGCTTGCTGCAACATCCAGTTGCAGTGAAGTTCATGGGTTAATTGTGTTAAATGAATGTCTGTCTTCAACCTGATCCCAATTATTGTATTCTTAGAGAAAATGGAAACTTTTCAGGTCTGAAACAACTTCGTATTTTTTTCCAGCCCCAGCTTGTTTAAGTCTTTCTTTATGAGATGATTTGTGCTCTGCTTTGTTTAATTGGTTTCCCCCACCCTCTGAACCTTCACTGGCTTTACTTCATCCGTTATTAGACAAGGCTGCCAGAACTGAGGGGCACTGTGGTGGACTGGAGAGTTTGGGGTTTAGATATGTATCAAGGCCAGAACTTATGGTAAGGCCTGCTTTAAATGGGTCACATTTAAAGCAGCAGCCTTGCATATCCTCTTCCTCCTTACAGATATGAGATTGGTAGGCATGTGGATCACAGCCTTTTCAGCTGTGGCTTGCAGACTTTGTAATCATCTGCCCAAGAGGTAGGGTTGCCTAGCCTGACAACCAGCAGGGAGCCCTGTTGGGGAGGGGCATGGGAAGCATCAGGTGATGTCATGGTACCATGTTAAACCATAGAGTTTTGGTGATTCCTAGAGAGAACTTTTGGGAAAACATGGAAGAGATGTTAGTCCTCTATAGGAATCCCCCAAAATTCTATGGTTTTACATGATGTCTCTTCTGGGAAAGCCTGGAATTCATGTCAATCTCCTCTAGGAATCATTGGAAATTCTATTTGTTTTACCATATTGTTTTGGCCGATTTCTAGAGGGGTGTGAACCTGTGAGTGACTCAGCTGATGTTCATTTTTTTAAATTGTATTTTTCTCCCACTGCTGACAACCCCAGTGGCAGAAGATTCCCCACATCCAGTGGCGACCCTACCAGAGGGCCTGTTTAGCTTCCTTTGTTTCAGTGTTCTGGAGAGATGCAAAAACTGTTGTATTGTGGAGAACATTTGTTGACAGATGACATGAACTGACTGTGACTTGAGCCTGTCTATATATTTATTTATTTTGCTGTTTGATTGTTCTTACTGATTTAGTGTTATTTGTTTTAGGATTGATTCTAGCTGCTTCTAGTTGAATTTTTAAAAAGGTTTTGGCATTTTTGAAAAGAAACAATTTTTTTATTTTGTAATCTGTTTTGAGGAGGTTTTAGTAAAACTGAAGAGTAAGAAAAATATTTCAGATAAATAAATATTGTGACTCCCCCCTCAAGCTTTAATCAGCTTGCTTGACTAGAAGGGGAAAGGAAAGGTCCCCTGTGCAAGCACCAGTCGTTTCCGACTCTGGGGTGATATTGCTTTCACAACGTTTTCATGGCAGACTTTTTACGGGGTGGTTTGCTATTGCCTTCCCCAGTCATCTACACTTTCCCCCCAGCAAGCTGGGTACTCATTTTACCGACCTTGGAAAGATGGAAGGCTGAGTCAACCTCGAGCCAGCTACCTGAAAACCCAGCTTCCGCTGGGGATCAAACTCAGGTCGTGAGCAGAGCTTAGGACTGCAGTACTGCAGCTTTAACACTGCGCCACGGGGCTCTATGACTAGAAGACTTTCACCCTAATGATGTCATATTATTCAATCTAAGGTTGATCTTCTGTTTAACCCCCTACCAGAGCTATAATCTGCATACAATAAGTAACTCTTGTGTGCATTAACTTTGTCTTAACAGCTCCATCATAGTAGTCAGTCTGTAGACTCAGTTGCAGAGTTGCAATATTCAAGATAAGGTCAGGAACACAGTAACATCCCATTTCTATTTTGCTTTTCCTTCAGGGTACTCAGGGGATTCATATGGTGCTTCTTTTTCCCAGTACTGCTCAGGATCATCAGACTATATAGAACAAAAGTTATAGGAGATGAAGTGCTGCTACAAAGCTGCTAGCAGCAAATAATGTTCATTTGCCTTTCCCCAGGAAGACTATGATCGCCTGAGACCATTATCTTATCCCATGACTGACGTCTTCCTCATCTGCTTCTCTGTGGTAAATCCAGCTTCCTTTCAGAACGTGAAGGAGGAATGGGTGCCAGAGCTGAAAGAATATGCTCCAAATGTACCCTTCTTGTTAGTTGGAACCCAGGTAGGTTTGACTATCATGTGTTTTACAAGAGCAAAAGGATCCTCCTCCACATCCACCACATACCAGTCTCATGTGGTAGCCATGTTGGTCCATAGTACAACAGCTTGGTTTGAGTCCAGTAGTGTTTTTGAGACCAACAAGATTGTTGAGGGTATGAGCTTTCAAGACTCCCTTTGTAAGATGCCTGATGAATATTTAAGGTGTTACTGGACTCCAGTGTAGCACATCCAGCATGAATTCCTGGCCCTTAGTTTTAAATCTCTTCATAGTTTTGGCCTGTTTTGCCTTTTTGTCCTTATTTCTCATTCAGTCCCTGTCTGTGACTTTCGCTCTCCAACTCTGAAGTAAGCCCCCAAAAGTCTGCTGGCTGCTTAAGTGCTCTGCCAATTTTCCCTGTTGCTTCAAATGCCTTTCCAGAACACTTACATGTTACCATCTTTCTTGTTCCCCTTCAGGTTCCCCTCAGAGCTTATCTTTTCCAGCAAGGCTTTTGCATTATGATCATGCATAACATTTATATAGTGTTTTAGAATGTCCAAAGCTTTTAACATACCTTATTTTGTCTGTGAGGGCAATACTTTTAATTTTCTTCATATTGTAAATGGAAGGTGATGGGCTAAGAGAAAATTGGCCATTTTGCCCAAGACTACCTGGTGTGATTCGGGCCAGAAAGATCCTGATTTGCAGCTGTTTCTTAGTTGCTACCCTACACCAGCTGAGCTTTAGTTCTCTAAGGTTCCATCCTGCTTTATGTGCATGCAGTTGAGCTTCTCCAAGGTCCAACCACTCCCTCCTTTTTCCAATCTCTTTTTTACTGTCTTATTCCCTCTAACCCGATAGGATTTCACCCCATTCTTTTTCTGGTTTGCAACCAAAGTAATAAAGGATGTATCAAGGTAATTTAGATATAGAGCCAGAGAGAGGATGACTAGAGTCTTCTGGTCTGGCTTCCTTAGCCCTGTACCACTTTTAAAAGCACGGAATGGCAAATTTGTTTGCAGAAATCCAAAATGTGTTGTGCCAGAAGTGAAATAATCGAATGAGGCGCACCATACTTGCAGAAAACTAAGTTCATCAGGTGTGCCCTCCCCCGCCTGCTAAATTTTTTTTCAAAACTTAGGCTCAAAGCACGCATCTGTATGAATATATACTGCACACTGTTTCATCAATTGTGGGATTCAGCCAGATGATTCAATTGATTATATGTGTCACATGCTGCAAAGGGATGGGGGGAAATCGTTATAGTTCATAACACAACCATTCACATCTGTTGCAGAAATCTCATCTATAGGGTTGATGGGGGAGATTGTGGGAGAAGTACAAGCTGCACAGTGTTTGCCCTGCCAGCTTCCCAGGGCAAATCTGGGACTGTGCTGTGAGAGGCCTTCCTTCTCCCAATATACACATTTATGTTGGGCTGTATGCTTTAGCACTGCTGGGCTCAGATCTTCTCAATTTAAAATCTAATAGTTTTAAATGGTTTTGTTATTGCAGTTGTTATTGGTTTTTAAAATTATTTGGTAGTTGGAAAGGGTAATTGCAAAAATGTTCTAAGATTCAGAGCAGCACTACATAATACAAAAACAAGCATTTCTTAAGGAGTTCATCTGTTAATAGTTAATGTGGGGGGTGGGGTGGGAGGTAATTTGCAAGAAGTAGTGGGTGGGAACAAAACCGGTTATCTCCTGCAGTGTCTCCTTCTTCACTTCTTCCCCCACACAACTGAGCTCATTTTTGATCTCATCTAGTAAGAGGGAAGGAGGTATGTGCGAGAACTGGTGAGTGGAGCAATGCCCTTTCTCCACATGCTGATTCTCTTCCACACATGCCCCCACCTTTGTCCTAGGCAGCTCCACTCTCAGAAAAATACTTGCTGTACCCAGTTCCATTCCAAGACTGTAATGCATGAGAAAGCATGCCCATGATTTGTGATCTTTTCCCAACAGATTGATCTTCGAGATGATCCCAAAACTTTAGCACGATTGAATGACATGAAAGAGAAACCAATATCTATGGAGCAAGGACAAAAGCTAGCAAAAGAGGTAAGCTGGCTATTAGAAATTCACAGGCTAGCCCATTGGGTTTCCCTTCTACTCCCATTTTGAAAGCTTTTATGAAATTGTACATGAAAGAACAACTGCAGTGAAATAACAAGTAGATATTAACAGGAAAGCATCAAATGAAAGAACAGGGCCTATACTAATATGCTTGAAACTATTACTTTGAAGTGGAGTACCAGAAGCAGCACTGCAGCCTCTTCAGAGAACAGTGTGGAAGAGTGGATCACCCACTGTTTTCATACCACGAGATCGCTGTCCTTCACTAATCAAGTAGCAGGTTCCCATCACATCAGAACTGTCTATAGAGTTGATTGAAAACCAGGAAAATGCTTTGTGCTTGTTTCAGCAGTAGGTCAGAAATGTCTCTCATATGTACAGATGTCATTCAGACTCATTTGTAATGATAAAAAAGTATATTTATCTGCACCTCATGTGAACATTTCAGTACTCCCTTTTGTTTTTCTCTAGACCTCCATGTTCATTAAACAAGGGTGTGCAATTTTTTTTTAATGAATATATCTCAGTTTGGGTCTATTGGGCCTGAAAAAAATTTCAGTATTTCCAAAAAACCCTAGATCCTAATACTGGTATAATATTCAGAGCTGGGATTTTTCAGAAATCCTGATATTTTTTCAGGTCCAAGAAGAAAAAATACCAAAAAAACCCCAGCCAGCCTGGCTTCTCCTGCAGCACAGTTTAAACTGCATTGGGAAAAAACCTTGATGTTTGGGGGGCGGGGGCAACAGTGAGAGGGCTTGTAGTGTCCTGGCCCCACTGATGGACCTCCTGGTGGCACCTGCTTTTTGGGCCACCATGTGACAGTGTTGGGACTGGATGGGCCATTGGCCTGATCCAACATGGCTTTTCTTATGTTTTTATGCCCCCAGGATCAGCATGGGGAGGCCACATGCAGACCTGGCTGGGATGGCTTCTCCTGCTACCTCCCTGTGGCATGCACATTCTGGGACCAGTTTAAACTGGACTGTACAAAAAGCCAGCCCCAAGCCATGCTGAATAGTCTTCTTCCCCTGGCAATGCTGATCCTCGGGCCATCTTCTGCAGTCCTTAACTTTAAAGGGACTATAATAGAAGCCCAACGAACAGCTGAGAGGTGGAGCAATCTGCTCCTGCCTCTCTGTTATTTTTGGGACTACCAGTAATTGCCAACTATATCTGGGATTTTCCTGGGATTTTCTTCTGGTTTTCCTGAGAAAATCTGGATATACTTGGTAAGTCGAAATATCCCCCCCAAACTCCAAATACCGACAAAGTATAATTCTGGTAGATCTGAATGCACACTACCATTTACATTTTGCTCATTTCACAAAAATTTGGCAATGCTTGAATTCTCTTCCATTAAGAGAACTTTACTTGATCAATGTGATTCAGACCATTGCTCTCTTCAGGTAACCTCACATTGTATAACATTAAAAGCCAGTTAATATGTATTCATTAAGACAGATAAAACAAGCTATTAAAAGATGGCAAATATAATAATTCAGAATCCTGCCCCCACCCCAGGTTGGGCAGATGGTATGGAAATCACATCAGCTTTTATCATATCAGGACTCCATATGGGGCAGATGGTCAGCAACTTCTGTGCAGGGGGGCCAATATATTTGGGTGTCCACTGCCTCAGCTAAAAGCCTGGTGGAACAGCTCTGTTTTACAGGCCCTGTGAAACTGTAGTAAGTTCCGAAGGGCCCTGATCTCAGGTGGGAGCATGTTGGACCAAGTGGGGACCAGGACAGAAAAGGTCCCGGCCTTAGTTGAGGCTAAGTGGACATCCTTTGGGCCAGGATTTTGGTTCTAATATATGCAGTTCCTTTATCTTGTATAGGCCCTCATTTCCACCAGTGGCCCTTGATTCCTCAGATATCTCCAAACGTGCTGTTCTGACCTAATGTTTACTCCACTCTTACCACTGCTATTGCTAAAAAGAAATTCATGAACTAATACAGTATATGAGGGAGAGATTAGCAGAAATCTTTCATGCCTCTGAAGTAAAGAGCTTTATTAGCCACAGTACACTAGACATTCTGGAGCACTGTCTTGGAAAGCTGGCTGGGTGCTGGTGCTCCTTGTGGCTGCAGACTGGAGGAAGAAAGTGGATTCATCCATTGGCATGTGTATGCACATGCACACCCTTTCCCTTCTTCTAACCTGTTCAGGTTGACATCTTTGCTAGAACAACAGTCAGATTCTGGTCTTATTTGTAGACTAGGAGTAAGGCCCATTGAGGAGAAAATACAACAGGCTCTAGAAAAGGGCAGTAGGCAAGTGTCCCCCCACCCTTGCAGATTTCCCAGATTCACTCCCCTCCCCACACCTCAAGGGGAATTATCTCTGCCATCTGGAGAGCAGTTGTAATTTTGAGTGATCTCCAGCCCTCACCTGGAGATTGGCAACAGTGCTCTCCAGGAGAAAATTGTTGATTTGAGGCGGAGTGTATGGCATTGTACCTGTCTGAGATTCCATCTCTCCTCAAACCCACCCTCTTCAAGCTCCACACCTCAAATCTTCAGAAATTTGCCAATCTGGAGTTGGCAATTGCAAAGTCGCACATAGGGAAGGCTGCTACTGAACATGAGCAAGCAGCCAGATCTAGATAATCATGCCAGTCAGGTGGCATCAAGTTACCCAGAGGGTGCTGCCATGGCTAGAGCAGCCAACCCCCAGGTGGAGGCTGAAAATTTCCTGGGAACACAACCAAATTCCAGATGACAGATCTGTGTCCCCAGAAAAGAACTGCTTTGGAGGGTGGACTCTGTGGCATTATATTCAGTCAAGGCCAATGTTCCCTCTAAGCTGTGGAGTCTTGTGAGCAAAAATTCTACTTTGTGAGCTACTGGCATTAAAGTTGTGAGCTACTGCATAAATTAGTTTGCTCTAGGGCCATTTTTCCTGAACTGAGACAAAAGTGTGTGAGCTCTGCAGGCTAAAAAATTGTGAGCTAGCTCACACTAACTCAACTTAGAGGAAAGCCAAACTCTGGCTTCTTTATACTACATAACAAAATTTCCAGGAATTTCCCACCAACCTGGAGCTGGTAGCTGTAGTCAGGAGTTGGCCACAGTCTTCCCTGCTGTGCTGTACTCTGCTGCACTGTCCACACTGTTCCCTCTGATGTATTGACCACCTTTGCCCACTGCTCAGAAATTGGCCTATCATGAGTGTATCTACATGTAGAAACTTTTGGGAGTGCTCCCCAACTCTGCCAGATTGTCATTTGATGTACTTTAATTGTTGCTACAGTTTAATATTGGCTGATATTTTAATTGATTGGTTTATATATATATTTGTTCTTGTAACCCACCCTGACCCTTGCAGTACAGGGGAGAGCGAGATAAAAGTCCAATAAATAAATCAATTCTAGAAATTACTGCATGTTACAATGAAAAATAAAATTTACTGCTAACCAGAGTGACTAGCAGAACCTTTCTAGAATGTAGATAGGAGGGTGGGGAGAGAATTGGCCTATCTGTTTCCAGGGGCAAGAGAACCTATGAAGAGGATGCAAAAAAATCAAAGGCTTATTAGATGCATACATTGAAAACCAATTGCAGATGACTCTCTTCCTGGGGAGAGGAGGTTCAGCCCAGCTTCCTCCTGACTGAGTTCACAGCATGAATGAAAAACATGTTTGTTTATTATTAGCTATCTTTCGACCTTACTATGCAAACAGCAACAAAACACAAAATACATTAAAACTACCAAATTAAAATCAACGACTTAAAACTGCTGCTAGGCAGAAAGACTGAAACTTAATGTTATAGCTAACCAAATCCTGCTTCAGTCACTCATCTTGTCCTTCCCCATTGATGCCTTAAAAAAATGATGCCGGTATTCATTTTAATATTTATGGGGCACTGGCATGTACCATTTAAAAAGAGTTACAGGGTGAAGATGGGCTATATAATGACACAGGCACACCAGCCAGTAAAGTTTTGTGCCTGGACAGTTTTTGCTGAAGACTTGCATAACTAGGTTGTACTAAGTTTTGCACTCAAGAGGACAAGGTGGCCTTTGTGCACAAAAGTTACTTTTGTTGCAATCATGCTACATCTGTACTTTGGGACAAAAGGGTGGGAGGAAAAGGGGCCAGCCAGATCCACAGCTCTGCCAGGCCCTGTGCTTGATGCACACACCAGCTGGAATCCACTTTCATGTTGCCCAGGAAACGTATTGGGGGAGGGGAGAACATGCCTGGAATCCTTAAAACACTGCCCCCAGATTCCTGGAAATATACCGGACCCAGATACCAGGTTCTGGATACCTGAATGTACCAATAAGGCACTTTTGGGGGTATGTATTCAGACTGGATGTATGTAAGTGCACATCTGAAGTCCTTATTGAGTGGCAGCTGCTCTCCAGCATCTCAGGCTGAGAAAGATCTCTCTCAACACTTGCTGCCTGAAATCTTTATAAGAGAACATAGTAGGGACTGAACCTGGAACCCTCTGAATGCAAAGCATATGCTCTATTGCTGCCATTGCCCCCCCCCCCCTTCAAAATCAGGAGAATTCTTTTATTTCAAAGCTGCAGTGTGATCTTAGAAGTTAATGAAGTTATTTTGCTCATGAATAAAACATAATATTAAATACTGCTAACTAGGTTGGCTCATTTAATACTACTTCTTTAATAATTAGAAAATAGCTCTTTGGAATGGAAGACAATCAAACACATTAAAATAGTGAGATAATTGAAAGGCTGGCAGTACCTTCCGGGCGTTCCAAAATTACTACTATTTAAAACACCTGGTGAAGTGATGCTGGATTATGAAGGCTGCTTTTGTTTATAGGCTTATTTCTTCTGTTTAAGAGCTTAATCTTTACAGAATTACCAACATGATTCCTTTTGCCCACTGCGCTTTCCTGAAATGCCTTACAGTCACAAAGCCAACCATTTAAAACAAACACTCTAGTTTTAATGTGTTTTTCTTCTGAACTTGAAACTAATGAAATACTTTCTAAACCTGTCACCAAAAGACAAAATAAGAGTAACTTCTTTTCCTGGAGGTCAAATGCTAGAATGTTTTTCACAAGGCAAAGAAAAGAAAAACACAAATCTCTGATGTTCCTGTACAAATGAAAGCCCCCACGAGCTTACAAATAGATTTTGGGGAGGACAATCAGTGCCTCTGTAGCTATTAAAGACATTTGTTTTCTTGACAGATAGGAGCTTGCTGCTACGTGGAGTGCTCAGCTTTAACACAGAAAGGACTGAAGACCGTTTTTGATGAAGCTATTATAGCCATTTTAACGCCAAAGAAACACACAGTGAAAAAAAGAATAGGATCGAGATGCATTAATTGCTGCCTCATCACGTGAGACCCCATCGGGACAATGGCCACACCTACTGTGAAACTTCCCTGCATAGACACACTTCTTAAAATCCTCCTGTTAACTGACCATAAATTAATTTGGAAGCTGATTTTAGGAATTGGCATTTGGTGAAATCCAGAGGGTGGGGGCGAGGGGAGGAGACAAAATCCCTTATCTGTGAAGGAGCAAGCAACCATCTGTTCAAAATAATTTATTAGGACTGGAAGGAAAGTACAATCTCTCAGGGGTAACACAATTTAGGACTCATGGCAGATGCATCATCGTGTTGCCGCAGCATGCAAACCATGCTGTGAAAGGAGGTACAAAGCCCAATGACGCTTCGAAGATGTTTGGGTAGCTTTGACCCACAAGGAAGTCTCTGCACAGTCTTTATGGAATCGGCACAAAAACAAACAAAGCCTTCTCTCTTCTTTGCGTCCATTATCTGCTTTTGTATGTAAGCTGCTTCCTATTCCAGTATATCCACAAAGGTGCAATGAGAAGACCGGCCATGTAGCCAAAGGTGGCTCCCAGTGAACAGGAAATGGGCCACACCTAAAGGAAGAAAATGTTGCATTAGGTGGAGAAGTAGGGGGGAAAGGAAGATATTGTGGCTTTATATACTTTATGAGCACAGGTTGTTCTGGGTCTATTCCACAGAAGAAACCAAAATGCAGTGCAGTATCCATTTTAGAGCTTCATGCGCTTTCTTGGAGAATGCCAAAAGTGTTAGTTGTTATTGAACATTTATTATGAACACTAAATGTTGTACAATTTTTAATTAATATGCATTAAAATGTAACTAGGCTTCTGGGTATTACAGCTGATGCTTGATAATTTCCACAAACCATGCAAGAACCTAGCGGGGCATTTCACCTGCCAGTCTTGGAGGGCTAGAGCTGTTGAAGTGCTCATGCTTCTCAGTGAATGTGTCAGTCTTTAAATAGATTTGACAGTGGCTGGTTAAAACAATTTGTGATTCTGTCTCCCCCCACCCCCTTTCTTACATTGCTGAATAGTTGTTTGACAGCAAAGCACAATTGAAGTAAGTGGAAGGGCGCAGGTTAGAGTGCCTTGATGGTACACTGTCACCATCCTCCCCAAGGGACTGCTAAGGCCCAGAAGAGGCAGTGTGCAACCTGCCTGTTCAGCTGCCCCAGTACCCTACTAGGGAACACAGTGTGTGCCAGGTTTCTCTTCAGTTTTCTTATCACCATCCAACACTAACCAAAATGTCCCATTTACAGTGTTGTATTTACCTCAAATCTTTCTGGCCTATCTGTTCCCTGAGTGTTTTTTTCTCCCATGGCAAGGCCTGCAGTGCCTACATTATAGTGAATGTGGTGCAGTGTAGGCCAGCAGCAAAAAGGGATAGTGAAATCCAGAAAATGGAGTCTCATACCCAATCAAACACAGGAAATATTTTAATTTGTATTAGAACTGAAGACTAGAGAACAGAATGTAAGAATTGCCTGTGAAGAATCACACTGCGGGACTCATTCTAGTTCCTGCACATTCCCTCCAACAGATGCCAACCAGCCATCCCAGGGAGCTCATCAGCAGTACAAGGTGAAGGTAACTGCTTGTCAGCAAAAATGACAGCGGTCACCTCATTAAATGATATCCTAGCTGACTGACTGTATGAATTGTAACTGATAACCAAGTAATTGTTCTTAAATGTGGAGAGGAGTACAAGAACTGTTTTGAAGGGAGGGGAAAGGTAGATTTTGCTCTTAGATGATGCATGTGTGTGTTTCAATGGGCACCATCTTAGAAGAGGCATTTCTGCTTGTGTGAAAGAGAATGAAGAATACTTCTCCTAAGATGGCTCTGGCTGTCTGCATTTTTTAAAGTAGGTACTTCTAATTAAAGTGTGCTTTTAAAGTGCTGCCTGATTAACTGGGGCAGGTTTTTAGTTAATCCAAAAGTATATAGATAACCAATTAATTGATTAATGCTGCAATCTTATGTGCATCTACCTGAGAATAAATCCCAGCAGGGGTAATGCTTAGGATTGCACTTGTAGAAAAAAAAAGTGTTGTAAGTGAATGCTGCACGCAGTTCTAATAAACAGGCATCCAACAGAGTTCTTTAGCTTGGCAAATCTTTGCCATATTGAATGTGAGGCATGGTGTGCCTATAACAGTGACAAACCAAGGGAAAAACAACAGGCCTGAGGGAATCATTGGGCTTGAAGGCTTTCCTCTCTCCTCTGCATGGTTTGAAAACTATTTCGGCTTTTGTGGTAAAACTGCATTTTCTGGGTACATCTGAACCCCCAAACGTCTTTCTGTTCTCTTGCATACAAACTATGGTTTACAATCCTGGCTGGGAGTGAAAAACTCCCCCACAAATCATTGTTTGTTGGCTTAAATACAACAACTGTGGTTTGCTCCAAAAGTCAAAATCTCAGAGCTGCATACCCAGAGGGAGGGAGAGGAGTGTAAACTTGACAATCTCTCTCCACCCCCCCTTTGTCATTTTCATAATGATAAACATGGTTTCTGATTATTAATGGTACCATGACTGACTCTTCACTCATCAAATCAAGTCCAGCCCAAGCTATTTTGTAATATCGTAGCAATGAAGGATGAATTTGCTGTCCGACATGGGAGGAACTGTAGGTATAGCTATGTTTTGTAGTTCCATGCATTTTTAGCACAAAGGTTCCAGTTCAAAGAATCATCAGTGGGAAAGAAAAGTGTCTCAACATAAATGCACATGGTTTCTGCTGCTTGCCACAATGTTTAGAGAATAATCTCACTTGATTTAAATGCAGTTTCAGAATTGAAATTTACAATAATATCAAACAAAATAACAGTAAGAAAGCTAAATTGCTTGAAGTCAACCAAAATCAAGATGCTAGGCTGACATCCTGAAGAATCAAATGAATTACATATTTAAATAGCTGCGTACACTGGAAGGCAACCTGCTGACACATTAACAAAATTGCATGTTTTAATGCCTTATTTTATTTAAGTTCTTTATCTCCTAGCACAGTATCTCAACCTGTGGACACAAATGGTGGAGTCACACTGTTTGATTTCCTGGTTGTTTTCTACAGTCATGAGAATAAGAAACTTGCTACTTTTGAAATTAAAGATTCTTAGAATGATTGTGTGCCAAGTGAGATAAGTTCAGTGCTAATACTCCAATCGTGCAAACAAGCAGAATGCCATTGAAGTAAATGTAAAGTGAAAATGTTCTACCGAAAATAAAGTAAAAATGTTCTTCCCAAAAAAGCACCGAAGAAACAATCATGCTGTTACAATTAACTGATGTTAAATGCTGATACTGAACATAGATAGCTCATACTTGTTCAACGTGTTTAAAGCCCTACATGGACATTCTTAGCAATTGTGGTGAGTGGATCCAATCAGATTTTCTGCTTGATTGCACCTGACACTTCTACACTGCAGCTCTTGTACCATGATCCTCAGCATAGCCTTTCTGGTGGTCAAGAGGGGCCCTTAGTCCGTCTTATGTCAGCAGAAAATTGGTAGGATCCAACATACTGTATCCCTGCCTTGTATGAGTTGGAATTGTGTTGTAACAAAGGACTACAAAAGCAGAGCCCAAGCTGTGTAGGTCCAATCCATGTGGCTGTTACATTTCATAAATGGGAGGCTGCAGTGTGGATAAGGCCTATACATGTCAAGCTGTAATGTTTCATTCATAGGGGTCAGGCAAGCCCTATGTGGGCATGCCAGAGATAAGGAACAAAAGTGAAATCCCAGTCCTCCACCAAACAAATATTAAAAGACATCTGCCTAGGGCTTAAGTTAGTTGAAAGCTTTCCTATGGCCCTACCTGGCTTGATTGTTCTAGGAACCCCAAAGACCAATTTTTAAAACATTTGAATGCAAAGAGAAAAGGATCAACCCCAGTTCTGAAAGATACTGGCCAAGCTTATCACCAAATACAAAGCCACACTTCATTTTAGAGCTGCAACCCATAAAGTAGTACAGTACACTGTAGCCTAGTTTGGCTGTTTCATCCTATAGGTAGTCAGGCCTCAGATTCAGTGGGAGCTCACACGGAACCTTTTTGAGAGTTCCACCTCCTTGTCCATTAAATGTATTGCAGCTGCATAACAATCCCTGGATGAGCTCCACCACCTATTTTTCTACAAAACGATCCCTGGGTACAGTACAGACCATGTTCTTTGTGCCTTCTACTAGTTTGAGACACTGTATTTTGTTAATCTTTCTAATAGGCACAATTTGCTTTTTTGGCCTAATTTCCAGGACAACCAGTATAGCATAACCTAGGCATGTGGGAAAAAAAAGTCAAATTGTCTCTCCCTGTCCCATGCTTGCAATTCACCAGCTCCCAAAACTTCTAAGTTTAAAGATCCAAGAAGAAGGGGCAGGAAAGAGCTGGTTTATTCTCCCACATCCTTCTGGCCATTAACCTTTCCATCACATGCAGAGCTTTTTTTGAGCAGGAACGCACAGGAGCGCAGTTCCGGCTGGCTTGGCACCAGGGGGTGTGGCCTAATATGCAAATGTTTTCTACAAAAAAAAAGCCCTGATCACGTCAACTTTTCTTTTGCCAGGTAAAATTTAATGTGATTTGGTCTTCTCTCATTTCATATTCCTGGGAAGTGCATTTAGGGTTAGATTAAATTTATTTTGAGGTTTTGAGTACAGAAAAGATGACAACTATCATCTTCACAAGAGGTGCCTTAGGTACTCTTCCTTGACCTTGCTTAGGCTTTCCCTTCGTACTTTCAGAAAGATCATTGGTTTCTTTTGATTACTGTTTTTCAAACCAAAGATTTACTTGTTCCCATTCATTAACATGGCACTGGATATCTTCTGCCAAGTATCAAGAGACTTTTACATAACACAATGTATATTCAATGTTAGTGTATTGTACTGTGTAGCCTAAAGCTGTATCTTCCCTGGATATTTTCATTCACAATAAAACTCAATTTTAGCAGGATTTGACCAATTATTAGAAGAAAATAATCCGGGCAATGGCATAATTGTTACATTTTCAGTGCCATTTATAACCCAAAAGCAAGGGAGTACATATATATTTCCAGGGCTTTTTTGTGCAAGAACACAGTTCTGGCTGGCTTGGAGTCAGGGAATGCGGCCTAATATGCAAATGAGTTCCTGCTGGGCTTTCTACGAAAAAAGCCCTGTGCAAAACAATGGTGATGTCAGGGTGTGGCCTAATATGCAAATGACTGCTGCTGGGCTTTTTCTTTTTAAAAAGCCCTGTATATTTCAATCTGATCATGTACCTTTCCCTTCACAGGGGCAACGATTTCATGTGTTCTAGTATAAAGTCTCTTTCCCTACATCTACCCCAAAGATCTAGCACATTCTACCAGGCCTGATTTCTTAATTGTGTTTCTGAAACATGCATGCTACTTCTCTGGGTCAAATTCCATCTTCCTCACTTAATGATACTGAAGGAATATTTTGGCACAGACCTTAACAATGGCTAAGTATAACTGGGTTGCCCATTTAACAACGATTTTTGAACAGCTACAGAACTCCAGTCAAATGGCATGTGGTTTACCTTCGCCACAATTAATGTCTATTAACCTTGTTAAGAGACTGGACCTATTGCATGTGACCAGACCAAATTGTTTAACAGTATCCCTGAGGACTTACAATGCACATTGGAGTCCTTGTGTGAATCTTTTATGATTGATGAATTGATACCTTGGACATCTTTGTCTTTAATCTCTGTATGCACATTTCAACTGGATGTGTTAAACACTACTGTGACGATTTCTAATGAGTACAGCCTTTTCTCACCAGAAAAAAGTGCTTTCTAAATCAGAAGAAAATAATAAAAATTGCACTTCCATTTGCAACCCCTCTTTTCTTTTTGTCATCACTTCCACATTCTCTGTCACCTTTGTTAGAAACAGGCAGGCACCAAGCCTGGCCTTTTAGTAGGGACTATTTTTGGAGAAAGCACTTCGAAAGGATATGGTGACAAGGATTATTCAATAGTGCTGTTCACACATCTGTGTTTTTAAATCAGCTTGCCCCCTTCCTTGGTGTGTTACATAAATGAAATCAGTTTTCTTGTTCTACATTACCTCCAAAAGCTTTAGACCAGGATAGATATATAGCTGCAGTGCTCTTTCTGTGCATGAAACCTGGTATTTCCAAAAGCAATTTGGGATACCAAGACCTTGATTTGTTATAACTTTTAAAAGAAAATCCAGCTGTTTGCAGACAAACCCTTTAGCTCACCTAAACCAGTTCGTGGAATCATGGCTACTGGCTGATTTTTTTTAAAATGGTATTTTGAAATCTTCCAGGTTGCCTTTCTTCTACCATGTAGGGCCCAAGTTGACTTATAAGTCACACCCAAAAGAAATGGCAGTACAAAATGATAATAAAAGCCTCTTACACAACAGGTCTTCCCCCTTTCCTTAGGCAGAAGTTCTCATACTGCCTCAAGCATGGGAGGATGGAGCTGAGCAGCTGTTCTTACTCATACTTGTCTGGAATACTTTCTTTTATGAAAATGACTGAGATCACTAGGAAGTTCGCAAAAACTATGATAGGTTCATTCTGAAATATTACTCTTCTGTTTCAAAGACTTACAAAGCAAGTATTTCTAATGACCACAAAAGCAGAAAAATGGCTCTGACCTGGATAGCCCAGGCATCACATCTCAGAAGCTAAGCAGGGTCAACTCTGGCAAGTACTTGGATTGGAGACTTCCTTGGAATACCAGAAGTCAGGAGGGCAGGGGCAGGCTTTATTCAGCCACCTCTCTGAATATCTTCTAAGCCCCTAGTAGGGGTCAGTCACCTGAGGCCGTCATGACTTCCAGGTGCAAACACATTTTTTTTAAAACTGACCATCCACAGATGAGGTCAGCAGTTGACTATACTTGGGAGATGTCTGGGGTATGTACTGAAATGCACACTAGTAGACAACCAAAGTGATGTAACAGAATGTCCAACTAGGAAATAGAAGAGCCTTTGCCATTAAGCTTGCTGGTTGATTTTGGGCCAGTCACACTCTCTCACCTTATCCGACCTTCACAGGGTTTTTTTATGACCACAGAAGCAAAAGAACAACCAGGTATGAGGGTTTGTAGAATCTTTTGGGCTCAAGTGCCGTGTTCTACTGGAGAAAGTTTTCCTTCCAGACGTTTCGTTCTCAGCTGCGGAGAACATCCTCAGTGGCGTTCTCCGCAGCTGAGAACGAAACGTCTGGAAGGAAAAGTTTCTCCAGTAGAACACGGCACTTGAGCCCAAAAGATTCTACAAACCCTAATGATGTTACCAGCCATGAAAACCTGAAATCTTTGATAACCAGGTATGATATCATGAGCTCAAATGAGGAGCAGGATTGAAACAAAATAGACAAAAGAGCCCCCACCCTCCAACACAGATGCTCCTGGGAATGCTGAGAATTGAAATCATCTACAAGGAAGAACAGCAGGGGAGGAAAATATCCAATAGTTCAGGGGTGGCCAACGGTAGCTCTCCAGATGTTTTTTGCCTACAACTCCCATCAGCCCCAGCCAGCATGGCCAATGGCTGGGGCTGATGGAAGTTGTAGGCAAAAAACAACTGAAGACCTACCGCTGGCCACCCTTGCAATAGTTTATAGAATCCGAAAGGAGGAGATTTCCAAATTGATGAATATCATAACCACATGGAGTTTTCCCACTTGGTACCCTACTGTGAAGAAAAGGGATGTGACTAACCCCATCCATTTAATTGTAATGTTCTCATGCACTCATTGGCAGTGTTTGAAAGCATTATGAGCATTGAAAGAGGTATCCACCCTACCGGGCGGGGGGGGGAGGGGTGTCAACAGAGAAGGCTTTAGTATCCAAGCAGTGGCTATTCTGACTGTCATACAATCCTGGTCTGGAAGGCTGTACAAACTATCACTGCTCAGCACCCACTGTGATGGTTCAATAAGCTTTCTTCTACACAATCACTAATGGATATCAAGAAGCAGGGTGAGTAATTTGAATTTGTCAGGATGTTAAATGTAGAGCCATGTTTTGGAAGAGAATATAAAATATATTTGCATCTTGCTTTTCTATTCAAAAATCCAGAAAATAATTTATACTGTACAGTTGTAATTATACTGTGCATTTATGTATTATGTAATGGGCAAAACAAAATCTCAAAGTAAGCATGAAGAATTACAGTGTTGTCAAAATATTTCCATTTGCCTCATGCCAATCCAACAGGGGCAATTCAGTGTAAGAGAACAGGGCTTTGCAGGTAAGTAGTCATTTATTCCCTGGCATTTCTAGTTAAAGCATCTTGGGTGTCCATCAAATGTCAGAAAATACCTTTTCTTTCCAAGGTTGTGAAGAACTGTCAGTCCAGATGGCCTATTACAAGCTACATGGGCTAACATGGGGGGTCACTAACCTTTTCATTTATGAGCGCTACTGCTGAGTAATATCCCAAGCTATTCCCCCCAACCCAGCATGTTAGCATGTTCTGTTATGTCCTCAAAACAGAACTGACTAGAAATAGCACCTGGAATGAAGCTTTCTGGTAAACAACCCAGAGCAGATCTTTTTGTGATCCTTTTTTGCATCTTTCAGGGGATGTATAAACTATATTACAGCAGCCAGTAGTCTACCAGGAACTCACAAACTAGCTGCTGCAGACTCCTAAAAGTCTGCCTTGTTAGACAGCATTATATATTCATTCAGGACCATATTATTAGTAAGTGTGGCACTTTAAGTTGAACAGCTTTTTAAAAGGATCACAAAACTGAAATTTTCAGAGAAGTAGACCCAAAGGAAGAAAAAAATTGCTACCGTTTTAAGTAGGTATGTTATGGTTTTAACAGAGTACCTTAATTAGAGAAATTTCCTGAAGCATGATTTAAAAAAAACTGGCAGTTATAATAAAACCAGTTTAGCCACCAATCTATTTTTAGAAATAAAGTGATATTTAGTACAATATATATATTTATGGGGGGAACCTATTTCTATTTTTAGCCAGCTGAATTTATTGCCTCTTTAATTTCATAGCTCACACTGTATTATAAATAGCCATCTCTGCAGGATGGCTCTAGTTTTTAAGAGTCTGTTTGAGGAACCAGGCTGTTTTCTTCATTTTTGTGAGTGTTGATGGCTTAAAGTTACTTGACTTGCATACAAAGGAGAGGGAAAGAAACAATTCCTTTTTCTTTTTATGTGAATTGGAAATCTCTCTGAAAGAAACAGAAATGTCCAAAAGTTTTAACTTTCTTTTGTTGGCAAAACTTTTTTAAAAAGATTTATCACTTTTAGGTGAAGAGGCTATAACCATGGCACTATTAACATAAGACTACTTTGCCAAATGGCTTGGGTCTAGCTATGCACAAGGAAACAGGAAAGCGCACTCAGCGCAGTTCTGCATGTGCAAGCCAACAGTGTAAGGGCTGTAGCAACACAGACAGCGTCAATATATTTTTAATGGAAGAATATAAACATGGAGCATTGCTATGTACAACCAACGGTTCCCATTATTTGTGAAGTTATTTCAGAAGAAATACCAAGCATTAGGTCTCGTGCATGTGTATGTGCAGGGGAAGCAGGAATAAATCACTTTCACTTAACACAAGCAGGAAGTGAAGAATAATTTTAGCACTTCTGCAAGGACTTTTGTGCATGCAGAAACCTAATCGATTGTAAAGAGAGTCAATGTAGCGCAGAAGCCAGAGTGCTGAACTTGGATCAGGGAAACACAAGCTGCATTCAGTCATAAAACTCATGACCTTAGACCAGGGTGACCTTAGACCAGTCAAATTTAGTCCATGGGGTGGATATGAGGATAAGACGAAAAGCAATATATACCTAGGCCACCCAGAACTCCTTGGAAAATGGGTAGGAATCAGGATACAAATGGGATGATGATGCTAAACTTCTTGGAAGTTCAAATAAAATCATAAATTTTTGTTAGTCAGGGACAGGTTGAGAGTTAGCATGGCTAACAATTCCATGTGGTTGCTTCCCATGCCATTCTGGTATGTAATGGAGAAGACCACATGGGAGGTAGAATAATGTGGTTATCACCCCCTCACCAACTGATGTTCTTCCCACAGGAGAACCCTTCAGTTTTCACCACTTCCAGGAGTGGGGGGAGGGACATATACCTACAGTTTCCTCCATGCTTGCTCTAAAGGGCCCATTCCATCATATTCTAGCAGCTCCCAAAGACTCCAGAGTTATTGTGTAACTACTAGGGAAAATTTTGGCTTTTATATCCCAGACTGAGAGAGAGCCGAAATCTACCACCAAGACTATTACTTAATGAATGAGTTCTGTTTTCAGTTATATTTTCTACATAAAAGGAAGAGTAGTAATTTCCTTCATAGGAACAAGAAATTGCAGGAAGGGACCATAAAGAAGCTCTTGGGTTATATATTCCTCAGGCACCAAGCAGATTGTTTATATCAAAGGAACACAAATTAAACTAAAGCTTTCCTGGAATCATCTCTTTTTGCCATTATTAACACTTCAATGCAACCTCAGTATCAAAGGTCCACCCCGACTCTCACCCTACTCCATGCAGGCATGCTGGAATAAGTATTTTTCTCCTGGAACAATGGCCAAAGAGTCCATAAAAGAATATAAAACTTCTCCAATCAATATTTCCTGAGTCCTGAAAGCCAATTGTTGGTAAAAAAATTTACCTTTTCCAATAAAAGCAGGCTTTATGGTTTTTACTCCAGTGAATCACATATTGTATTTTCTTAATCTGAGATTTGCACACTACTTCAGAAATAGTATAAATTTCATCTGTTTTCAAAGAATAATAAAATTAAAAAATGAGAACTTTGTAAAGGGAAGGGGGGAATCTGTGTATTTTATCAGCAGGCCATGTAGTCCATTAAAATTTTCTGGAGTTTAGTCCCTTTGAATAACTTTGGAAAAGAAAGGGGTCTCATAAGGAGTCATACCTTCTGGCTATGTGGTATCAAGAAGCATTTTTGTGTGTATGTATATATGTGCTCTGAATATATGCGTGCAGAATGAAAGAACAAGCAGCCAGCAGTGACCAGAGGAACAGGGGTGGGGGGGGAATCTCTAAATAAAGGAATGGTAGAGTTCTACAGCATGGGGATAGTAGCCCAGGAGAAGCACCACCATCCACACAAAGCATGATAACGCTGGGCTGCTAAGGGTCTGTTGGGCAGCCAGTTACATTGAGGGTTGAGAAGCAAGGAGTTTTCACTCCACAGCAGCTGAGGCCAGAAGAAACAACATCCAAAGTCACAGTGCCAGGAAGATCTTGAAGACTGGGCAGAGGCCATTGAAGCAACATTAGCTTGTCAATTTTGTGCATACATGTATAATTAATCTGTTATATATCTGATGGATTTTTAAAAGCTGGCTCAAACACCATATATGATGGGAAAGCATGATTAAAAATACTCTACACAAACACATATTCAATAGTAGAGAAACATATTGCCCAGCAACTTCCTAGATTCCCCCTCCCTGCCAAAAAATGCCCCCCCCAAACCAAACTCCTTCTGCTTCTCAAGGGTGGACCAGGCTTCTTGTAGTTTTCTGGGACCACATGGCCTCTTCTAACGTGGTGATGGGTAACATTCATAGGGGCCCTGCAAAGAGACACCACATGTTCCTGCCTACCTTCTCTCACCCAGGCAGGCTTCCATTTATTATCTAGCCTTCTACTCTTTCCAAACACTGAGGTGTTTGACCAATTGTTTGATATTGTATGTACATACACTAGTACAAGACACATCAAGACAAGTGAACATGTGCCACTTAAAAAAAACCTTTGAAAACTATGGGACATATTCTACGTCTGTCCTATCACTTCACTGAGCTCCAGCCTAAGGAGCTTGCTCCAACTTAAGTGGTTCTTTTTCCCATGGAAGAGCTGCTTAAGTGGGAGAAAGTGAGACATGTGGGGTCATTACGCTTTACAGTTCAACAGAGGGAGGGGAAGAAGATCAAGGCAATGGAACAGAGGGGAAGAATATGTACTGATGTAAACATATTGTACTCAGTATGAGATTTTTACTTAGCCTTTCCTCTGGTGAGCTCAGCATGGCTTACAAGGTCTCTTCACCCATTTTATCCTCACAACAACTGTGTGAGGTAGGCTAGGCTGAGTGAGAATGACAAGCCCAAGGCTACCATATGAACTTTGTTTTATCATATTTATATCCCACCCTCCCCAAATGGGCTCAGGGCAGCTAACAGTTAAAACATAAACATTCAAAATAGATAGTAATTTTATACAATTTACAGTTCATAAAAATCCAAGATGGGTATGTTATTTAGTGCTCTATACTTATATTGGAATAAGTTGTCGATGCTGTGGAATGGTGGTCACCCCCCCCCCCCCCAGATGCTGAAAACTAGTTTAAACAGTTCAGTCTTGAAGGCCCTGTGGAACTGTGGCAGGTCCCATAGGGCCCTGATGTTTTCAGGGAGGGCATTCCACAAGTGGGAGGGGGGCTGCTACCAAAAAGGCTCTTGCTCCAGTGGTAGACAGCTGAGCTTCTTTTGGCCCAGGGATCATAAGGAGATTTTGGGAACTTGAATGCAGTGCCCTCTTGGGCTCATACGGAGAAAGGCGGCCCCAAAGGTAGACCATGGATCACTGTTGTCAAGTTGCTGCACTCCAGGTATGGAACCAGCTGCCTTGTCTGCCTAAGATGAACAACAACAATTTTTATTTGTATCCTGCCCTCCCCGCCGAAGCAGGCTCAGGGTGGCTAACAACACAGAGATGAGATGAGAGAATGCGGATTTGGCGGTGGTTGCTACCTGGGCCTCCATGGAAGAGTGGAGATCTGAACTCAAGTTTCCTTAGTCACAGAATGACACACAAACCATTACACAACATTATTGTAAACACATGTGTGTGTGCACAAAAAAGGTGAAGTGAGAATTGGCTGATTTATTTAAGTTCTAAATTAAATTTATCCACCTACTATAGTTTTATTCTGCCCTTTCTCCAAGGGGCTCAGGGATGGGTACACTTCTGTATTTTATCCTCATAGCAATGCCTCTGGAGACGATTAGGCTGACAAGGAGTGAAAATGATCCAGTCACCCAGAAAGCATCCATATTTGTGTAGGGATTTGAATAGGGTTGCCAATCCCCAGGTGGGGGCAGGGGATCCCCCGGTTTGGAGGCCCTCCCCCCGCTTCAGGGTCGTCAGAAAGCGGGGGGAGGGGAGGAAAATGTCTGCTGGGAACTCTATTATTCCCTATGGAGATTTATTCCCATAGAAAATCATGGAGAATTGATCTGCGGGTATCTGGGGCTCTGAGGGGACTGTTTTTCGGGGTAGAGGCACCAAATTTTCAGTATAGCATCTAGTGCCTCTCCCCAAAATACCCCCCAAGTTTCAAAAAGATTGGACCAGGGGGGTCCAATTCTATGAGCCCCAAAAGAAGGTGCCCCTATCCTTCATTATTTCCCATGGAAGGAAGGAACTGAAAAGGTGTGCCGTCCCTTTAAATGTGATGGCCCAAACTCCCTTTGGAGTTCAGTTATGCTTGTTACCCCCAAAGTCCCCAGATATTTCTTGAATTGGACTTGGCAACCTTAGATTTGAACCTGTGTTTCCCAGATCTCTAGTCTAGCACTCTAACCACAACATTATAATGGCTCCCCATGTGACATCTCTAATCCCCAAGTCCAGAGATGCTGGCTGCAGTTTGACTGCTGCAAAAAACTCCTTCCCTGCAGTTGGCATACCATGTGCTGCTAGAACATCTGAATCAAGTTCTCATTATAAAACAAAATCCTCCCCCCTCAATTATTTTTTAAAATCAAAAGGATCTCTAGTGACTTAAAAATTACAGAAGCTCTTAAATGGCATCAACTGCCATCAGCAGCTCAGGCAGTTGAACGTATAGCTTTCTTGCAAGCTTCACATTTTTTTATATGCAGCCAAAGACCAAAGCTTGCCAGGGCTCTGTTTGAAACTGCAAGCTAGGTTTTCGATGCAGAGCTTGGCTATGCCACTCTTACAAATCAATTTGGAGGCAGCAGCCATGTTCAAAGGCATTTCGTTAAGTGCTTTAATGGAGGGAAACTACAGACACCATGGGCCACATTCTCAGATGGCATAAGAGTACATGGCCTCCTGTGACATCAATGGAGCTAAGCTGATTGGACAAGCACTGGACTCTAGGAATGGCAATTCTGCACCATAAATAAGAAATGTTACTGTACATTCACACCACCTGAATGCAGATGAATCGTGAACCACACAAGCCCTGTTTCACTGTTACCTAATTGGAGAAAATCAGCTTTCTTCATCTATTATTTCATTGCCTTTCAGTTGACAAAACACATATTGAGCCTAATCAGCTTTATTCAGATGATCTTTAGACAAATGCACAATAGACAAACACAAAAGATGCCAGAGCGGCTTTTTAAAAAGATCAGTGAGGGGCCATCTGCATGCAACAATTTCAAAATGAAAAAAGATATTCAGATTATATATCTTAAATGTGCCTTCACCACAAGGCTGCTGAAAAGTTTCCCTTTCTTCTCAGCTTGCAGACACAGTATTTCAGCAGCTGAATTTACGCTGCAAGATGTGGCAAAGAGCCACATTCTGTAAAAACCAGTCATCAATTGCTATTAGCTACAATATCTAAGTCTCCATGTGCAGATGTTGGGGGCAAAATACTACAACAGTGTTTCACCTTCATGTCTTCCTTATACATATATCACAGGGATCTGAAAGGCTGCTACAGGAAATACAGTAGCAGACCAGATGGACCTTGGTCTGAACCAAACAAAGCAATTTTTTTATTCATCCATATTAGGCCAAGAAACTAACCTGCCATGGTCGATCCCAATCCAGGGGAATAGGAAATGCTCCAAACCATGCTCCCACCATGCTGCACATTGTTGTGATCTGCAGATTGTTATCCCAGATGGACAATGCCCTGAAAAAAAATGCTTCACATTTTCAGTAACTTTAAGCAATGCATTCATTCATAGCTTTCATCTCCCCCACTAATCCATCCAAAGATGTGATATGCATTTATCTGAAATAAAGTCCCAGTCAATTAAATGACACTTCTGACTAAATAAGCATCAACCTGAAAAATGTCATAAATTTAAAAGTTACGCGATACAAGCCATTCATTTCTACTTCACCTATTAGCCATACATTTCTGAAGCAGCTTTCACACAATATCTGAAACTCTGCCTTTTTCAGTGACATTTTTCAGTGGGGCATTCACACCAACATCCATCTTTACATAGCTCGCTAAACACTTCCCTCTCAATAGGAGTCTGGAGCTTACATTTTCAGCAACATGTGTTGTTTCAAATTGCTGTTTATGCTATTGTTGAGACACTTATTTCAAGGCTTTGTAACTTAATATTAATCTTGCTGTAGGTTGCATTTTTAAAAGAGTGATTTTATTGTTAATTGTACTATGGATTATAAACTGCTTTCTGTATTTTTGTGGGGGGAAGCGTCACAGAATTTTTAAGCATGACCACACACTGTTCTCCAATTCAAGACAAATTTGTTTAGAAATCCATTATATGTCCACCATTTGTGAAATCTGCTGAGCCCATCTCTCTCCGCCTCATCTGCAGAGTTGCTTGTCTATCGCACAGGAACGCAGAGTCCCAGCAAACATCCCCATGGTAGCCTTGCAGTTCCATGCCATCATGAACACATGAATCTGCCTTATACTGAATCAGATCCTTGATCCATTGAGGTCAGTATTGTCTACTCAGATTGGCAGTAGCTCTCCAGGGTCTCAGGCAGTGGCCTTCTCATTACCTGCTGCCTGGTCACTTAACTGGAGGCAGCAGGGATTGAACCTGGGATCTTCTGCATTCCAAGCACATGCTCTGCCTCTGAGCCACAGCCCTTCCCCCCAAAATGTCATATAATGCAGGTTGGGTATTCTATCCATTGGAGAAGGTAGGGGAAAGTCTGCCAAGACTATTCCATTCATTTTTAAGAGAAAATCACATCCACACTGTTGCGAATTAGGGACTTCACATGACTTAAGGGACTCTGTTTTAGCTTTTAGGAAACAGCAATACTTCCCACTAAATAAATTCTAGTTAAAAGTTTTAATTAAGTACAATAGATAAATCAGTAACAGTTCCACTTTTGGTATGACAGAACTGGAAAGTAAAAAAACAAAGTATACACATAGCAATATTAATATGCATAGATGTATATATGTATCAGTAACAGTTCCACTTTGGGCACAACAGAACTGGAAAGTAGAAAACAAAGTATACATATAGCAGTATTTCATTCATATTATATTTAAAAAAATCACATAACTATATCTTAACATTATTCAATGCAAGGTAAGTTATCCCAAAAGCTAACAAACAGACCTAATATTCTATTACAGGGTGGCCAAACTTGCTTAACATAACAGCCACACAGAATAAACGTCAGATGTTTGAGAGCTGCAAGACATTAACAATATCACATACACATCTTTATTAAAACTCTTAATACTTTCTTTGCACAGAAAGATAAAATACATATGTATGCACTTTACAACACAATCATGCTAGGAGACTTAAAAAAAATATATAAAGCTGGGAATAATAGTCCCCATAAGACCAGCATAGGGAAAGGTTAGGGAATTATTTTTTGGCACCAGTGGGAGAAAAACACACATGTACAATATAAACCATTGACCACCATTTGCATCATTACGTATGTCTCTTTGCCTTGACACCAAGGTTCGTAAATACAGTTCCTACAAGAGCTATGAAACTAAGTTGGGACCCTGTGCAGCCCTCTTTAATTCTGTCCCTCTTTCCAGTGGCTCCCTCAACTCTTGAGCTCTCTTTTTCCACTCTAGGTCTCTGGTGACCTCTGTGGTAGAGGAAAAGAGTTTACAAGCCTGCCTTTTTCTTCCTCCAGAGCCAGTTTGGTGTAGTGCGGACTCTTATCTGGGAGAACCGGGTTTGATTCCCCACTCCTCCACTTGCACCTGCTAGCATGGCCTTGAGTCAGCCATAACTCTGGCAGAGGTTGTCCTTGAAAGGGCAGCTGCTGTAAGAGCCCTCTCCAGCCCCATCCACCTCACAGGGTGACTGTTGTGGGGGAGGAAAGTAAAGGAGATTGTGAGCCGCTCTGAGACTCTTCGGAGTGGAGGGCGGGATATAAATCCAATATCTTCTTCTTCTCCTTCCCTGCTTCACACATGGCGGAAATAGTCACTAAGAGGCTGTCTGAGGTCCTAATACTAAGCGTGCTTATGAGAGAGTAAGCCTGCATTAAGTTCCTCCTCAACTTCTGAGAGCCATACAATATGTGTGAAAGAGCCACATGTGGCTCCCAAGCCAGTTTGGCCACCCCATCCTATTAAAACCTTTGTTTCTTAATGAATTTGTCAACTGAGAAACTGTGGTATCAGCTGTGGTATAGAATACCTTTAATTCATGGTCACTTATGAAACTGCACTAGTTTCAGTGAAAGCCCTGAACATTCTTGTAGGTAACAAAACAGAACAGAAGTCCAATGGCACTATAAGTGCTAACTACTTGGTATACGTATTACTTAGTACAGCAAATTGCATAATGAGAAAAGCAAGGTATCACATGAAGATGATGATATTGGATTTATACCCCGCCCTTCACTCTGAATCTCAGAGCGCCTTACAATCTCCTTTACCTTCCTCCTTCACTTACAGACACCCTGTGAGGTAGGTGGGGCTGAGAGAGCTCTCCCAGAAGCTGCCATTTCAAGGACAACTCTGAAAGAGCTATGGCTGACCCAAGGCCATTCCAGCAGCTGCAAGTGAAGGAGTGGGGAATCTTATCTCCAAGGTAAGAGCCAGTTTAGTACAGTGGTTAATTGCGTGGACTTTTAACCACTACACTAGGGGTAGCCAACGGTAGCTCTCCAGATATTTTTTGCCTACAACTCCCATCAGCCCCAGCAACAATGGCCAATGGCTGGGGCTGATGGGAGTTGTAGGCAAAAAAAACATCTGAAGAGCTACCATTGGCCCACCCCTGCACTACACCAAACCACGCACTTAACCACTTCACCAAACATGCAGCAAATAGACTCCAAGCAACTACATAGCAAAAAGTTAAACACCTTTTATTGAGGTAGATTCAATTCACATTTATGTTGCAGTGGAAAGGAGAGAGATGAAGCCTAATTTTAAAGGCTACTGTTTGTTATTGTAAACAGCCAGCTGATCTGGCTGCACATAGGCGCAACTGGAGAAATCTGCAGCTACATCAAGCTTCCTGCAGATTCATGAGATGAGAGAGAACACAAAGGGCACATGAAGAGAAGTCAGAGAGAAGCTCTCAGATTAGACAATGCAAGGCATCCCATTCACTAAGAACACACACACAGATTTAGAACAATATAATGCCCCCCTCCATGTCCAGGCATGCTGAGCAGCCTTCACTCCAACACTAACATTTATTTCAATATGAGCTTTCATGAGTCAAAGTTCACTTCCTCAGGTATGAGTCACCAAGAAAGTGAGCTCTGATTCATGAAAGCTGATATTAAAATAAATGTTGTTAGTCTTCAGGATGTTACTGGATAAGCCATGGATGAGCATGGAAGCAAATGGGAAACATCTGGAATTAACTGAGAAAATTGTTTTTGGAGAGAGAAAAGCAAGAGATACAAAATGGGTAGAGAATCCTTTTCTATACACTGCATTAAAAGTTTAGATTAAATGGAAGAACAAACTGATTCCAGAGAGATCCCCTATTGCTTCTTTTTTACATTATACCCCAACTTTTCTTTTTTAGATAAACCAGAAAAATATGTTAAATAGAAAGAAAGGGGGATTTTCAGAATGAAAGACTTCATGTAAATGGAATCCTCCTTACTGTATTAAATTATAACTAAAAGAAAAGTAGCAAGGACATTTAACAAACTTGATTCTTCTTCATCAATTACAATATTTAATTGTAAATCCTACAGTAAGGATAACTATGACCAGAAAGATGAACACAACCTAATGCAACATATAAACAGTGCAAAGGGAATGATCTCTAAAATATATTCTCATTTAGTTGAAATAGATACAAAAATGTCAAATGGTATGAAAACAAGGTAAGAAAATGATATTGGGATAAAAAGGGAACATATTAAATAAGTTATGATGACTCAAACAAGGAAAACTATATCAATAGTTCATACGAAGAACTCTCTGAAACCATTACATTGATGGTATATTACCCCAGGATGCCTTGCAAGAATAAACACCACAAATAAAAATAAATGTTGGAGAAACTGTAACCAGTAAGGCAAATTATATACAGATGTGGTGGTCATGTCCTATAGTGTTACAGTTTGAGAAAAATATTTTCAGAAATGGGAAATATCACTCATCAAATTATTTATGCCTCGCTAGCATTGGCTTTAACAATTGGGAGGAACAAAAGGAAAAAGTGACACCTAAAGGATTAATAGTGCTTATGTTGATGGTAGTCTGTAGGATAATACAAAAAGTCAGAAATCTGTCGAATTCTTAACATTACATTTTTGGTATCTTGACTTATGGCAAATTAGCTATGGCAGAAAATATCACATAAACTGACATATCAAGAGTAACTAAGGTAAAGCCAAAAAGCCAGACTTTTTCAAAACATGGCATGATTTTATCTTATATATAGATCAAAGAGGCATCCAACATTTATCAAAGCTCTTTCTCAAATTGTGGGGGGAGGGGATTAAAGAATGATTCATAAGAAAACAACAATCCTTCAGGCCATTGATATTTTCTCTCTCTTACCTATACCTGTAAGATAAATTTCCAAACTGTGCCAAATATTGAGCTTTCCATCAATCCTTTGATTCAACAATATTTCTTTGTATTTTTCTTATTACTTCATCCATTATGCTGGTAATTTAGACGGTTACTTTCTATGTTTTGCTTTTGTCTCATTTGCAAAGTGGTGGTTATTCCTGCTTTCCCTCTCCTTTTAAAAGATGTTATCGGACGTCTGTTTTATTTTGCTGTTAACACACTAACATAACTGCTCCTTGCAATCATCCTGCAAACAACAATACATTACCAACTACTTTTTATACCTGGATGGGCCAGGATAGCCTGCTCTCATTAGATTTCAGAAGCTAAGGAGGGTCAACCCTGGTTAGTACTTGCTTGGGGAGACCACCAAGGAAATCTTGGGTTGTTACGCAGAAGCAGGCAACAGCACACCACCTCTGAATGTCTCTTGTCTTGAAAACCCTATGGGGATCACTGCAAGTTGGTTACAACTTGATGTATAAAGAATTCTTTTTGTACATCTACACAGTTGCCTAAGTTACTCAACTCCAATGGAATTTCAGTCTCTATAACTTTTTAAATATTTAACCGTGGCATCCAATATTTACTAGTATGTCCAAAACAAGAATCTCCAGTTATTAAGTCTGTAAATCCTTTGTAATATTTTAGTATGCACACTAAGTTTTTTAATTAAGCTCAGCAGGGCACAAAAAGGCTTGTGGCAGAGAAATTCTAATCAAGAGTGGGAAAACTTAATTCAAATCAATGACTTTTAAATAGGTTTAAAATCAAGATGCCTGTGCAATGTTTCGACAAGTCCTGATGGACACCTACGCAAGGAACCACCAGGGGCTGTAGCTTCCTGGAGCTGGTGCCAGATGTCTCCCCACATGAATCGACAAGAATTATGTTTATTTACATCATGATTTGGATGTTACTTGAAATGAGTTTGATTTGTTTCTGCCCCTGCCGAGAAATCTACTTATGAAAACGTGTTGGAAGCACAGAAAGTCAGCACATTATAACTATATGGACCATGTGACAAAAAATGAAGCAATATCTCATGTCACCCTGCCCACTGTAAATATATACATACACACATACACACACATATGTGCCTGTTCATACTTTGCAAACTGCATGTGTTGCATAACTGAACACAGGAATGGCAACAACAGTGTGTTTCTTCCCTCCTACTCTCTGCCAATATTGAACATCTGTGACAGGATGAAAGCAGGTCATTCATATATTATGATTTATATATATCCTTAAACACTACTGCATGTGAAAATTTAACACAGGGGCCAACCCGTCTGTTAAAGCTTGTCTGTAAACAAAGGGGGACAGAGCATTGCCTTGCCTTCTGTTTATATAAGTTTAAGAACAGTAGTGAATAAAGTAATCACAATGATTCTTTGCTGTCAGAGGAGGCACCATTTCAGTCTTTATTGCTTTGTTTTTACAGATACTTTGCCATCTGGTTGCAACATTATTACTGCGATTATACATGCAGAGAGAGCAAAGTAACTTTTCTCCTAGCCCAGGAGTGTTCACAGGGGACACAAAATAAACCAAAATCACCAAGGCTGAAAAAACATTTCAACAAAATCAACTCTAGCATAAAACAAATACTTCTGGGTTAAACTTCATTTCCTGCCTACTCCGAGTATTCTTTTATCTCACCATAGGACTTGCTTGGTCATACTTGTGTTAATAGCCCTTTGGCAAAAAAAGAGGCTTGCTTCAGGCACAAAGTCAAACCACGGTTTGATAGCATGAGAATCATGGCTTATGCACTTTCTCCCCCTTCCTTCTTCTTTTGTATGTTCACTGCAGACTTGTGTATTTCAGCACAAGCCAGTGTTTGATGTTACAACTCCAACATGCAACTATGATTTGTAAGATCCCTGCAACATATGATCAAACTGATTTGGATGGAATAGCAAACTACAGTTTGTGAGCAAGGAGAAGCCATCACCCAAGTGTACAAGGAGAATGCAGTGCAATACACATAACTTGTTCACAGAGTTGCCAAACCATTGTGGTAGCTACACATTATGTCCAAACCAAACCAATGAGATCTCAGCAGAAAGCTTTTTTTTTTTTTTTATAAATCAGATTTCTTAGGCAGCATTTTGGACATCATGAAGAAATCTGTGATGGGCTCAATTCATCCTTATGCCATCCTTCCCTTCCTTTCACCCAACATGCAGAGAGAGTGTATAAACGTTCTCTGTTTTCTGTTATGTTCTAATGCAGGCACCTGGCCAAATTGAAGCTTGCTTCTTCCCCTCAAACTAGGATTTGAGGGCTTTTATTCATGTTCTATACACAAGGGAATGAGGGAGAGGGAGCGAGCAGGTAGACACTGCAACAAGCCCAGTTTATGCCCATCACAAACAGAGGTTTGTTTGCTCTGTCTGAATACAGCCTCTGCCTTTATGATTCCAGTCTTACAATATCTACTGCATCTTAATAAAATACAAAGGAAAAAACTTGAAACAAAACTTTTACACCCGGCCCATTTTTATACGAGAGAGAAGACAGAAGCACTGTACCCAGAGAAGCTGAGTTGAAATGTGTTTCAAGATAGGAAAATGCACACAGATGATACAATAATAAAAACCTACAGCAGATTGTGAGAAGTTACAGAATGCTTTCATAACAGAGGGAGTGGGCAAGAAAATGGCATATGACACTCCAGGTGGTAAGTACAGGCTAATGCACACTGAAAAGAAAAACAATTCTTACTCAATTTTAGCCTAGTTATTGCCCCCCCCCATTCGGAATAACGAGACAAACAAGGTGGAATAAAGGGCCACTTTATTTAAACTTAATGGCAATGGGAAAAATGGGGGCCAGGACAAGCCAGAGGTCATAACCCAACCACCTCGACCCGAAAACTGGGCGAGCCCCAGGCCTCAGGTGTGAGCCGACCCAACGGCTCAAACCTGGCCGGCCAGGCACGAGATCCCGTTCACGAAGCTCCACCCTCACCCAAGCCATGCAGCCCGAGTTGTGGACAACTCAATAGTGACGGGATCCCAAGGCTCCCTGGAGCCAACCTTGTACCGTACAGCTTAGGTCACCCCAGGGACGCCCTACACCCCAACGGTGCGTTGCCATGGGAGCTCACCAATACCCCAAAAGAACATGTTCCCAACAGTAAACCGCCAGTGACCAACCTATTAACAGCACCGCCCAAGCCAATTGCCAACGCACCGTCCACAATGCAAGGTAGGTGAAAACACTCCCAGACTTGGCCAATATGTTTGGAAGTGAAAAATTCCTACCTGGCCCCATAATCAGGCGACCAGCCTATGCCTGCACTGCATGACGGGCGGGCGGGCCGATGAGCCCCCCAAAACCAACTGCGACACAGGGGCTGGGTCAGCCTATATAAGGCTGCCCACGCCCCTAGCAGTCCAGGGCTAAACCATTGTCTCCCATCCAGCAGGGGAGGCAATGGACGGCCCCCAGCCTAAGGCGGTCAATTGGCCGCTCGGCTGGGTGGGGCTGAATTAGCTACAACCTCTCAAGAAAGAAATGCTGAAGTCCTCGTGGGCTACTTGTGCACTTGCAAAATGCACTTCTGTATATAGGAAACAGATGCTAGGAATCACTGGGAGGGGAGGGATGTGAAAACACAGCTCCATACAAATGGATGGTGTAGTACAGAGTGCTGAACTAAAATCTGAGAGGCCTGAGATCCAGCTGCCATGCTACCATGAGGTTTGCTGGGTGACCCTGGGCCAGCTACACACCCTAAGCCTAACAGTTTTCAGAGGGCTGTTGTGACAAAGGGAGAACCACTTACTCTGCTATGATCTCCTTTGTGGAAAGGAAGGATAAAAATGCACCAGAAAGATGCATACATAGATCTAAAGCAAGCAGAGGGTGTGAGAATATAATACCATTACATAAATACCAGTCTTATAACTCAGTGGGGAATAAAGCTGTAGTAACACAAAGAGAAAGGATCCCTCTCCAAAAATTCCACAAGGAGAAAAGAAATCTAAATGCTACAATTCAAAGAGAAGCAGAACCATTTACAGTGTTAATATTCACTCCAATTTTCACAAGTATAATCACTGTCAGTGATGCATCTGACATAGCTAAAGAAATGCAGTATAAGCGCCTAGCCTGGGAACTGGAGGGGAAATTGAGGAAGAAGGATTCAAACTGTAGCAGTAACAAAATCACCAATTGTCTGCAGGCAACCAGGAGCTTTTCATTTCAGCTGCTATTTTAGCCAACAATGACTGCACAATGATGGAACAGTCTTTCAAAGTGCATTTTCCGGGCTCCATTAGCCCTGACAATCTCTTCACAGCGGTTTTTTCCCACTATTGGCTTGTGACAGCCAGTCATTAGCTCAGTGACACTGGCTATGATGAAAGATGCCAGAATACAAAGTCCAGGAGAGGCTATCTTCAGCATCTTGTTCCCTGCAGGCAGAACTACAGGAGATGGGAGTTCAGCCAAATGGTTATTTAACACAGGATGCTAATATTTATGGAATTTGCATTGCAGTGCACACTATAAATTAATTAACCCCAATATTCTTTACCTACCCAGATCATCACTAATCAATTTTGCTTGTTTATCCACCTTAAGTTCATCTTACTCAGACTCAAGACACCTCCAAATAAGTTCTTAAATCACCCCCCACACACACACACACAAATCTCCCAAGAGATAATTTCATGGATTTTTACAAAAATCTTGCCATCTTTTCCCTTAAGACAGTGGTGCTCTATCTTTCCAACTATTCCCTACTAGGCAAATCCAATTTGCTATTTCACTGAATAATTTCTATACTATAGATTTGACATTTCAAATAAATGTCATATTTTTGGCTGAAAAACAGGGTGTTCTCAGTTGTTCAGCATATTTCAGGCAATGCATCTGATGCTAGAAATTTCACAGAGAGCATTACAACATACTGCATCAAAAAACTTACTGCATTTCACCCAGCAGCAGTAATCACCATGAAAAGGGGGTTCTGACAGCAATCCTAAACAGGTCTACTCAGAAGTAAGCTTATTCCCAGGAAAGTGTTCTTAGGATAATACTGATAAGTACACAATCCTTCTCACACACTTTGAATGTGGTCTTAATATCTTTATTTATAGTCCACCTTTCTCGCTAAGACTCAGGCTGATTACAGTGCAGACAGTATAAACCAACCAATGAACAATGTGGTTGGACTAGGACTACAGAATTAGAGAACAATGCAAACAAACTATTGAAGACAAAGTATAGTAAACAATACAGAAAGTGAATTACAAGGTACAAGACAACACAGTAAAAGCAGGTTATACCTACAGTGATCACTGCAGTGGATAACAACCCTATTCATTAGAAGGAGCCCTCCTGGACTGTTTCATTATATCACAGTTCCAATCTCTTTAAAAACGCCCTCCTGAACATTTGCTTTGCACATTGTGCAGAATGACAGAAGAGTGCAGGCCCTTCTGACCTCCTCAGGAAGGCTATTCAACAAGGTGGGAGCCACCACATAGAATGCACATGAGTGGGCAGCCACCAATCCTGCCCATTTGCTGGGTGACACCTTTAGGCTTCGCCTCAATGAGTGAAACTGTCACAGCAGAGCATGGCCATAGCAGAAGAGGAAGTCATGCAGATATGTGGATCCAAGGCCCTTTAAGGACTTTGTAGGGGATTATAGAACCTTGAATTGAACCCACAAACTGATCAGTAACCAGTGCAGTGTCTGCAGAATGGCTGCAACATGCATGTTCTACCTAATAACCTGGCTGCAGGGTTCTGCAACAATTGAAATTTGAGTTGTCTTTAAGGGCCAGACCTCAACTAGAGCGTATTTATAATAGTCTAGCCTCAAAGGTAACCACAGCATGGATCAATGTGTCCAGATCAGCCAAGTCAGGGTAAGGAGTCATCTTCTTGATTAACAGAAGCTGATTCTTCTATCAGAAAGTTACAGCACTGCACAACAACTAAGTTTTTCATTACACTGCAATCCTTTTAAATGTTTGCATTAAAATGGATTTACTACAATTCCTTATGTGTAATTCATTTCAACTGTCCCTAGGCCATTGCAGAGTTAGAAACTGGCACACAACTTACCCATTTTTACTGAACACTCGGAGCCACACTTGAAAATTTGGCCCCAGCAGACACAAGCAGTGCAGAGTAGTGAATGTAGAAAGGAGAACTGCAAATAAGAAGGTCTCAAGTACTGATCTGAAAGGAATGGATGCAGAAAAAAGAGTTATGCTGCTGACTTCTTTAGAAAAAGTTCCAGAGAGCTTTTGGAGGTAGCTCACAAGGTAAAAACTATACAATGAAATCATAAAAAAACAACATATGAATTACCGGTATTGAAACAAGCCAGAAGATAAATCCAGGTCATACAAACAACATTCAGTAGCCTAAAATGACATCCATAAAGGAGTCTTCAGGTTAAAAGTAGACCATTAAAACCACCTAAAAATAATAGAATCTCTGTTAACCTCAGTAAAAAGAAATCTTTTGCCTGGTGCCTAAAGCGCACTAAGTAGTCATCAGGCAAGTTTCAAGGCAGAGACCATTCCAAAGGCATTGTGCCACTACTGAAAAAAACCTTGTCTTTGGTTGTCACCCACCTCTGCATGACTGTCTCAGCAAACCCAATGGAAAGCAAACAAGGGGTCAGATCAAGTTGGGTAGGTCATGTTAGCCTGTCTGTAGCAGTTAGAAAACAGTAAGAGTCCAGTAGCATCTTAAAGACCAACAGAATTTGTGGTAGGGTATGAACTTTCATGAATCACTGCCCACTGTATCTAAAGAAGTGAGCAGTAACTCCTGAAAGCTCATACCCTGCTAACAAATTTTGTTATGTCTTTAAGGTGCTACTGGACTCTTATTCTTTTCAACTGCTACAAGGAGTCATTACACTTCCAGAACTTTTACAATATAGGGAAAAGACAAGCACAGGAGGCATCATTAAAGGAAAAGGTACACAGTAAGATATTAAATTGGGAACACTTTTTGTATGAACTTTTTTTTTAACCCGAAGATCTATTTTTCATTTACATTCCCAGCTTCCAACACTATTTTTACTGGAAGCCTAAAGAGAATTATGGGGCATGATATGGTCTAAAGAGAAGTATGGAGCACATTAAAGGTGGAGAAAATTTCCTAGTTAATATAAAGAAATGGCATAAAAGACGCAACAATTCTGAGAAGAACTGGATTTGGTTCAAAAATTCCCAGCATTAATGAATGGTCTTGATCATTAACTATGTTAATAAAGGTGTTTTGTATACCAATTTTTCAATTCTTCCAGCTTTCTTTTCTATGTTGTTTTGTAAGCTTTCAGTATACAAATAAAAATCATTATGTACTTCAAAAGACAGTTTTCCCATTTTAAACTTTGCCCCTAGAAAAGAGTAAGTATTCCTGGATATGTCAGAATATGCTACCAGTGAATCTATTTCTCAATAAAGCATGTTCTCTCCTCTGAAACAAAAAAAATAAAGAAAAGACAAGACTAAGTATTTATGAAGAGACAGCTCTTCTGGTCTCTGCAGCCTTCTACTGCAGAACACTCTGCCAATTCAGCATTGCACCCACTCAGGGAAACAGCTAACAACGTAAATGGCAATTTCTCCAGATTATTGTTATTTTCAAAATAAACCACTGATTTAGGGTTCTTCATTATAGTTCACCATTTTTTTTAAAAAAAAGTTTAATTAAAAGCCCAATTCCAAGCATATTTGCTCATAATTAACTCCCATAGTTCTCACCGAGATAGTAAATCTGTGCCTGGGCTGAACCACATCAGACTGAAGGTAGAGAAACTGAATGGGGAATTCTTCAGTACAAAAAATTCTGCCCACAGAAATGTGGCAAGGAGAGAGGGTCTAGCCAGGCTTGTCACCAACATGTTCCTTTTCTATGTACAGGGACTTTTTAAATATATAAAATGAAAGAACATATAATTATGTGAGCCCCAGAAATGTTTGCCATCTCAGCAAAGGCCACCCTTCATCCAAATTTACTTCCAATTAAATGAGTACAGGATCACTGCTTCAAGGAAAGCGTATGCAAATCATTAGACAAAACAGTGTGATTTATATTTGATTATTGAAGTGGCATTTTTAAAGACTTACTCAATTAACGGTGCTCCATAAAGAACAATTATTCCATGAAATAAGATACAGGACATGAAGAAGTACACACAGCATCTTATAAACTTTGCCACCTTTTAAATAGAAGAAAATTTTACATTAACAAGAGACAAGAAGCCCTGCGACATTAATTTTTTTAAAAATATTTTTCTACTAACATTTCACTAAGTGGATACTTGCAAGAATGAACCCAAGAACAGCACAGATGAGCATTACTCTTGGAGCCAAATAAGTAGTTCAAGAGCGTATACTGGCACACCATACACCTTATTGTAATATGGGGCATGATGCAGTCAGAGCTGACCACTTTTTAAAGTGCCATAGCTTTCATCTGGAGAAGTAAAAACACATTCATACACTTCCCACTAAAGTCAATAAAATTTTATTTTTAATTGAGTCAAGATGTTTTAATAAGAGGGAGGGAAGAACCAAGTTAAGGACAATGTTACTTAAACAGCTAAAGCAGACTGCTAGAGCTGGAAGTTTAAGCTAATCATTTCCAAAATACCAACAAGTTCCATCCAAATCGAATGTTTGTTTTGGGGGCTCAAATAATGGGTCTTTCCCAGCCCCAATCCTTAAGGTCCTTTTGAAACTGAGTGGGAGAAACCAAACACTTGATCTTATGAAAGCAAAACCTGCATTGTTGAAGGTCAGCCCCTGCATCCTACTCCAGAGAGCAATGACCTTGACTACTATTCATCTGTTTTTGAGCAAAAAGCTAACATACCACCACATGCCATTTCAAGGAGGAGAAATCCTAGTCTTTATATGACAAAAACTGCAAGAGAAAGCATGATTGCACAATACAGTAGTTAATAGAATGAGCCCAGAAATCTCCAATTGAAATCTGATCTCAGTAGTGAGCTCATTAGAAAATAGAAGACAAGCCTAGCTAACCCATCTGGTCTCTCTTACATAAGTATTACTAAAATAACTTACATAATATACTTTAAATACTCTTTAAAGACTTGAGATGCTCCAAGTAACATCATCACTATCTCTAAAGAATGAAGTGACTAGCCACTTTGTAGACGACAGAAGGAGCCAAAACAGATAACCCGTAGACACAGTAAGGGTCCCTATCTCATCAGGAGTCTTCTCAGCTATCTCAAAAATATGACATCGAAAATTAGCCAACTCCTCCTCAAACAAAGAAACCAACCAACCAGCCTGCCCAATGTGGTCTAAGTAAGCCCCTGGCACACATAGAGAGCATTTGAGAGTCGATTAAAGAGGAAAAGGGAGCTTATAAAATCTGAAAGGAGAGAGAGATTTTGGGGGGAGGGGTTTCCAAATTATCACTGTCCCTGGCCATTCACTGCCGGTCCCAAGCTTGTTCCTCCTCATAGCAAAAGCATGCAACTCATGCTGATCAACAATGCTGCAAAACAGGGCCCAAGAGGATTTCTGCAAATCTGGGGGAATCCCAAGTAGAAAAACATTGCTTCCCCTTCCCTGCAAAAGAGGTGAACTGTACATGCATGCTTTCCTCCTGCTACCATTGAACTTCGATAAAGGTCAGGAACAAGACAGGAGGCCATTAAGCTGAAGTGCAATTTCCTACTTCCCGTCAAGTCTTAGATCTAACAAGAGGAAGAGAAACGTCCAGTCCTAAGCCCAATTTTTACCCAGAACTCTCCTTAATATACCCATGCTGCTAAAGGAAGACTTAGGGCAGCCAGTCTGGAACCTGACTGCTGTGTAGCACTGCTTTTGGATAGCTGGAGACTCAAACATAAGTGCCGTAGCAGCGGAGGCCAAACTGTGGCTCAGGAGCCACATGCAGCTCTTTCATACAGTGTGGTTCCTAGAGATCCAAGAGGAACTTAATATAGGCTTACTGTCAAGTAAACATGGTTATCATTGGGACCTCAGTCTCTGAGCACTGACCCACAGGTAGGTGGCTATTTCTGCCATGTGTGAAGCAGGGAAGGAGGGGGAAATAGGCACACTTGCAAGCTCTTCTCCTCCACCACCAGCAGACCTAGATCAGGGAAAGAGAGTGCAAGAGCTGAGGGAGCCATTGGAAGGAGGGAAGACATTAAAGAGGGCTGCACAGGGTACCCCCTTATGTTCATAGGTCTTGTAGGAGCTGTATTTACTAACCTTAGTGTCAAGTCAAAGAGAGATGCATAATGATGCAAATGGTGGTCAGTGATTTATATGGTACATGAGTGTTTCCTTCTCCCACTGGTGCAAAAAATATTTCCCTAACCTTTCCGTATGCTGCTCTTATGGGGACTGCTATTCCCATTTTTGTTTTTTTTTAAATCTCCTTCTAGCATGGTTGTGTTGTAAAGTGCATATATATGTATTTTATCTTTCTGTGCAAAGAAAGTATTAAAAGATTTAATAAATCATGTATTGCGATTCTCAAACATCTGAAGTTTATTCTATGTGGCTTTTACGTTAAGCAAGTTTGGCCACCCCTGTGCTATAGCTTTAGAAATACACATACTTGAAACTACCAGTGAGCCCCCACAAAGGAGCTTAGCCATCTGTGCTTTAATTCTTGTTTCAGCTACATGAAGTGCACAACAAGGTGTTAATGACAGTACTAGAGCAGACTTTCAGCTGAGTAATACCCTATAACATTTCAGTCTAAGGTCCTACTTATTAGTATCCATATCATCAAGGCTTTTTTGGGTAGGAAAAACCCCAGCAGAAACTCATTTGCACATTAGGTCACACACCCTGAAGCTAAGCCAGCTGGAACTGCATTCCTGCTCAAAAAAAGCCCTGCATATCATACCAAGAATTACATTAAAACAACATTCAGTCTTACTTTGTGGGCAACTGAGCTTCTTTTCATAGATGGATTTGGTTTAAGGATAAGATACAAAATTATGTTGACAGCTCCAACACTCGCTGAACAGATGCACAGCCATATCAGATGTGTTCCCAAGACTGAGAAGTTCTTCAAAAAAAGTGAGGGAATGAGAGTTGCTAAAATAATGGAAGCTATACAGATAGCATTAGCAGAAAGCAGTCTCTTTATTTCTGTATGTCTCATGGTGTTCTTTCTTCAGCTTTCACCTGTTGAGAAGCAAAGTATATTTATGTACCGACACATACTGAAGAGCAATACTCTTATAAAACACTGTAATAAAATTCAGAATGACAGTATAATTCTAATTTGATACATAAACCATCTCCAGCAATAAAGCTCTAAAGCAGAGATGGAAATCCTATGCATACTTATTTCGGGCTTCAGTGAGACCTGAGTACAAGTATCACTTGTGTCACTTAACAAGAAAGAACTTAACAAGGATTTGGACAACTGGTCAGCAACAATAAAGCTTTTCTTGTATGCTTAAAGAATGATCCCATAACTTCCAGTGCAATCCCATGATTGGCTGAGGGAGGGAGGAGGAGGGAAAGAGCCAGATAAAGCCTTTCCTTAACTGGATGAGAGCTTCTCCCTCTCCTCCTCTGGAATGGAAACAGCCAGATGGGGGGTGGGGAGAGAGAGATGGTGTCCCCTGGCAGCAGACCAGATTCACAGAGACAGAGAGATTGATTGAAGTCCTATGCTTAAGACCAACTATGTGATTAGAGAGTCTGTTGGTATGAAAGGTATCACTAAAGGCCTCTGAGGGAGTACTCATTGGGGCCAATCCTGACTATGACTGTCAGTTCCAGGTTGGTGGGAAATTCCTGGAGATTCTGTGGTAGACTGAGAGGGGCATAGGAGTTAGGGCTTTAGTTAGCCAGATCCAGGTTCTTGCTGTGGAAGCTGACTGGAGAATTTCAGAACAGTCACAGACTTTCAGCCTAACTTACCACAGTGGGGAGAAGAGAATGATGTAAACTGCTTTGGTCCCCCCCCCCCCCGCCACTATGGAGAAAGACTGTCCTTTTCCTATGTAAAGGCTGCGGGGAGGGGGGGGGGCAATGGAAAGCTGAAGTCAGAGGAGCACATAAAAGGAAGGAGATAGGGTTGCCAACTCCAGGTTAGGGAATTCCTGGAGATTTAAAGGGTGGATCCTGGAGAGAATGGGGTTTGAGGAAAGGTGGGACCTCAGACAGGTACTATGCCATAGACTCCACCAAACCAGCCATTTCTTTCTGGGGAATCACTGTTGCCAATTTCCAGGTGAGGGCTGGAGATCACGATCAGCTTCCCTTGAGGTGGGGGGATGCCTCCAGTAAAGCCACATTTTATGTCAGGGCGTAAGCATGCTTCCTCAATTTCTGTACGCACTTACTTGGGTTCAAGCCGCTACCAAGTCAGTGTGATTTACTTTCAAGTCACCCAGAGCCGGACTGGCCTCAGCTCCAAATAAGATCTTCGATGTAGTTACTTGAGACTAACACTTAACTCAAGGGAACTTACTTTTGAATAAGTACGTAGGAGACTGGGATGCTAGGATTTTTTTTTGTTTTTGTTCAGTCGCACAGTCGAGTCCGACTCTTTGCGACCCCATGCTAGGATACAGCCCGCATAATCTCAAGGAGAGCGGTTTACATGAAGGCACAAGACTCCCAGGACCGGAGGGGGGAACGGGGCAAAAGGTGAGCACTAGGCCGAAAGGCTTCCCTTCTTCCATCTTACCTGTAAGTCTTCCACGAGCTACTGGGAGGAGCTTCCCCGCCACATTCATGAGTCACCAGATGAGAGACTCCACGTCCTTTCAACTACAAACCAAAGCCGCCACTACGCCTACGGCCGCCGTCAACAAGAACGTGATAAAACTGACATTGAGCGATCACCAAGCGGATAACCTATGAGGTCGAGCCTTTAAAACAATCCCAACCAATAGGCCCCGAAGGAGGCGGGGCTTCCGCCTGGAAACTAGGAAAAGGAATAAGACCTTAACCGGAAGTTAAGGTCGTTGTTGTTGACAAGTTTTCAAGTCGACCGTCGCTGCTGATTTAGCTTTGGAGTGTGGGCTTCGTCGCGGGTGATTCGCCATGGTGTGCGAGAAATGTAAGTTACTCGCGGGTCAGAGGAGTAGGAGGCTGAAGGAACGGGTCTCTGTTAGGAGGAACGTGACGAAACGTAACAAGGGGTGGATGCTGTTTGTCGGAGGGAGTTCCCTTAAGAGAAATAGTCGTTAAACGCTTCTCTAACTCGGTGATCCTCCCCCCCACCCCCAACCCCCGAGGCTGTTTCGTATGTGTCTGAATGGTTAAGTGCTCCTTCTTGGGCTCTGAGTTCCGACACACCGGGAGATTTTGGAAGCCTAGCCTGGAGAGGGCGGGGTGGCATCTTGGTAGGGTATAAAGCCATAGAGTCCACCTTCCAAAGTGGCCATTTTCTCCAGGTGAGCTAATCTTGATTGCCTGGAGATCAGTTGTAATCCCAGGAGATATCCAGCCACCACCTGGAGGCTGGCAACCCTTCCAGCTACCCTCTGTTGTGAACAAAATGATTCTGCTGGGCTCTGTATTAAGTGGGCCCGGAACAGTCTGTTGTCCTGGATCTCCAAGTGTTTTATTTTTAAACTTGCATTGCCAAATCCCACTATTCCCTCACCTTTCCATTTTGAACAAAATATCATAAGAGTTTTAAGCACGCTTGTATTTTAAGTTAAAAAACTATCTTAATTGTGTTTATCTGTATCCTTTATAAAGTTTATATCTTCACTACCGTGGCATTACATTTTATGATGTGCATAGCTTGGCCCCACAAATCTGGCTCTTGTAACAAATGAGTTTGACACCCCTGGGGGTCTTAAAGGTCAAAACCAAAACTTTAACTTGACCCGGTACTTAATTGGAAGCCAGTGCAGTAGGCAGAGCACCAATGTATGTGTGCTCTTAATTGTGTTCCTGTCAGAGCATGTACCTCTGCATACTGGACCAGCTGAAGTTTCCAGATCAGACTCTAGGGTAGCCCTGCATTGACCAAGTTGCAGTAGTCCAGCCTGGAGGTGATCATTGCATGGGTCACTGTGTCTAGATTGGGGTGGGTTGGCAACATTTGTGACTTGGACCACCATAGATAATGCATGCTAGAGAGATGAGATGGGGAGAAGTTTTTGTTCCTAGGTTCCTTAATGTTCAGCAGTGGTGGTGCCAGTTGCTCTATTGGGCTGTTACATGTCAGCAATAATGGTTAGTACATATATAGGGGTTTTTTTTAAAGGTTGTTCAATGTTATTAAGTTTGGTGACTGTTGTTCTCACCATATCATATATAGGGGCTAGGACAGACTACTTTGCCTAAGGCCACCTAGTTAATTCATTATGGAGAATAGATTCTAACTGGGAAGTTTTTGATGTATTATTCAGTTTCTTAGTTACTGTGCTGTACCAGCTGTCAAAAAACTATTAGAAATTCAGAGGTGGGATTTGAGAGAGACAAACTTGAAAGCAGTGATGGTTCAACCCACACACACAATTTCTGAGGCATCTGGGTGATGCTGTCTCTTTTTGGTTAATGTTTGTTAGAGTCTTTATACTTTTCCTATTGGGTCAAGGCAGCTTGGAAATAATAATGAAAACATTACAAATTAAAACCCAAATCTCCTTCTCTTAAAAGATACCTACTACTTATACCCCCTCAGAAGCTCTAGCAAACAAGTCAAATCCTGCAGCTGCTCCTAAGCATATTTAACAAGGAGCCTCCCTCATATAGTAATGTTTACATACCAAGTTATATCAGTTATTTACAGTGTAAGTTCTAAATGGAGGCAGGTTAGTTGTGAGCTCCTGAAAATAGGTACTGTTTGGCAGAAAAAATACGCTAAGATTCGATTCTCTGTGAAATAGATGCTAAACTCACAGCGTATCTTCTTGAATCTAAGATAAGCAGCCATTATGCTGAGCAAGTTCAACTGACTTCTAAACCATATGGTATAAAATACTGAAGAGCTTACCTTGTTCTGAAACTTCAGGTTTTAATAATTAGAGGTGGGTTCATCCACAGTGTATTTTTCATCCATGTGATCAGTCCTGATTTTCTCTGGGCAACATGTGGCAGTCAGCAGGCATTCTTTTGATAACCAGAGGGAGGAAATACAGATCTAATCATAGGAATTTCTGCTGATTGTTTCTATGTCTGTTTTGCTTAAATCTGCTTACCCTACTGTAAAACATAATAATTGTCAAATGTCTCTTTTTAATATCATTTTTAAAATTTTCACTTAATCAGTGTTTATGCATTCCTATGACTTTGGGTCATTTATATGACCCCTACTCTGCTCATTAGAGTTTATGCTTAGCCAATTATGCAGCTTTAGTGTTGCATGCATACTTACTTGGTTGTGAGGTTCACTGTCCCCAGAGAAGATTCCTTCTAATTAAGCATGTCTAGGATCAGGCCCTGTGCATTATGCATAGATGCCTTTCTGTGCTTTTGGAAGAAGAAAAAAGGCACTGTTTTCACTGGAAGACTTAGGAGCAGTCAATTTGTGTAAAAAGTTGTTTTGTGTTCCTGATAGCAGACTTATTTTTGCTAGTGGGCTTAATAAAATCTATTATGTACTGTGAGTATATGATGCTCCTAAGGAATGGATTTCTATTTATTCTGTATTTTTGTGCTGCTTCACAGGTGAAAAGAAACTTGGCACTGTAATTACACCTGATACATGGAAAGATGGTGCACGAAACACTACAGGTATTTTAAAATATATTGCTACAATGTTTGTGACTTGCATGTATTAGGAAAGTTTTGTGTTTGCTACTGAGATCCCTAAGCCTGAAAAATGTTGGTTGGTGTGCAAAATTTTTCTTTAAAATGCCTTTTCTTTAGTATTTTAACCTATTGCATGATATTAATACTCAAGTCCCACTCCTCGTATATGGTAGCCTAGCTTGTTATGTAATTCCAGGATCTTGTACACAACCAGGTGTAAAACGGTAGATGCAACTCAAAAACACTTTGGCTCCTCTTGTTTTGCATCTTCTTCAGACAGTGTACTCCATCTCATGCTCCTGTTTCTGTGACTTTATGGAATCAATATATCACTGAGTTTCAGCTAAGCCTCTGGTCATAGATCAGTTTTATATGGTTCTTCTGATTGCTAGTCTTATTGAGGGCACACCACTACCCAGAATCCTTAACCTAGATGGATATTGACAGCAAATACTATATTTTTTGTTTCTTACATAATTGGAGAACTTTAAGCACATCAGTGGTCTATACATTTCTTTTTTGAGAACTGGTGTGCATATGTTTCACAAATATGCTGCTTCTGGCTTCAATCCTGAGGTGCAGTTTGCCTCTGTGCTTACACCACCTTCAATTTCCATATATGTAGTATGTCAGATACCACATATTGTCAGTAGCAAGCTTCCACTGTGTAGACAGCTTGCATTGTCTTTGGGGGAATATCTGTGTTATCTTTACATTGCCTTAAATAGATCTGTTTCAAGTTTATGTTAACTTATTATTTGTTTTATTAGAAAGTGGTGGGCGAAAACTAAATGAAAATAAGGCATTGACATCGAAGAAGGCAAGGTAATTGTTGTTCTGTATCTAGTAAAAATACTTAACAAAATTAATATTCCATAAAGAATGGAAGGAACTTTTCCCCTCCCCCATCTTCCATCTCTCCTTTGTCCTTATCCTCTCTTACATTTCATTGGATCACATTAGCTGTCCTGGGAATTTTTTTCCACCTTTTCTTCACCCCATGAATGCTGTCAACAAACATCCATTGCTATTACATCCATATCTTGGTTTGCTGCTTATATCTCTTGTCCTTCTCCTTCAGCAAGGCCTCCTCCCCATATGTCCTTGGCCTGCTGCCATGTGCACTCAGCAGTAGTGAGGAAATGGAGCAATGGAAATAGGGTTGTGTGGCTAGTGTAGCTTGGGGCCTACCTCGGTGGGAACATGTGCAGCCTAGGCTGCGGGAACTGCACTGGCTGCCAATTGTATACCGAGTTCGTTACAAGGTGCTGGTTATTACCTTTAAAGCCCTATATGGCCGAGGACCTGCCTACCTTAGGGACCACCTCTCTCCATATGTTCCCCAGAGAGCACTATGATCTAGTTCATAAAATCTTCTGGAAGTACCTGGGCCAAAGGAGGCCAAATTAAAAACAACTCGAGAACAGGCCTTCTCTATAAAGGCTCCCCAATGGTGGAACCAGCTGCTGGAAGAGGTGCGGGCCCTACGGGATCTTAATCAATTCCGTAGGGCGTGCAAAACCGCCCTCTTCCAACTAGCCTTCTGAGATGGAACCTGGCATAAGCATCACGCCATCTTTAACACAATTGAGATAGTAGCACCACTAAATTATATTGTTTTAGACTGTTTTTAGATTATTTAATGTTTAATTGTGAATTGCATTATCCTGTTTTTATTGTTATAACATGGTTTATGCCATGTCCTGTAAGCCGCCCTGAGCCTGCCTCGGCGGGGAGGGCGGGGTATAAATAAAAAATGTATTTTATTTATATTTAGCTGTCAAAACAGATAAAACAGCAGCGGCTAAAATGGTGGCAAGCCAAACAGCAGTGGTATGTTGAGGGGAGAGGCCATGCATCATCATTCCCAACAGTTGTAATCTTTCTGTTTCTGTCTTACAATCCTCCAAGCATGGTGTAGCAGGGTAGAAATGAAAGGTAACATTGGCAGCTAGTTTATATGTAATTTCCTTATGTACCATCTTTGATTTTGAAAACATTTTACAATATATCATTTGCATAGATCCTGTGGGTTATTTTACCTTTTTGCAAAAAAGATGTGACAAATTCTTGGCAATCATCTGGTGTATGAAAATAATGATGTGCAGGCCAACATCAAATTTTCAGTAAATCAAAAGTGAGGAACAGCATTTGATTGTCTTTATGCAGATGTAACTAGGAAATTTCTTTGGATCTCATTATTAGTTACTTTTAATGTAACTAATAATGTCCTCTCTTTTCCCCACCAACTGCACAAGAGTAAATAGGGATACTTAATGTATTCTGTCAAAAAGAATTCATGTTCTTGTGGTTTTGTTTTTCATGGTCTTTCTAGATTTGATCCTTATGGCAAAAACAAGTTTGCGATATGCCGAATTTGTAAAAGTTCAGTTCACCAGCCAGGGTCCCACTACTGCCAGGGGTGTGCTTACAAGAAGGGTAAGGCATTTGACATACTTTCTTTTCATTTGTTTTCTTACTAGCTATAACAAGTAACTTGTTTGTGCACCAAGAACTAAGGTTATCAGTAATCTGGCTGTCTTTCAATTATTCCAGTATAAAAAATGGAAACCTTTTCATGTTACTGAGTGCAACAATATGCATATAAAATACGTCTGTAACCAGGATTTCAGATTTGGTGGGATACACAGGAGGATTTTTTGTTCAGGGGGCAGGCTCTGGGCACTGAAATGTCTACTCAGGAGTAGGCTCTCAGGAGAGAGCCAGTTTGGAGTAGTGATTAAGTGTGTGGACTCTTATCTGGGAGAACCGGGTTTGATTTCCCACTTCTCCACTTACAGCTGCTGGAATGGCCTTGGGTTAGCCGTAGCTATTGTAGGAGTTGTCCTTGAAAGGGCAGCTTCTGTGAGAGCTCACTCAGCCCCACCCACCTCACAAGGTGTTTGTTGTGAGGGGAGAAGATATAGGAGATTGTAAGCCTCTCTGATTCAGAGATAAGGGCAGGGTATAAATCTGCAGTCTTCTTCTTCTTTCCCTGCAAATGCCATACTGCCTGGGCTTCTACCAAGCTGCAGAAACCAGGAATGCACTTGTAGGGCTTCTTCAACTGCCCGTGCCCCTTTGTTCCACTGCTCCTGATGGGCCAGCCCAGGGTGCTAGGGGGGAGCCTGGGGCCAAGCACACCTTCCTACTGCTGCTGCCTGCCCAGGGCTCAGCAGCACCAGCTCTGGAGCAGCGATGGTGCAAGAGGCTTGGATGTGGGTCATCCATCTGGCAGAGAATTCACAAGAAGGGGTGCCCAGGTTGCCCAACCAGCTTCCCCAGGCAGGCGGAGGTGATCCAATCTGGCTGTGTCTTCCCTTAAATCCTCCCATTGCCAGACTTTCTCCAGTGCTCACCCTCCTTGGGCTGTCCATTGCTGAGGGAAGAGGTAGGAGCTGCCTGCATCTAGAGGCAGGGGGAAGACATGGACTCACCTCATTTGCAGCCCTGGGCCCAGCCAGCAGCAGCTGCTGCTCTTCTCACCACCCAGGGACCAGGACCAGGGTCTGAAGGGGCAGGGCTGGGATATCCCCACCCCGCTCCCCCAGTGGGCAAGTCCTAGGTGCAAGTACAAGAAAGCGCCACCCATAAGTGGACCTGATAACCAAGAGTGTTGTCCCCCCTTCACCATCTCAGAGTCTGGGTTATGGTGAAGTTGTCCATATTTACATATGGACATTGTACAATGCAGAAGTGAAATTTTTAGTTCCTGTTCAGATAGACATCAGTAGCCTGTGAAGCAGATTTTCAGATTATGTGCTTATCAGTGACATTGGCATTTCTACAACTTCATGAAAATCATAGCAAGTTTTATGATATTGTGTATTAATGCTATGCATTTCTTGGTCAGTTTGGTTGTAACGGCCAATGTGTAAACCTATAGGAAAGTTTTTAGGGTACAAATACAATATTGGCTATTTTTCTGTCATATGAAACAAACCAAATTTTCACTGAATTGTGATGAGTAGAACTACCAGGCTGAGTTGTGAGTGTAGCTGCCCAAGAGCTGATGTTAGCTTTGCTTAATTTCACATTGATCCTAGAGTATAGTTGGTAGGTACCTGATAGCAGAGGTGTGAAAGCCTGGAAAAAACTGGAAAAAATCAAAAACTTCCCTCCCCTCTCCAGCTTTTTAAAAAATTCTGAGAGAAAAATTGGACATTTGGGGCAGTACTGAAAAAAAACTGCTGTGAAATATTTTACCTTTTTGAATGAGTGAAATCCTCTTTAAGACATGGTGGACATTCTGTCTATACATACAGCTGTTAAATCCATGATGCATTTCTACACCTAGGATACCTGATCTTCATAAAGGGAACTTCCCAGCAGTTGTATGCTTTCTGTTATCCTTTCAACTTAATGTGGTTGACCAGTTCACCTCTTTCTGAAACCACTGTGATACATTTACCCACAGATTAGGTAAATTATTGCCCTATCCACAGACTAGGTAAAAAGTAGTTTATTGCAGGAAAGAAAACAGATCAGGAGGTGGAGCAGAAACTTCACCAAAGCCTGAGAGAAACACTGAAAGTTTTATTGAGAAACTAGCTTTGTCTAACCAGATAGCAAAAATTAAGGTCTATGTGCTAAGGTAGCATAGGATATATCAGCGTGCAGTTTTCTCAAATATTGGGTATATTTGCAATTTTGCTTATACCAAACTAAGGCATTTATAACTTTTAAATTACATAAATATGTTAAATATTACAATTTTATATGCCAGGTAAATTATAAATGATGCATTTTATGCTATGAAAGCAATAAAATTAGTCTGTTTGATAGGAAAGTAAGTATTGCATATATTTCAATTTCCCCCAAAATGTCTGTTTTCTTCTGCGGTGGAAAACCTTCACATTTGGGGGGGGGAGGGGTTTGGGGGGGACAGGGTTGTGGCTTCAAAATTTTCAGAAATTTTACATCTGAAGACAGGAGCCTTGCTCAAACTAAGCAAGTTTGGATCTAAGCAGATAGGAACCTTCATAGGAACCTTATGTAGCATCCCCACCCCTTGAGTTCCATGAAGGAAGAATGAAAGGCTAGAAATGTAATAAATAGACCTCCATTTGTTTGGAGGTCTACAAAAGTCTGAAACTACAAAAAAAAGAATCTCACTGTTATGCCTATTGCATTAGTAGTAGAGGTTTGCTTTAACTTCACTCTTTTTCCTTAATAGGCATCTGCTCAATGTGTGGAAAGAAAGTCTTGGATACAAAAAACTACAAGCAAACTTCTGTATAATTGTATACTGTGAGCTCTTCTCATTCACCCCCTTGGAGATTAAACTTGGTTGACAAACATGATCCATTTGGGCCAAATGCTGAAATTTACTTGGGCTTTTAGTGGCATTTTTCTGGCTTTATAACTTGGCTGTAAAATGGTCTAATTAATGTTTGTTCTGTTTTTACCACAAAGGAGCCTTAATGCTGCCTCGTAACTTGATCTGGTTGTAATCACTGTTTGAATTTTTGACACAGTGATATAGCAGTGATCCACCAGTGACACTTAGTGGTATAAATATTTACATTTTCTTATAAACACACTTATGCTATTTGTCTGAACTTTCAAAATCTAAAAACCATTTGTGGAAAATGTAAGGGTGAAAATATTTATCAACTTTTTCTTCACCAGGTGATAACCTCCAGGACTTGTGTTTATATTGTGAGATGCTGAGTATGCCAGCTGTAGGAATAAATAGCAAACTTGCATCTATGTTTAACAGTGTAAAAAATATAATGTACAACTTGTGTTCCCCCAGCCAACTTGAGCTCCCTAGGGCTCCGTAAACATCCTAGATTTGTTGCCTACTGCTAAGTAGCATAGTTAGAGACTATGTTTTTGGCTTGGCAGGTCCCAAGTTCTGAAGCCCTGAAATGAAATGTTCCAGTGAAGACTAATCTTTTTTTAATCTGGGTTTGTTGGACTGAAATATAAGATGGAATTTACAAGACCAATGTAAATTAGTTTTCAGCCTTTTGGTGTCAATTGAGGCCTAGCTTGTATGTAAACAAGTTTTGAGTATGTTGTATTAAAATTGAGAGATGATCCAGGAAACGTAATTATTTTATTGTGTGTGTTCTGTTCTTGTGCACTGTTTTCTTTTTCATGTCAGTTCCTGCTATCCAAAGCAATATTACATTCTTTCCATTATATTATAGTTAATACATCTATTGCATATTTCAGTTAGTGAGCAGCAGAGATGGGCTGCAACATGGTTGTAAACCCAGATGCATAAACAAAGGACTGAGGTATTCTGTATTTTACCTGGTATGTTTTTACAAATTAAGTTCGATACTAGAAGAAGGGACACAGCAGGTAAGATCTGCCCATTGCAGCTCTGCAAGAACTCAATTCAATTGAATGGAGAAAGGGCTTTCAGCTCTTCCAGCTAGGGTTGCCAGCTGTGGTTTAGGAAATTCCTGGAGATTTTGGGGGGTGGAGCCTGGGAAGGGCAGGATTTAGCAAAGGGAGGGACTTAAATGGGGTATAATGACAGGGAGTCTACCTTTCAAGGCAGCCGTTTTCTCCAGGTGAACTGATCTCTGTTGCCTGGAGATCAATTGTAACAGCAAGAGAGCTCCTATCACCTGGAGGTTGGCAATCCTGGGCTTAACCCTCGCACTCATGGAATGTTTCACTAATCAAAAGCATTCCTCCCATGACTGTTCTTTCTTTAAAGTACAGGGAGAGACAAAGGAAACCATGTTTTTCCTTTCCAGGGTTAATGGCAGACAAAGTTGGTTAGCAAAACTGAAAATCCTTTTCTCCATGCTGTGCAGGGTCCGTTGCTGCTGCAATCACCCTTTGGAAGTCACAGCAAAATCCAGTCATAGATCTTCCAGATCATCTGCTTGAACACACCTTCAAATGTTACTTTTAAACATTCATGATGTGTTGGTTAGCCTTATTTTAGTCTGCTGAAATTGCTACTATGGCACCTCTGTGTGCTAATTGGCAGCATATTATCTTGTCCAGTTGTTCATTATGGGTATGGCTTCTTTGCACTGATACTTGGTCTAAATCTCTATGATTCTTTATGCATGTGAGTGTGTTGGTTCTTTCTGGTAGCGTAGTTTTACATGGAGTGGCTTCTTACTGTTTGATATGTTTTGAACAAAGTCTTTATACTTTGTGAAAGAATGTCCTATAAGGACTAATCAGTGCAGTGACAGATGCTTCTTAAATGTGCTTCTGATTTCAGGGAGGCAAAATTTGGGTAGATCCAAGAATAGCTGGTAGATACATTGAACAATAATTTGTTCTAGGCGCATTTCTTGTGCTAGCATGATCAGCTGTCAATTCTGTGTTGTCAGTGGAATTACCATACTGTATGTATGGTTGCTAGCAAGGTTCATACTGTCATGTTTTTCATGCTTTCTTCCCTATTGTCAATAGTTAATTTTAAAGGGCTGCTAGTTATTATTTCAGGAAGCAAGCAAATGTCCCATTATAACAACACACCACAGTTTTAGACAAGCGGCTTAGCCCTCGTATTGAGCAATGTCTTCTAATTCTACAGTCTAGAGAAGTAATTTCTTGTAGCAAGAGGGAAGTTTGTACAGAAAATTTAAAGGATTGTCTTGTAAGTCTCTTGTATTTTACAAAAACAGGTAAAGACTAGTCTTTCGTATGCTTTTCAGTTGCAGGCAGAAACTGACAGACATAAACAAGTTCATAAACAAGTGAGGTAGAATTCATAATGTCCCAGCAGCAACTACAATCTATAATCCACCAAGTAAAGAACAATCTCTTGTATATTTCCCAATGGTACTTTGTACGGTATCAGAGCCATTTTGGATGAGATCCTTTCTCAAGAGATGTATAAATCCAACTGTGGTGCAATAACCATTGAGCAGCAGAAAAATCAGATTGCACACATAAGCTTCCCAATACATTCACAGCACAGTAGCACTCAATACCTGTTGTAAAATACAAGAGATTGTTCTTTATTTCGTGGACTGTACATTGTAGTTCCTGCTGGAATATTTATGAACTCCACCTATCTTGTCTATGAGCTCTGGTTTCTCTTCAGATCGCATAAATCTTTTGCCTTTTTCTACCTGTCACTTTCTACCTGCAATTGGAAAAAGTATGTACAGTTCCTGATGAAAAATTGTTTATGCACTTTACTTATCAGCTGATGTCTTTACTGAATATTCAAGTTTGGAATAGTTTGATGCCCCCCCTTCCCGATATGCTTTATATATTCATGTCTATTGTGCTTTCATAAATATGTTGTTCTAACACAGGTGTGGCCAAACTTGCTTTAACGTAAGAGCCACATAGAATAAATGTCAGATATTTGAGAGCTGAAAGACATAAATGTCAGATGTTGGAAGGAAGGAAAATGGAGGGGGGAAGAGGTGGAAAGAAAGCAACTTTAAATGCATTTTTCATGCTGCTTGGTGGCTTGGCAAAAAGTGATTTAAAGAAAGAGATGCCTTTTCCAAGTCAGCCATTGGGGTGATGGGGGCTTCGAGAGCCACACAATATGTGTGAAAGAGCTGCAGTTTGGCCACCCCTGTTCTACTACTTAATGTTTGATTTTCATGTTTTGATTCTGTAAGATTTCACATCTGTCCCTGGGGTGGATGCTGTTCTTCTACCCTAACTCGCTTTCAGTAGGATGCACACTTGAATGCATATCCTGTTGATATTCTGTTGCAAGTAGTCATTTACAAATACCTTTGGATTGGTGCTGGTATTTAGGTACAAGTTAGGCATTCTTTCCAAAAGCTAGTTCCCAGTACCTTGTCATCTACAGGTGTGCTCCTGAGAGATGGAACCTGGATGGAGATAGACAAGTAGGGGCAGGTTTGATTCTGAATAAGCTGGAATTGATTAGCCTCCTTCAAAAGAAGAGATCTAGGAGTATGCTCCTTTTCTTTCTCCTATGTAGGGCATTGTGAATGGTTGCCATATTGCTCTTGCTGTATTAAAAGAGGGGATTGGATAAATATATGGAGCAGAGATCCATCGATGGCTATTAACCACAAGGTATATATGAAACTCTCTGGCTGGGGCAAGTGATGCTCTGTGTACTTGGTGCTTTGGGGGAGGGGGGCAACAGTGAAAGGGCTTCTAGTGTCCTGGCCCAATTGGTGGACCTCCTGATGGCACCTGTTTCTGGGGAGGGGTTTTTTTTTGCCACTGTGACAGTGTTAGACTGGATGAGCCACTGGCCTGATCCAACATGGCTTCTCTTATGTTTAATAGGAGTAACATTTACTTCCGTTGTTACTAGGTGGCCCAGTTCTTACAGACTTACAGGTTTGGGGAGGGGGATGAAATATGTCTTTGTAGAAATTAATTGGTTTTTTATCATTTTCACCACTGCCCTAAAAGTGCTCTGCAATTTTAAATAATAGCTTACAATCCAATAGACATGATACAAAAATAGAAAAAGTGAGGAAAAGGAAAGTATGCAAATTCATATGCCAGCTGTTTCATGATTTCTTATAATAGTTATGTAGGACAAGATGCAGCGACTGTACCAGGAGAAGGTTGTGGGATGGGAGGAGCTAAATAGGAGTTTGTCCCAACCAAGCTCCAGAAGACCACTATGCCTTCTTTCTCTCCATAATGCAGACAGGTACATTATGGGACAAATGCTGCTTGGGACAAATGCTGCAAATCCTTCATGATGGCACTTCTCTACCCCGCTCCCTCCGTTATAATGATAATAGCAAAATGACTAATATGCTCTGCTGCTAACTTTAGGAAGTAATTTTAGCATTAGCTGAGCAGGAAGATATTGTGGTCCCATTACCAAGACCTGCTAAAATAATAAAGCTGTGAAGCGGCTTTTGATTCCCATGGAACTCTTTCTATGCTTTGCTGTTGAGGCTCAATCTGAATCATGATAATAAAATGATTCACAGAAGCTCTTTGCAGGTGCATTAAGTTGGTTTATATTCTCTGTGAAAGATGACATTGCACTAAACCATATGAAGATAAAACTATGCTGTGGAGATTCAATCTTAACTTGTTCTATACCATCATTACAGCACAAAAGCAGAATAAAAAAGGAAGGCAATGATGATAACAGGTACCATTTAATATAGCCGATTTTCATTTCTGAACACAATACAACTATGCAAGAAACCATTTGCTACTAACATGACAAGCTAAGCTGGAATCCATAGCTGCTGTTCTGTATTAAAAGCATTTTGTAAAAGCAGCAGTACACTAACAACACTTTGGAGTTATGTATATATTTTAGCACCACATTTATAGTTATTTTACTGACAAGAAACCCTCTCAAACTGCAGAATTGAGTGAGCTGTAAAATACTAGGACTAGGGCCTTTCCATTTAAGCAAACATTTTTTCAGGAAATGCCAACACTTTCTACAGCATGTTAAGTCATATAAGGCACATTCCAAGTTGTGGTGTGCAGTTCTCTGAGGATAATGTGGTAGTGTTACAGTACTTTAACAGCCATATCTTGAAATGAATACTCACAATAAACATTGAATAAGACAAGTATTGTATAACAAAATAGGAGTTGATTGCACCTTTAAGACCAACTTAGTCAGAATGTAAGCTTTCGTGTGCATGCATACCACATATAGCTGATGAGGTTTGGAATGCCAAGTGGTACAGTTAAAATCCAATAGAATAGTAAAATTAACAAATTCAGAAAACTTTTGATCTGGGTTGCTTTAGCGTGGAAAACCATAAAACAGTGACATGTCAGAATGTGAGAATGCCTATTCTATTGCTAATAATTAACAGGCATTCTCACATTCTGACATGTTACTGTTTTATGGCTTCCTGTGCTAATGCAACCCAGAGCAAAAGTTTTCTGAATTTGTTAATTTTACTATTCTGCTATTGGATTTTAACTTTGTACCACTTGGCAATCCAAACCCCACAGCTATATGTGGGAACTGTACCTCATTCCTTGTCTGAAGAAGTGTGCATGCACACGAAAGCTTACGTTCTGAATAAAACTAAGTTGGTTTTAAAGGTGCAATCAACTCCTATTTTGTTCTGCTACTTCAGACCAACAAGGATCTATCTACAAGTATTGTATATTTACTTCATTTGTATCCTGCCTTATTCTCCAATGGTGGTGTTTATATCGTCTGCTAAATGACACTGATTGAATGAAAACTTCATGCACTGGAACTAATCTCTAATGGACAACAGAGTATATAAAAATGAGTGTTTACTCATAATTCTGATTTAGGATAATCTCTTTTGCTGCCTAGACCAAAGCTACCTAAAAATACTGTAAAGCCCAGCTAGTAGCCAAATGCAGAGGCAGTTGGCTATCTGAATAAGGAGCAATGCATTATGTACGTATCATTCTTCCTGATAGCCATACCCCAATCTATGTGGGGAAACCCTTAGAAAAGCAACAAAAGCCCCATTCACTGTTCAGGAGGAAGAGCAAAGAATGGGCACTTACCCTTGACCAGCTGATTTGTGCAACTGTTCTTTTTCTAATTAGGTTACACATACATGGCCTCTGGCAGTTGCTAGAAAGCAGCCAAGTGGGGGGGCCTGTAAAATGTCTTGACATGGATGGCCCAGGCTAGCCAGATCTCATCAGATCTCATAAGTTAAAGCAAGGTCAGCCTTGGTTAGTAATTGGATGGGAAGATCACCAAGGAAGTCAGGGTTGCTAAGGAGGAGGAGCTGGATTTATATCCCACCCTTCACTCAGAGTCTCAGGGCAGTTTATAATCTCCTTCACTTCTCCCCACAACAGACACCCTGTGAGGTAGGTGGGACCAGGGCCTTTTTTGTAGAAAAAGCCCAGCAGGAACTCATTTGCATATTAGGCCACACCCCCTAACACCAAGCCAGCCAGAACTGCATTCTTGGTCATAAAAAGCCCTGGTAGGGCTGAGAGCTTTGAGAGAACAGCTCTGAGAAAACTGTGACTGATCTAACGTCACCCAGCTGTGGCTGCATGTCAAAGAGTGGGGAATCAAACCTGGTTCTCCAGATTAGAATCTACCACTCTTGCCCACTATAAACTGGCTCTCTTCCCAGAGGCAAGTAATGGCAAACCACCTCTGAACATTTTTTGCCTTGAAAACCCTACAGCAGGGGTGTCAAACACATGGCCTGGGGGTCAAATGAGGCTCCCAGTGGGCTCCTATCAGGCCCCTGAGCAACTGGCTGTCATCTGCTTCCTTCTCCCTCTCTCTTGCTTCCTTCTGAATAACAGCTTGCTTTGCAAGGCTTGTTCAATCGCACAGGAGCTACAGAGCAAAGCCTCTATTTTCTCCATTGGCTGAGGCTCCTCCCTTGGGGAAGAAGTGGAGGAGGGATAGCTTGTTTTGCCAGGCTCTCAATCGCACAGCAGAGCTACTGAGCCAAGCCTCTCTTCCCTCTATCTACTGAGGCTCCTCCACCTCTTCATCTCCTGGGGAAGGAAGTAAAGATGCCACGCAGTGGTTCAGCTCAAGGTCCGTTCCAGAGGAAGACTCCAGGATTTATCATCTAAGTTTCAATATTATAACATCTTCAACAGTGGAATGAACTTATATGAATTGTTCTGGACCTCAATGTTCATGGAAATTACTCCTGAATATTTTTACTTAGTATTTGTGAAATTCCAACATTAATTTTATGGTGCTTTCCACCCAATTTCAATCATTTCCCATTTTAAGTTCAATTTATTTCATAGGAATCAATCCTTCATTCTATGTAACATACGTGTATGGGTGTGTGTTACATAGAATGAAGGACTGATTCCTATAAAATAAATTGAACGAATTGGGAAATGATTGAAATTGGGTGGAAAGCACCATAAAATTAATATCAGAATTTCACAAATACTAAGTAAAAATATTTAGGAGTAATTTCCATGAACATTATGATCCAGAACAATTCATTTAAGCTCATTCCACTGTTGAAGATGTTATAATAGTGAAACGGAGATAATAAATCCTGGGGTCTTCCTCTGGAATGGACTTTGAGCTGAACCATTTTTATTCATAATTGCCTAGTGTTGGGTTACTGTTTAAATTTAATCTTTACCGTCACTCCAGTATTTTTTTGTTATATTGAAGGAAGGAAAGAGCCAGAGCTTCCTTTGCCCAGTTCCCTGGATCCCATGAGAGAGCTACAAAGAAAGCACCTTTAAGACCAATGAGTGTTAATGTTTTAAGTATGTTTTAACTTTTTTTAAAAAAAAATCAATTGTGTCTGTGTCCTTTATAAAGTTTAGTATCTCTGCTACCTAATCTTAAATAGGTACCCACATGGCCTGGTCCGACATGGCCCAGCCCAATGACCTGGCCCAACGAAGTCTTATTTATGTCAGATTCAGCCTTCATAACAAATGAGTTTGACACTCCTGCCATACAGGGTCACTATATGTCAGCTATGACTTGATGGCACTTTCCACCACCATAAGAGAATACAGCTAGCTAGATTAATATCTACAATTCAGACTTAATGCAATCCAAAGCAGAATTATGCTCTTCTAAACCCATTGCCTTCCATGGACTGAGAATGGTGTAACTCTGCTTAGGTGCTTAAACAGTTATTCCCCACCAACACTCGGAAGTGTAGTGTATGCTGTATATATCTAGCATCAGATTCTCTTAACAGAATTTTTGCAACCTCCACAAAGTACTAGGATTCAAGGGAAATCATGACAGTTGAAGTGGCATTAAACCATAGTAAGGAGCAGTGCAGACGTGTCTTAACATCCTTAATGAATGACTCGTATTCAGGTCTTTTTTAAAATACAAGTTTCTCACACTGTAAAATAACAGTTTCTGGGTTCAAGTTTTAGGTTTTCTTGGGAGCACTGAGAAAGCTATATTGGGTCCCACAATGCAGTCTCCATATCACCATCAGCAACTAAGAACTTGGTGACCACTTTTGTTGACAGATATAGAGCTAGAAAAGCCCCGATCTGGATAGCCAAGGCTAGCCTGAGCATGTCAGCTCCTGGAAGCTAAACATTGTTAGCCCTGGCTAATATTTGGATTGCACTCTTCCAAGGAATACCAGGGTCGTGACATGGAGGCAGACAATGGCAAACCACCTCTGAACATCTCTTGCCTTAAAAACCCTACAGAGTTGCCATAAATCAGCTGTGATTTGATGGCATTTTCCACCACTATAAAGGTAGAAACCCTTTACCCGGGATACATTGTGGGAGGCAGGAGCCTGCTGCATTCTAGGCATTGGCTGTCATGGATGTTATGCATCCAAGTCATTGGTGTAGGGTGAAAAGATGGAGGGAAGTAGCACAATTTTCCCTCCTTAAAGCTGCCTATTGGCATCACCATATCACAAAAGGGTAAAAAAAAAAGCAGCAGCTTAAGTGGGATAGAAGTGAAGAGGGGAAAATCTGGGTAGGCAGCCAAAATTCTATGGCTCTCCTGGTGACATCATGGTGTTCAGGCCATCAAATTAATGATCAGAATTAAAATATGCAATAAAACGCACTATTTGCCACTTTGTCCACTAATATCTCAGTTTGTCCTCATAAAACATTTGTATGACCAAGGCCCCTTGCTATCATGTCATAAGATGCTATTATATATGACATCAAGAATGCCTGTTTTGTTTCTTTTCCATAATAATGGAATCAGGTACTCACATGCCCCGGTAAATGTTTAGCAACATTCTAACGTGTAACCAAGAAGTGAGAACAAAGCTGTGATACAGTGATTTTTTTTTTTTGTTTAAACTGCACAGATTCTGAAAAACTGGCTCACATAAGGCAACTGTGTGTTGGCAATTAGCTTTAGCGTGGGATCCAAACCCACAGAGAGCCACAAGCTGTTGTCATTTAATTCTTAATCAAGGCGAGAAATTCCTCCCTGGTTTTGGGATCTTCTCGTAAGACTCCAAGCATGGCGCTGGTGACAGTTTTGCTGTTCATTTTCTGAACGCCCCTCATGACCATGCACATGTGCCTGCCAAGAATATGAGAATTAATATGAAAGCATTAACATTGGGTTGTTACAAGAGGCTGATAACCCTGGAAGAAATATAGGAAGGATTACTCCTGAGGAAGCCCGTTGACAAAATGAGCCTATATCCGGTGCTCATAGGACCTTTCTTGTAATATTAGAATGTGAGAATGGACCTCTGTGATAATATGTGAAATTGTTATTTCTAATGAAGTACAAAAAGATATTTAAAAGGTTTTTTATGTAGCCAATAAATCACAGTATGTTTCTTTCATTGCCTGTCTTATTAACTGTGATCCCTTTTTGTTGATTATAAGAATATGAGAAAAGGCATTTTTAATATTAAAATATCAGCATAATATACTAATACTGTGCATGCTAAAATAGGGGCCAAATTGCAAATGATAATACATTTGCCAGGTTTTTTTTTTCTTCTGCCAAGCTTACATGTTCAACAAAATCATATGGTAGATTCTAGGACTGTACCACTTCAGATAACAGAGGGGCTATACTGTTTCTAATGTATTCCCATAGAAAGCCCATCTTAATTGCATTTTATCTGGATCACTCACAGCTTCCCCTTCCCACTCCTGGCACTTGCAGAGAGTTTTATTTTATTTATTTATTTATTTATTTATTTAAGATTTATATCCCGCCCTTCCCACGAGTGGCTCACGAGTTCCTTCACCTACAGCTTCATTTTTTCCGCACAGTATCCATTAAAAGTGGATCTGGTGTTAATGTCAGTCAACAGTGAGGAAGAACCAAATATAGTTCTTCAAATGATGAGTAGGGCTTTAACAGCCAAATAAATGGCCCATGGGGACCAATTTTATGAAATGAAACAACAACAGTGTTTTTTTCCCTATCCACCCAAATGTTCATGACTGGGCATTCCAATTGTAAAATGGCCTTCTGTGGTGTTCATTGTGTTCAGGAATGCAATCTTAAGATAATAAATAACTTAATCAAAATCACAGAGGAAGTCTGTTGTACAACTGAGAACTGATTTCTACTTATCCTATTCTCCATTGTCTTTACCACAAGCATCCTTCCCAGAAAGGAACCAATGGGAGTACCCCAGATATTAGGGTAGGCAACCATTATAGGTGTTTCAATGCTAATAATTAACTTACGATGCTTCTATGACCACAGCCACTCCAACAGGTTTCAGTGCTTCAGTAATTGCCAGAGCAATCTGTTTAGTAAGTCGTTCCTGGACTGGAAAAATAATGGAGTTCTAAGCAAAAGGACTCTGCATTGGTTTCCATCTTTAAATCTTGGGCTTATGTGCTCCCTCTTCCAACTCCTGCTGCATCTTTTCTTTTCTGCAAACTGTGGATCTCACTGTCATTGCTGCATGGTTTTGGTTTACTCTTTCCTCAGTAGGAGGTAGCTAGAGGAATGACTCATGTAGCAACCCCTACAAACAGACAGCTCTAACAATGAAGAATTCTGTTGTCTCTCTGATTCAGAAGCAACTGAATGACTTGACATACCTGGCACACAGACATCACAACTGCTCACCTCTCCTGTAATTATGCTGATCACAGTAGGCACCCTCCTCTGGGGTAGGCACTTTGGGTTCACCAGAACATTTAATTGATTTATTCCTTTTTCCACACCAACAATCCTATTTGGTACACATTTTGGGAATTACTGTTCTAGAAAAAAAAGGAAAGGTCCCCTGTGCAAGCACCAGTAGTTTCTGACTCTGGGGTGACGTTGCTTTTACGTTTTCACAGCAGACTTTTTACAAGGTGGTTTGCCAGTGCCTTCCCCAGTCATTTACACTTTCCCCCCAGTAAGCTGGGTTCTCATCTTACCAACCTGTTTCTAATGTATTCCCATAGAAAGCCCATCTTAATTGCATTTTATCTGGATCACTCACAGCTTTCCCTTCCCGCTCCTGGCACTTGCAGAGAGTTCCTTCATCTACGGCTTCATGTATGGAAGGCTGAGTCAACCTCGAGCCAGCTACCTGAAAACCTAGCTTCCACCGGGGATCGAACTCAGGTCGTGAGCAGAGCTTGGGACTGCAGTACTGCAGCTTTAACCCTCTGTTCTAGAGAGACACTAACAGTGCAGTCCTAAGCAGAAGTATGCATTTCTATGTCTGTTGGACATAAAATGGTGCAACTCTGCTTAGGGTTGCACTGTGTTAGCATTAGTATTAGAGTTCAGTGTGTTGGGTAACCTAAGAAACTCACTGAGAAATCGCCATTCAGCTATAGGGCTCACTGAGTAATACTGGGCCAGCCACTCAGCAAAAGCAAGAGAACCAAAAATGAGGCCCTGAGCTCCTTGGAAGAAGAGCAGAAGAACATATATTTATTTAGAACATTTTTATAGCAACCTGTTTAAGGCAGTTTACAGTTAAGGCAACAAAACAAGGCTATTACAAAACTTAGAACAATCAATGGGATGGCAGCAGAAAAGGATACAAACCTTGAAGCCTTCGGCTAAATATCTCAACAATTCTGAATGGAGAAAAGATAGATGTAGTAAGAAAAAAACCCAGCAACATAAAAAAGCTGCCTGGCAAAACAGAACAGAAAATGCATACAAAAATACAGGGAATTAGCATGGTGAATGTTCTTTTCAGCAATCACTTGGCTGCAATTCTCAAGCCTGTACCTCTAAAGGACTCAATGAAATCGGAGACTCCTCCAAAATAAGTGCAATAGCAACAGGGTGGTTTTTTTTTAAAGGTCCTGTTTCTCTACTTAACAACCACCTAACAGAAATTGAACACGCAGAGGCAAAGCAAGGGAAGATTTCACCGGATGAGTGTTGTGTGACTTGCTGTTCAAAGGTACAGGAATAGGGGCCACAAAATAGGTAGCTGACCCTGCAATCTTAAGTCCTCATGGGGCTTGCTCTGGAATAACTGCAGTCTTCTTGTTAGTACAGTGCAGTGCAGGAAGAAAGCACAAGAACGAGACAGCAAGCTTACATTTAGGGTGGCAAGATGCAGTGGAGAACAAGGATCTATACCTTTAAGAACTGGATAAAAGAATTTCAGCAAATATGGTTTTTTAACCACTGCATGACAAGCTACCATGATTCTACTTTCAACACAGCTGTTAAAGGTACATACAATAAGGTTTCTTTGGATCAGCCCTCCTGCACAGAGGTTAAGAATTAGAAGCAGTGGACCAAATGTCATCTCCCAAATCAATAGTGTAACATTTTGCTATGTGATACTGAATGGTATTGTCTGGAAATTTCTAGTGCAACGAATCTGTAAAGCAGAGGTAGCCAAACTTGCTTAATGTAAGAGCCACATAGAATAAATGTCAGATGTTTGAGAGCCACAAGAAATGAATGTCAGATGTTTGAGAGCTGAAAGGAAGAAAGACAGGGAGGATGAAAACAGGCAGGCAAACAGATGGGGAAGGAGAGGTGGAAATAAAGCAACTTTAAATACATTCTCCAGACTGCTAACTGGGTTGGGTTGGAGAAGTGATTTAAAGAAACAAATGCCTTCTCCATGCCAGCCAATGGGGCAGTGGGGCTTCGAGAGCCTCACAATCAGTGTTCCCTCTAAGCTGAGTTAGCGCAAGCTAGCTCACAGATTTTTAGCCTCCAGTTCACACGTTTTTGACTTAACTCAGAAGGGATGACCCTAGAACACAATAATTTATGCAGTAGCTCACAACTTTAATGCCAGTAGTTCACAGCTTTAATGTCAGTAGCTCACAAAGTAGAATTTTTGCTCACAAGACTTGGTCTGTGACTGCAAATAAACTGCTCACAAGACTCTGTAGCTTAGAGGGAACATTGCTCCCAATATGTGTGAAAGAGCCACAGTTTAGTTACCCCTGCTGTAGATCGTATCATACTGCCTCTTATCCTTCCCAACAGACATTTTGATGCAGTTAGTACACTCTAACAGTCAGAGTTACATCTGGGAGACTCAGACTCAAATCCCTGCCCAGGCATAAAGTTTACAGAGTGGACCTAGGCAAATACCATATCACACCTAAATCCACGCAAAGTTGTTGCCAAAATAAAACAGGACACCTTCGTTGACCTTCTGAACAAAGCACAGGATATTAATACAATCAATTAGTATCCAGAGGAATATGTGAGTGTACTAACCTTGCAAGTTTGCTTAAGCCCACCACCTTCTTCCTTGGTAAGTATCCAATGTGCACCTGTGGATATGACAGGACAATGGGGAAATATTTGTGTAAGAAATACAACACTAGATTCAGATAACTGCCCATGTGGCCTTCCCACAACACTCAGGTGGAATTCAAAAGCCATGCCTTTCGCAAGCTTATAACAGGAAACTTTGTAAGACCTGGTTCCACTTTCATCTCTCCAAAGAGAACCAAATGATCCTCTCACTGGAGAAATATGATCAAATGACTCCACATCTGATTATTTTTGCAGGCTTTTTTACCATATGGGTCTCCCACTGAGACCAACTTGTGGATTCAAATTATGCTACTTTGGAGGCAATACTGAAAATTCTTCTGTAGACCAGTTTGCACAGTGAGTGACTCATCTAATACCACAAGGAATAACCAGCACTTCCGATACGCAAGGAAAATCTTTGAATGGTGGAGCCACAACTGTGCATTTAAAAAAGCCTAAAAAGATAGAAAAAGAAATTTGATGCATACTACAAAATGATGTTTAAAGTGGGCTTTTAATAAATATGGGTATTTTTCATTGCATAAGCAGCACACCAAGAAGCCTGGAACAGAAAGAAAGAATTAACTAGAAAGTTACAGGAATATGAGAAACTGAAGGAAACTGCCAAGAAAAATGTGGAAATAGCAAAAGAGGGAACTAGGACAAAGCAAAAGGAGAAGAATTAAATATCATTTTAGCAAGCAAAAACAGTAGTTCTGAAAAAGAGTTGCTAACAGACAGTTCCAATGTGTTTCTAAGGGATTTTCGGATTTGCAACAGTTCAGTGTTGCAATGCATCTTGGGTTTGGGTTTTTTTTTTAAAAAAATCTGCTTTCCCAAAGCATTTTAGGATTTTAGTTTGATGTCTTATACAACTCAGACTCCAATGCAGGCTAATGGCTTCTCTCAAGATTCTGCCTGCATAAGAAGTGATAGCCCCTCAGAAGAAAAGAGGCCTTCATTTCTTTTGACAAATTCAGGGCTTTTTTAGTAGAAAATGTCCAGCAGGAACTCATTTGCATATTAGGCTACACCCCTGGTGTTCCCATTGTTTCATACAGGGCTTTTTTGTGGGAAAAGGCCAACAGGAACTCATTTGCATATTAGGCCACACACCCCTCATGCCAAGCTAGCCAGAACTGCGTTCCTGTGCATTCCTGCTAAAAAAAAAAAGCCCTGGATAAATCTGTAGTTAGCCTCAATCCAGCTAGGTTGCATTTCAGTTTGCTGACTTCAGTCCAACCTCCAGAAACAATGTAAATTGTGCAAATAATTATTAGAATTCAGTAAGGAGTAAGTTGGCTCATTTAAAGCAGACCTCACACAGTGGACACCCTCCCAAAAGAATGCATGGCTCAGAAGCTTCAGGGCCGGCTTCCCAGGAGCAGGTGAGTCTGCCATGTAGGAGAGAAGAGATCAACCAGAACTTCAGCCTAGGTCAGGGGTGGCCAAACTTGCTTAATGTAAGAGCCATGTAAAATAAATGTCAGATGTTTGAGAACTGCAAGAGGTGAACATCAGAGCCACAATGAAGGAAGTAAGGCAGGTAGGCAAATAGATGGGGGGGGGAAGAAAGCAGCTTTAACTTTAAATGTATTTTCCAAGCTGCCAGCTGGCTTGGAGAAATAATTTAAAGAGACAAATGTCTTCTCCAAGCTGGCTGATAGGAGCTTCGAGAGTCACACAATATGTGGGAAAAGAGTCACATGCGTCTTCCGAGGCAGTTTGGCCACCCCTGGCTTAGGTGAACAGATTCTTCCTGGATAAATTTCTGCAGATGATATCCCCAGCTGCACTAAAGAGGGCAGAGTGTTGCTTAATGTGATGGATGACATGGGAAAGCCTCTGGGCAGGAAGTTACTTTCCTCTGATAGAAGTTCTGGGGTTCTCTGGTAAGATGCCAAAAGAATCAGTATGTCCATCAGCAGAGCTTCTGATCTATTATTGGGAATCTTACTGGTGAAGTGGGTTGTGGCAAGAAATGGAAAGTAGTTATGGTCATCAGAAAAGAGGGGGACCCCAACACAATCTCAGAAACAGGGGTGCCAAGCAACATGCCCCTTTACCTAGTCTTTGATTTTTGTCCAGTTTGTTTGTTTGTTTATATAGTAGGCTTATATTCCGCCCTTTCCTGCAAACCAGCTCAGGGTGGATCACAACATAAACTGAACAAAAATAAGGACCTACAATGTAGAACAAAAAACAATGCAATAAAATTAACAAACCAAAGAACAATAGAACAATAAGAGAAGATGTTGACTCACCCTCCCTCAAAAATGGAGGAAGAAGGATAATTTGCAGTGTTCACTCCACCTAGCAGTGGTTTATGTTTTTCCATATGACTAACCAGTCTTGCTATATTGTCCTGTGAATACTCCCAGACTATCTGTGCTTCCTGCTTAAATTAGACTTGTAGTGGAATGCAGCTTTTTAAAAAAAGAGGCCAAAAAGTTTGATGCTGGGAGGGGTGTGTGTCTTTTTTTGCATGAATGGCTATAGCCTGTGTAAATGCCAAACACAGCTAGGAAACCATGCACAAGCCTTGATAGTCCCAGAAGGACAACTCCATCTCTACTTAAGAGAAACTCTCAAAGGAAGGGGAGTATGAAACTGGGACGGGTTAGCTCAACCTCCTCTTTCATGCATACTCATACCAAGCTGAGGTGGATCCATACCATCTCTTCCAGATTTATACTGGGAAAATACCTCTTTAATTGGATTTCTTGGGTGATAGTGGCCACCAAGTTCTGAGCTACATTCAATGGAAGGAGCCCAAATTGGACACACTTTTCTCCTATGAATTACACCTTCATAGTGCCTAAGCTTGAGCACCAAACCTAGCAGCAGCTGATGAAAGAGAGTGAACTGTGTGCCTGAGAGGGTGAGATCTGTAACAGGGGTGAACTCTAGTTTTAAGCAGTTGAAAAAAGGAGGAGTAGGAGATTGGATTTATACCCCACTCTTCACTATCCAAAGGAGTCTCAGAGTGGTTTACAATCTCCTTTCCCTCCCCCTCCCCACAACAGACACCCTCTGTGAGGTAGGTGGGACTGAGAGAGCTCTGACAAACTACTCTTGAGAGGATCAGCTGTGTGAGAACTTGTGACTGATTCTAGGTCACAACAGCAGGTGTATGCAGAGGAGCAGGGAATCAAACCCAGTTCTCCCAGATAAGAGTCCGTGCACAACCACTACACCAAACTGGCTCTCAGACCCTTTCTCCCTCCCTCAGACAACAGGAGTTGATCATCACATATGTTATGTAAGAGGAACAATACCTTGCCAAAGAAAGGAACCAAGTGATGTTCACAAAGGGAGAACATATCAATGTCTTTCACAATCACCATCTCATCATGGTCCTCATCAAAAACTGCATCATTTAGTATATCTGAAAAAAAGGAGGCTGTTTACATAAGAGGAAAATAAGCTTTCTTCATTAAATTCTGTCCTTGACTATACAATAACCAACAACAGACACAGGCTACTTAGAGTACGGAAGGTAAGAAAGGACGAGACAGAAAGGTTTCTAGTCAAGCTTGGAAAAACACTGAAATTTTTTAGGAACCAGTCCTGTAGGGAGCTAAGAAATTCTTACATTCTTAACTGTGACCAAATTTTAAGAACCATGCTGGCATGCTTGCTCAGGGGCAGCGACTATTCCAGACGTATTCCAATTTTAACTGGAACACTTGTGCGAGGGGGAGGCCCATATCTTCTCATTTCATGTTCCTCAGTCACACTCAAAACAAGTTCTGGAAACTAGGATTGTATCTGCGTTACAAGAGCACAATGATGTTGAACATGCTACACAGAAGTAAATTTTCAAGAGGTTAAGCACATTTAAAAATGTGTTTACCAATTGCTGCTGAATGAATGCATTCTAGAAATAATCCAGCTACCCAGGAACAAGATGATGATTTGAAAGGATTTATGGTCAATGCACTTCTGGGCATCAATTCAATAAAAGAAACAAAAGACTAATTATAAGTAGAAATGAATGGGCTTGTGGAATGACACTGTCAGAAGAATTTATATTATGTCGCTACATGATTTGCCCTAAAGAATAAAATAGTTAACATGGCTTTATTTGCTTCCATTACTTCTAGCGAAAAGATAGTCAAATTTTTAAGATTCTATAGAATTGCACTAGAAGACATAGTAAAGGAAGATCTTTTGTTGAGACCTTAAAAATATAGTTTAAATTATGTATTATCAGAATGCAGCACAAGTGCTGCTTAGAACCCTGCCCTTTAAAATTACTTATTATGTCACTTTCATATGGAGTTCTGTCCTGGTACCAGTGACACCTGTCATAAGAATAAAGTTAGAGTCCAGTGGCACCTGTAAGACCAACAAAGTTTTATTCAAGCTATGAGCTTTCATGTGCAAGCACACTTCTTCGGATAAAATACAATGGAAGAAATGCATTCAAACTAATAGACAGAGTTGAAAAGCAAATTAGCATATAATGTGATGCACCTATTTGAGTCAAAACAGGAACAACAAGCCAAGTGTACAGGGTCAACAGTTGTATGGATCCAATTAAGGGGGAACAACAGTTAAAGCAATAAATATATCAAAATAGGAGATAAGTGTGTAAGAGAATCTTTTCTAATTGTGGGAAGTTAGAAAAATTATTAGTAAGAATATTTGTTCCTGTTTTGTCTCAAGTATCTACATCTACATTTTATATACTAATTTGCTTTTCAACTCTTTTTATAAGTTTGAATGGCTTTCTTCCATTGCATTTTATTTGAAGAAGCGTGCTTGCACACGAAAGCTCAAACTAAACCCTGCACGGAACGGCGGCCGGGCCTGTGGTTCTTCAATAGACACCGCGCCTATTCAGTAGGGGAATAATTTGTCAGCCTGTTAGCAGGTGGGTTTATATGCCTAACAGAATATTATAGTATTTGGATAGCAACAGTTCTCGAAGAATAAATTGAAATGGTCACAAGCAAGCCCTCTATAAATAATCACCTAAGGCACGTTAAAATCTCGTGGCGTTCTGACTGGAGCGTTTTCAGCATGTCCCTTAATTTGGGCTGGCCTTTTAGAGATTTTTTTTTAATGCTCACAGAACCGGACTGACCTGCGACGGTCTCGCGATAACCTCTGGTGAGGAACTGAATGGCCTTGGCGGCCCTGCGGGGCGTCAGCTGCAAGCCTTGCCTCTCCGGGTTCTCGCCCAGGCCCTGCAGGATGGTCGCGTAGGCAGCCTCCAGGGCCGGCAACTCGTCCTGGTCTCCGTCCTGGCCTTCTCGCTCGTGGTTGCACTTGGCCACGGGAGGGTGATGCTTCGCGGGCTTCCGCAGCTCGCCGCTGGGCAGCTCGCCCAAATCCTTGAGGCGGCGGGGATGCAAGTCCCCGTTCTGGAAGCATTGCAAATCCAGCTGGTTCTCCATTGCTGAGCACGTGCAATGAGCTGCGGAGGAAGGAGGAGAGGAGTGCGAAGTCCGGGCAGCTCTTACGGGGAAAGGCTAGCTTTCTTCTGGTGGCTTCGTCGGATCTGGTCCGTCCAGAATGTGCATAGATGTCGCGGCATCTATTGCTGAAAGAATAGGTGCGTTTGCAAAACTGGGGGCCACTGGAAGCCGTCCGTGCAAAGGGAACCTCGCTAGAGTACACGGTGCATACAAACCTCCTTAGGCGCAGGGACAGGATCTGCTGGCAATAGGCTGCAGATCCGCCGTGGCGGGAAGGTGGACGGGACTTGGGATGTTGGGAAACCTTCTGCAGAGCCTCTCTCCCTTGCGCCGCGCGCGGGGATTTGCAAGCGAGGCCGGGGTTGCAACGCCAAGGCTGGTCCTGGGCAGCTTCTGGTCGAGCCATCTGGTATTTATCGCGCCGCTTTGCCATGGCAATCGACCGTTTCCCGGTCAGATGGTGACGTCTTGGGACTGTCAGCTGGGCAAGGCACACTGAGGCGCCCTTTGTCCTGAGGCACCCCCTTCTGGTTGCAGTAATCGGAGGAGACAAGGTTAGGACACGAGGGTTGGATATGTCGCACGTGGCTAATGCGCGCAGCCCCCCTCCCCACCCCCCATCACTGCAGGCCTTCGGTGCCACAGACTTCAAGATTCGCACCCCCGCCCCAAGCTCAAAGGCATTGCCTTGCTCAACCTGCGGCAGAGTTCATGAGAGTCATGCTGAGGTACTTTTCACACAAAACGTTTTGAACGGCTACATGCATGCAAACATGTTAAGCCGCCAACAACTAACATGTGAATGCAACACATAGGAGTTTGCTGCCATTCCTGGAGAAACTTCTGTCGCCCACATTTCCCCCCTAGGGAAAATTGCTAACCCTATTCCAGCTGCTCCTGTGAGAGGAGGGATTTGCTTTCCCCCTCCCAAAAGCAGTATCTGATCTGCAGCGTGTGTTACATAGCAGGGCTTTTTGAGCAGGAACGCAGTTCCGGCTGGCTTGGTATCAGGGCTGTGGCCTAATATGCAAATATTTCTGCTGGGCTTTTTCTACAAAAAAGCGGTGTGAAACAATGGTGATGTCAGGGGGTGTGGCCTAATATGCAAATGAGATCATACTAGGCTTTTTCTACAAACAAGCCCTGTTACATAGTTTCAATGTTTTGAAAGGAAAAAATGTGAAGCATATTACAGGAGCCCAAATGATTAATTGTAGAACTGGTGATAGAGATATGGGCAGGTTGTACAGACAGGTGAGGTTACATGCATCAGGAACAAGGTAATGGAGAGAGATAGGAGGATTGCAGATGGTTACAAGTCACAACATGAAGTACACCTCCATACCAGATAAGAGAATCTTGGTCACAGAATGGAATTAATTGACTCTATGAATGATTACAGGAATTCATAGAGTTTCTGAATGACTACTGGAAAGCATTACTCAGTGGCATGGAAGCCAGAAAGCATTTTTTGACATGTCACCAGTGGCTCTTCCTATAATGTGTGACACCTTCCCCATGTTCTAGGAAAATAAGTTTGTAGTTGGCAGGTGGTGGCTCCTATTTTAAAAGCTGCTGCCACAGGGACTGGAAGATGGGTAAACTGCAGGCCCTGTCACTGTGTTGCCCAGGATAGGAGGAGAGAATCCAGAGCAAGACAACAGAGAAGGAAGCTGTTGCCCTTACTTCACATACACAGGTCTGACTATGGTTCAGCAGTGGTCAGGAGAGACATCCCTGCATGGTCATAGATACTCTGCTAATAAGAAAGGTTTAGTTATATATTCTATATTTATTGTTGTATCTTATATTATTGTATATGTGTGTTAGGATGGTGTATGGGGAATACAGTAGTCATACTCAGGCCATAGAGTAGTCCTACAGTTCTTCAAGTTGATGGTAACTTCTAAATTGGCTTTTGGTGGGCCACAGAATAAGTACTTCTGCATTAGAGCAGCCCCCCCAGCATGGAGCCTGTGGATGTCATGGTGCCAAGAATACCTTTCCTGACAGCTACCAAGTATTTTTTTTAATGGTTTGGGCATTTAATTAGCAGGGCCTGGTCACTTGTGATTTAAATTGCTGGACAGAGTAAAATAACATTTTTTCCAGTGGCAGCTGCTACCACAGTGTTGATTTTATTATTTCCCAGTGTGTTTTAAAAAAATTACTCCTCTTTCCCCCTGCACTTGTTTTCTCTGTATGTATGGTGCTGCCTACTATGGAAGTCATTTTGTGGCAGCCATTTTGTGGTTGCACCAACTACCATGTGTCAGTATTCCAAAAGTACCCACAGGCTGAAAAAGGTCAGGGACCCCTGCATTATAGCAAGGTTGATTGTTTGTTACCGGGAGGGGAGAGGGATTTGAGGCTTGTTATTTTATCTTTGGTTTTAGCTGGAAATGTTTTAATTATTCACAAAGAGTTGGACTCAACTGTGCAACTGAACAACAACAAGCCACCTTGAACAAAGAGGAAGGGTATGATATAAATGTTTAAATAAATAAAGTGATCTGTAAGGATTGTCCCAAAATAGCAGATCGGTGGCCCTTTGCAGACCATAATGCTTCCTACCAACATTAATAAAAGAATTCAGTGGGATTACCCATAAATACATTCCACATAATCACTGTTAACAAAAATTAAAATACAGAAGACCTTGGAGAGGGGGGGAATTCCCATTCTTATTTATTGAATTATTTGTGTTCAGGCACAATTCCTGTTCATTTTAGTGTGTCCCTTAATTTATTTCTTTTCATAGCAAGAGATGTTGAAAGTTTGATGGTAGGCTGGACTTCTGTTTGTTCAGATTCTGGTTCTTAATACTGAAAAGTGGGATTTGGAGCTCTCTTAAGCCATCCAAAGAGGATCAGGAAGTGGATTCTTGTTACTGCAGTGATGGGAGTTTTCACATCTACCTCGAAAAGCCCCAACACAGCCTGAAGATCTCTTAGCTTTTTTCCTCTCTTCTCTTTTCCTCCCCAACCCATGGAAGCGTCAAACAGGGACTTATTTCCCCCTCTCTCCTTCCCTAGGCAGGGCTTTGCCACACCTATTTTTATTTACTTCATTTATACCCGGACTTTCTCCCCAAAGGGGACTCAAAATGGCTTACATAATTTTCCTATCTTCTTTTTATCATCACAATAGCCCTGTGAGATAGCTTCGACTATGTGACAATCAAGGTCACCCAGTGAGTTTCCATGGCAGAGTGGGGATTTGAACTTGAGTCTCCCAGATCCTAGTCAGACACTTTAACCACTACACCATACTGGCTCTCAGTAGAGCTCATCTTTCACTTAAAGTGCCTTTCAGCTACACATTACATAAAGGAAATCTAGCGGGTTGGTGACAAAGATCCTACAACTGATAGACAAATTAAAAACTAATAAGTCACCGGGTCCGGATGGCATACATCCGAGAGTTCTGAAAGAACTCAAAGTTGAACTTGTGGATCTTCTAACAAAAATCTGTAATCTTTCATTGAAATCTGCCTCCGTTCCTGAGGACTGGAAGGTAGCAAATGTCACCCCCATCTTTAAAAAGGGTTCCAGAGGAGATCCGGGAAATTACAGGCCAGTCAGTCTGACTTCAATACCGGGAAAGTTGGTAGAAACCATTATCAAGGACAGAATGAGTAGGCACATTGATGAACACGGGTTATTGAGGAAGACTCAGCATGGGTTCTGCAAGGGAAGATCTTGCCTCACTAACCTGTTACATTTCTTTGAGGGGGTGAACAAACATGTGGACAAAGGCGACCCGATAGATGTTGTTTACCTTGACTTCCAGAAAGCTTTTGATAAAGTTCCTCATCAAAGGCTCCTTAGAAAACTTGAGAGTCATGGAGTAAAAGGACAGGTCCTCTTGTGGATCAAAAACTGGCTTAGTAATAGGAAGCAGAGAGTCAGTATAAATGGGCAGTCTTCGCAGTGGAGGACGGTAAGCAGTGGGGTGCCGCAGGGCTCGGTACTGGGTCCCATGCTCTTTAACTTGTTCATAAATGATTTAGAGTTGGGAGTGAGCAGTGAAGTGGCCAAGTTTGCGGATGACACTAAATTGTTCAGGGTGGTGAGAACCAGAGAGGATTGTGAGGAACTCCAAAGAGATCTGTTGAGGCTGGGTGAGTGGGCGTCAACGTGGCAGATGCGGTTCAATGTGGCCAAGTGCAAAGTAATGCACATTGGGGCCAAGAATCCCAGCTACAAATACAAGTTGATGGGGTGTGAACTGGCAGAGACTGACCAAGAGAGAGATCTTGGGGTCGTGGTAGATAACTCACTGAAAATGTCAAGACAGTGTGCGTCTGCAATAAAAAAGGCCAACGCCATGCTGGAAATTATTAGGAAGGGAATTGAAAACAAATCAGCCAGTATCATAATGCCCCTGCATAAATCGATGGTGCGGTTTCATTTGGAGTACTGTGTGCAGTTCTGGTCGCCGCACCTCAAAAAGGATATTATAGCATTGGAGAAAGTCCAGAGAAGGGCAACTAGAATGATTAAAGGGCTGGAGCACTTTCCCTATGAAGAAAGGTTGAAACGCTTGGGACTCTTTAGCTTGGAGAAACGTCGACTGCGGGGTGACATGATAGAGGTTTACAAGATAATGCATGGGATGGAGAAAGTAAAGAAAGAAGTACTTTTCTCCCTTTCTCACAATACAAGAACTCGTGGGCATTCGATGAAATTGCTGAGCAAAAAGGTTAAAACGGATAAAAGGAAGTACTTCTTCACCCAAAGGGTGATTAACATGTGGAATTCACTGCCACAGGAGGTGGTGGCGGCCACAAGTATAGCCACCTTCAAGAAGGGTTTAGATAAATATATGGAGCACAGGTCCATCAGTGGCTATTAGCCACAGTGTATGTGTGTATATAAAAATTTTTTGCCACTGTGTGACACAGAGTGTTGGACTTGATGGGCCGTTGGCCTGATCCAACATGGCTTCTCTTATGTTCTTATGTTCTTAAGATGTTAACTGTTTGGTGGAAGGGGAAATACTTGGATTTGGCTGTGATCTTTGTCTTCTCTGCAGTTCTCTTGCACCAGTAAACCCAGAGTTAGCCTTGATTGGCTTTCTGTGAAATGGTCCTGCTTTTCAGTGCTCTTCCATTCAACTTGGAAAGGGTGTAAATTAAGGGTGGAGAGCAATTTAGGATTGTAACCTAACCTAACAACTTTCGTTCTAGTTGGATGTTGTCTTTCTCAATTCAGGCTGCTGTCATTCTGAATTCACCATCTGTCAGTACTCTTTATACTCCAGATTACCACAAGACAACCCTCAGTAAGGAGACATTAGAATGGAAGATGTTGTACATCCAGTACTTTCTGGTACATCCTTCCAATACCCCCTAAGTCCCCTTCATACAAATCTATTTTTTAAAATTATATTATTTATTTAAAACATTTATTACTGCCTTACAGAACTCAAGGCAATTTACATTGTGAATAGTAGGAGAATTATAAAAATACATAGACTACCACAATTTAAAATCACGACTTCGATTTCTCATACATAAAAAACTAAATTAGTAAAATGCAGTCTTAAATGAAACTATCTTCAACTGCCTCTTAGAGATCAAAAGTGAGAGGGCCAAATGCACCTTCCTGAGGAGGTTGTTCCATAACTGTGGGACTGTCACCAAAAGGCCTTCTCTTGTATACCCAGAAGACAAACTTCATTGGTTGACAGGACAGTCAAGAAGGCATCTACCTATGATCTTAATTCCTAGGCAAGAACATATGGGAGAAGACAGTCCTTCAGGTATCCTAGTCCCAAGCAATGTAGGGCTTTAAAGAACAAAATCAATGCCTTGAATTGGGCTTGAGGGTGGATCAGAAGCCAGGGTAACTGCTGTAGTATTGGGGTCGCGTACTCCTGGTAGCTGGTTCTATGTTTTGTCCTTTGGCAATATACATCTGGTTACTCCCTTCCCCATTATGTGTACTTAATTGTAGCACAGTGGAAATAACACTTTTTTTAAATTTTAATTTTATTATGCATAAATATAGTATTAAATAGAAAAAACTTCAAAAATTACATCCAAACAAATGCAGTTTAAATACTGCAAAAGTAGACACAGTTCTAACATACATATACATACATACACCCATGTATATTTATGGATATATATATTGCATACAAATTGTAAATATTCAAAAATATAACATTCGTTGATAAAGCCGATATTCTTGTGGAATTTTCTATAAGGTAGTCTCCTCCTTTTGGGTACCATATTGCAATCAATTTAGGTAGTTGATTTTCCAATATAGCTGGTGTTATGTTAGATGTGATTTTATACATAAAAATAACACTTATTAGAAAACTTTGTAAAGGTTTTGCCTCAAACTGTTTTAAATGGTAACTTTATACAGGTCTTTCAGCCCAGGGATGATGACAGCCTCTGACAGCCAATCCTATTCCCCCCTCAACCTTCTCTTTTCCAGACTGAACATTCCCAGGCCCCTCATATGACTGGGTCTCCCTGATCTGGATAGCGCAAGCTGGCCTGAATTCATCAGATCTCAGAAGCTAAGCCGAGTTGGCCCTGGTCAGTATTTGGATGGGAAACCACCATGGAATAATAGTCTCTATCTGATTAATCACTCACTGCAAAGTGCTCTACAATTTTTTTTTCAAGATTGCAGCCTCTGAACTGAAATTTGAAGTGAAAGACCAACAAGGAAAGTAGGCAACACACATAATGGACAGGGGACTCACAACAATGGGTTTAAATTAAGGGTAGGAAAGTACCAGCTGGATATTAGGAAAAACTTTTGTTACAGTAAGAGCTGTTCAACAGTGGAATCAGCTGCCTGGGAAGGTGGTGAGCTCCCCCTCACTGGTAGTCTTTAAGCAGCCGCTGGACAAACACTTCTCAGGGATGCTCTAGGCTGATCCTTCATTGAGCAGAGGGTTGGATTAGATGGCCTGTATGGCCCCTTCCCACTCTGATTCTATTCTATGACAGCTAGACAGAAAATAGGTGGACTGGAGTTCACTGGTATCATTACCCCCATAGGAGTAAACATAGGTGGATGATGGTTTTCAGTGGCAAAGCTGTGCAAAGTCTCTCTGAAACCACACCCTCAGAAGTTGCTGTGTGGGTGCAGTTGTGGCCACTGGTGTGGATGCGTGAGATAATATTAAGAAATGAGATGATTTCTCAAAAGAAGGGAAAAGAACAATCATTCAGTAAGTTTCATGGCACACAGCGGATTCAAATCCAGCTCTCAGAGGGGTGGAATTGCTCATGGGCCAATGGCTTCCCCCCTCCTAGCTGGGCCAGGCCAGGGGTAGAAAAGTAGCACATGGCTTTGAGTCTCATGTGGCTCTCTGACCCAGCAAACTGCCTCCCTCCATCCTTTATGTGGACAGAGCTGGAGCAGGTAGGCAGGCAGCCCCTCCCTCCTTTAGGGGCTGGGGCCGGCTAAGGCTGCCTTTGTATGCGGAGACCCTGGCAGCCACTCCTTTATAGGATACTCAGTTCCCTTTTGAGCATGTGCCACCTCAGCATGGAATATTTCATAAAATAAGAGTTCAATTTATGTTGACCGAATGCCAGTTTCTTCAACTATGTATAAATGTTTTGATATGATTGCTTGCTGACTTCAAGAAAGTCAGCTGCTGCTATAGAAGTACAGAGCTCCATTTGTATTTCACAGCAAGTTGGCTGAAAAATACTGAGCAAGCCAGTAAACCTTGAGTCTTATAAGAAGCACCCTGGACAGGGTGGTGACCAATATGTGTTTCTTTTCTCATATCTATGTTAGATTTTTATCACATTTTTCCTGCAGTGGTGAACCCAGAGCAAAGATTCTGAACATGATCCTAGCAAACAGACCTTCAAGGCTTAGAAAATCTTTGGCACTTATACAATCACTTTTCTTCACAAAGGGAACCCAAAACAGTTTCGGACATTGTTCTCTTTTCCTGCATTTTCATCCCTTCAACAATAACCCTGTGAAGTAAGTTAGGCTGAGAGGCAGTGACTATTAAGAAATGATTGCATACATTCCCACTCTGTCATGGGAGCTCGCTGGGTGACCTTGGGTTGGTCACTTTCCCTCTGCTTAACCTATCTCAAGTTAGCTGTGAGAATAAAATTATGAGATGGAGACAGATACAAGCTGCTCCAGGTTCCTGCTTGGGAGAACGGTGGGATTTAAAAATATAAATGAATAAATCACATTGGACCAAGGACCCAAATGTTGCAAAAACAATCCACATTTGGTCTTTCACCTGGAACCCCTTTCTACATTTACTGGATGTCTCTGAGGTATTATATTGTTCAAGAGAATGTGGTCCCTCATTTAAAGCGTGCCGGGTGACTGGTTACAGTAGTGGTGCATATTTCTAATGAGATGCCACTATTTCTATCCTCTCTTTGTGTCCATCCACAAAGGAGCTCAAGGAGGCATACTAGGTTCTCCATTTTGGCCTCATATGAGCCTATAAACTGGGATAGCCCAATCTCATCAGTTCTTAGGAGCTAAACTGGTACTCAGATGAGAGACTTTAAAGAGGAAGGTAATGGAAAACTACTTCTACTTAATTACTTGCCTTGAAAACCCTATGGGTTCACCACAAGTCAGTTGTGACTTGACAGTGTATTACATGCACACACAACCCTATGAGCTAAGGTAGGTACCTCAAGCAAGAGACAGTGACTGGCCCAAGAGCATCCCATAAGTTGCATGGCATAATGGTAACCTAAGTCTGGTCTAACACTATAGCCTGCTGCACCATATTGATTGGCTGGTTCTCTGACCAATGCCAAAGGGTCATGAAAGGCCCCTAGGGCAGATTTTACCTCTGCCGCAAACTCACCAAATTACCACTGATGCTCAACTGCAACCCTCATGTATAAATAATGTAGCACTAGTGTACCTTATATAAATGTTGAAGAATTACAGCAAGATCACATGATGCTGCCAGACACTTCACCAGATCATTAGTTCACTTATTGCAAGTATTGTCTACTCCAACTTGAGGCTGTAGTTGTTTAACTAGAGACCAAGGAATGAACCCAGAACCTTCTATATGCATTGATCTACAATCTCTTCCCAATACAATGTATGTGAAATGCTTTGAACACTGAAAGCTCTATATAAAATGCTTATTATTAAGAACAAAGAAATCAAGGCTAAAGGCAAGGAACTCTGAACTGGAGGTGGAAAAATATTGAGAAGTTTGAAGATCAGATTAATGCAGTTAGGAAACAACATTTTAAAGTAAGACAATTTTCCAAAATTCATCCATCTTTTCTGCAACACGAGTTTAGTCCAGTTTACATGACCCAGTATTGCATCTGTTAGGAAGGAGCCAGGGTCTGAGTGCATGCGCCACCCTGCTGAACCTGCTCAGCCTTCCCAGGTCTCTGCTTCCATCAGAGAAAGCTGGACCAGAAGGCCACAAAAGGTTGGACCAGAACCAGTGGGCTGAAATTAAATCTGAGCAGGGGCTGCAGGGTGGAAGGAATTAAAGCAGGCCTCACGTTGATACATGTGTTTCGTAAAATGCAGGTGTTCTGGTTTGCTTCATCTTTGATGAACATGTGAATGTGGGCTGCTTCTGAGCCTGCACAAATGATGACCGCAAGACTTCTGTAAAACAGTATGATGTGAGCAGCAAGCTGATTAAGAGATGAGGCTCGTATTTCCACAAATATGTGTAGCCTGAAGTGGTCTTATAATTGAATCTGCTTTTCAGCACACTGCGTATTCAAAATTAGTCATGCGTTGTCTCTTAAAAAGTACACATCAAACCTTCATTTCCGTTTGCAAATTAGATTGCCTGTTTGTCCCTGTGCTGTTTTACCGACAAAATGACAGTAGATTATGAGGACAGTTAGCCAAAGATGGGCATTTTTTTAAAGTTAAATTTCAGCACCTGCAAGCACACACACCCCCCCCCATCCCGCAGCCCCTGCTCAGATTTAATTTCAGCTCATTGGTTCTGGTCTGACCTTCTGGGGCCTTCTGGTCCAGCTTTCTCTGATGGAAGCAGAGACCTGGGAAGGCTGAGCAGGTTCAGCGAGGAGGCGTGTGCACTCAGATCCTGGCTCTGAGCACTTCTGAGTGCACCCACTGCCCCAGGTGCCTCTTCCCTGCCACCACCTGCCCACCTGCAGGTAGGCAGCGAGGCAGAGGAGGGCAGCGAAGAGGCGGGCAGCAAGGTTGGGGTACTGTGGAATCTCTCTCTCTCTCGGCTTGGCTTCGCGAACGAAGATTTAAGAAGGGTGCAATAGTCCACGTCTGCTGCAGGCTCGCTGGTGGCTGACAAGACCAATGCGGGAGAGGCAGATCCGGCCACAGTGGCTCCAGGGAAAAGTCTGATTTAGGGTTGGTGCTGTAGCAGTGCGATTCTTCCTCAATCTCCTTTTGTCCTCAAGACCAGCTATGCGTGCGTTCTCAAAAGAAGAAACAGCCTGGTGGATGGTGTGCCTCCATGCTTTGCGATCTGAGGCTAGGTCAGACCACTGGTGAAGGTTGATGCGACAGGTGCCAAGGGATTTCTTCAAGGAGTCCTTGTACCTCTTCTTTGGTGCCCCTCTATTTCGATGGCCGGTGGAGAGTTCGCCATACAGGGCAATCTTGGGAAGGCGGTGGTTTTCCATCCTAGAAATATGCCCTGCCCAGCGCAGCTGCGTCTTCAACAGCAGTGCCTCGATGCTGGTAACCTCCGCCCGCTTGAGAACTTCAGTGTTGGTCACAAAGTCACTCCAGTGGATGTTGAGGATGGTGCGAAGGCAGCGCTGATGAAAGCGCTCGAGGAGTCGCAGGTGATGACGGTATAAAACCCACGATTCGGAGCCGTAGATGAGGGTTGTCATCACAACCGCTTTGTAAACATTGATCTTTGTGCCTTTTTTCAGATGCTTGTTGCTCCACACTCTTTTGTGCAGTCGGCCAAAGGCACGGTTTGCCTTTGCCAGCCTGTTGTCAATCTCCTTGTCGATCTTAGCATCTGAGGAGATGATGCACCCCAGGTAGCTGAACTGCTGGACTGTCTTCAGAATTGATTCACCCACAGTGATGCAGGGAGGGTGATAATCTTCCTGGGGTGCAGGCTGGTGGAGAACTTCTGTCTTCTTCAGACTAACTTCTAGGCCGAATAGCTTGGCAGCCTCTGCAAAGCAGGACGTCATATGCTGCAGAGCTGATACCGAGTGGGAGACGAGTGCAGCATCATCAGCAAACAGTAGCTCGGATGAGTTTTTCCATTGTCTTTGAGTGGGCCTTTAGTCGCCTCAGGTTGAACAGGCTGCCATCGGTGCGATAGCGGATGTAGACACCATCGTCATCATCTAGATCTTCTGCGGCTCTTTGAAGCATCATGCTAAAGAAGATCGTAAAGAGAGTTGGCGCGAGAACGCAGCCTTGCTTTACACCTGTGCCTATTGGGAAGGTCTCCGAGAGGTCGTTGCAGTGTCTGACTTGGCCTCGCTGGTCTTCGTGTAGCTGGATGATCATGCTGAGGAACCTTGGGGGACATCCTAAATGTTCCAAGATTTGCCACAGGCCTTTCCTGCTAACGGTATCGAAAGCTTTGGTAAGGTCGACAAAAGTCACATACAGAGCCTTGTTCTGTTCCCTGCATTTCTCTTGGAGCTGCCTGAGAACAAATACCATGTCGATGGTGCTCCTGTTAGCTCTGAAGCCGCACTGGCTCTCTGGGAGGAGTTCTTCTGCAATGGCGGGCACCAGTCTGTTCAGGAGTATTCTGGCAAGGATTTTGCCTGCGATGGAGAGCAGGGTTATCCCCCGGTAGTTGGAGCAGTCTGACTTTTCCCCTTTGTTCTTGTGTAGAGTGATGATGATTGCATCGCGAAAGTTCTGTGGTAGTTTGCCTTGTTCCCAGCAGGTGACAAGTACTTTGTGAAGTGTGCTATGTAGTACTGTGCCCCCATGCTTCCAGATCTCTGGTGGGATTCCATCAACTCCCGCTGCCTTGCCACTTTTCAGTTGCTTGATGGCTTTAACAATCTCTTCTAGGGTGGGGATCTCATCCAACTCTGTTCTCACTGGTTGAAGTGGGGTGAGTTGGATTGCTGAATCTTGAACTACGCGGTTGGCACTGAAGAGAACCTGAAAATACTCCGACCACCAGTTCAGTATGGATGCCTTGTCTGTGAGGAGCACTTGGCCGTCTGCACTATGCAAGGGACTCTGAGCCTGATATGATGGGCCATATACTGCCTTCAGGGCTTCGTAGAACCCTCTTAAATCACCAGTGTCTGCACACAGCTGGGTTCTCTCTGCAAGCTTGGTCCACCACTCGTTCTGAATGTCTCGAAGCTTGTGCTGGAGGTTGCTACATGCAGTGCGAAAGGTTGCTTTTTTCCCAGGACAGGAGGGCTGAGCAAGATGTGCTTGGTAGGCAGATCTCTTTTTCGCCAGTAAATCTTGGATCTCTTGATTGTTCTCATCAAACCAGTCCTTGTTCTTCCTTGTGGAGAACCCGAGGACTTCTTCAGAGATCTGCAGGACGGTAGTTTTTAGGTGTTCCCAGAGTGCTTCTGGAGAAGGGTCTGTGGGGCAACTGGGGTCCTCAATTCTTGACTGGAGTTTTGCCTGGAAGGCAGCTTTAACTTCGGCTGACTGGAGACTGCCAACCTGAAACTTCCTCCGAGGGATACCTCCTCTCCTGGGTGTGGGTTTAAAGTGAAGACGGAGATTGCAGCGTACAAGACGATGATCCGTATGACATTCTGCACTGGGCATTACTCGGGTGTGTAAGACATCTTGAAGGTCTCTCTGGCGCACCAGAATGTAGTCGATAAGGTGCCAGTGCTTGGACCGTGGGTGCATCCAGGTTGTCTTCAGACTGTTCTTCTGCTGGAAGATAGTGTTGGTGATGGTGAGCTGGTGCTCCATGCAGAATTCTAGCAGGAGGCGCCCGTTGTCATTGCAGTTGCCAATGCCGTGTTTGCCAAGTACTCCTTTCCAGGCTTCCGAGTCTTTACCTACTCTGGCATTGAAGTCGCCAAGGATGATCACCTTGTCCTCTGTAGGGGTCTTCCCTACGAGGTTGTGTAGATCAGCATAGAACTTGTTCTTTTCTGCAGGATCTGCTTGAAGGGTTGGGGCATACACACTGAAGAGTGTTGCATGCTGCTGGTTTTGAAGTGGGAGGTGCATGGACATGATGCGATCTGAGTGACCTGTTGGCAGGTTTTCGAGTTTGGAGGCAATGGAGTTCCTGACCATGAAGCCAACGCCAGAAAGGCGGCTCTCAGCCTTTGACTTACCTGACCAGTAGAGGGTATAGCCAGCACCATGTTCTTGAAGACTACCTTCCTCAGGGAAACGGACCTCACTGAGAGCTGCTATGTCGATATTCAGCCTGAGAGGTTCGTGGGCAACTAGAGCAGAGCGTCGTTCAGGGCGACCACTGTCTACTGTGTCAAGCATGGTTCTGATGTTCCAACACTCAAGCTTTAGTCTTTGCACACTTTGTGAGGCAGGTGCATGCCTTTTCTTTGTTGTTATTTTTTGACCGCAAGTAAGGATGCCCGTTGACCGCGGCTAGCCAACTGGGGTGGAGGAGACGAGCTTTGTTTAGGCCACCTTTTCTAGGCCCCTCTCCGTGTGGAGCAAGCAGTGCTGTCCCTAGATAAGGCTGCTTGGTCGTTCAGGGTGCTGCCGAAAAATGCTTTCGTCTCTGGGTTAGCATCAGGCGACCAATAACCTGAACCGCCTACATGCAGGATCGGGACTGCGGCTTCCAGTGGCACCTTCCACCTGCCGTTTCGCCCCTTGCCCATCGCTGCAGGACTTGATGCGTTGTGGGTTGTGTATGTGGATATGCCCTTCAGGCCTGCGCAGAGGAATTTTTTAGGTGAAGCCCAGTGTGCGCGGTACTGGATCCACCCTTTCACCTGGGGGTCATCTGCCATGGCCCAGTAAGCCGGGACGCCGGCAGCGAGTCCTCCAGGTGGTAGGTGTTACATTAACGAGATCTATCTGCCCGGGTTTGATGTTAGAGTTTTCCTTCTCTTAGGCTGGCAAGGTTGGTGGGCCCAGCCTGCCCATCCGGTTATACCGCCGGACAATTCGGTCGCACCATGACGTAGCAAACTCTGTGAAAAACGGGGGGGGGACCAGCGAGAAGGTGTTGCTACGGATGCAGTAATGCAGGAGAGGCCATTGCAGTGACCATCTGCCAGGCATAGCTAGACAGTGACCACGCGGCATTCACTACACCGGGAGAGGAGAGGCTATGTATTGCGCATACACTTTCCCTGGGGGGGTAGGATACCCATGGTTCTTCAGTGTGGCTCAACAGCCCCCATGTCCACAAACCTGTTGTCTCAATACAACAGTAAGAACCATCAGAAGACGTATTAAATGGACCTGTTGGCTACCCACATTGTGCCACATCACTTCCCTGCATCTCTGAAGACGAGATGCTCTTCTTTGTGAATATAGAAAGATTACTGAAAACAGAGAGTTGCTCATCCACAAAAACATGGCCGACACAGACCTATCCAAACTAAGATCCCAGCACTCAGCAATAAGATCTGCACAAATCCTGCAACCAAAAAATTGTGATCTAGGGAATGAATGGTTGTGAACATTTATTTATTTATTCGACTTTTATCCCACCCTCCCTGCCGAAGCAGGCTCAGGGTGACTCACATTAAGAGGTCACAAGACCAATATTATTAGTCAAAAGATAAAAATACAAGTACATCATAATTAAAACATATAAAACAAAACAATGGTAGGTCAGATATATTGATGTATTGGAGATGTATTAGAGCTGTATTAAAGATGGCAACTACTAACTCCATCGTTGTTTAGATTTTATTATTCAAGTATTTCTGCTGTATGTCATATAAGAAAAAGATCCCCAGTCACAATATGATGTTTGCGGTGGGCCAGATGGATTAGTTTCTGCCTTCCTGTTGCTGTTGATTTTAATTCAAAAGTGCCTGGCGAAAGAGCACTGTTTCGCAGGCCCTGCAGAACTGTGAAAGTTCTTGCAGGCCCCTAACCTCCTCTGGCAGTTCATTCCACCAGGCAGGAGCTGGAACAGAAAAGGCCCTGGCTCTGGTCATCTTGAGCCTGGCCTCTTTGATGCTGGGGATCAAGATCAGGTTTTGCAACCCCGACCGAAGAGCTCTTTGGGGAACATGTGGGGAAAGGCAGTCCCTAAGGTATGCAGGTCCCTGGCCATATAGGGCTTTAAAGGTAATAACCAGCACCTTGAAGCGAATCTGATCCATACAGCTGAGCTTATGCTAGAGAGCTGAACCTGCTTTCTAAAAATAATCTATATCTCTAGTTTTCTAACCTTGTCCTTTGTCTTCTGAGAAGCCCCTGCATATTGCAAATGATTTAAGTGTGTGTTCTAAGGTATGCTTGCATGGACCAATTATATGTTGAAAATGCATCCTAGAACATACCTAACAAGTCTTTTAGATGTGCTTTGCAAGAGAAGAACTGTAATAGCAAAGAAACTGTCAATATTTGTAATAATGCTCCTCCAAGTACAGAGAAGATAAGTCTGCATATTTCCATCTCTGGCTAAATATCTTTTCTCTAATCTTTGATGGGGCCTGACCTGGATAGCCCAGGCTAGCCTGAACTTGTCAAATTTCAGAAACTAAATAGGGTAAGCCCTGACTAGTATTTGAATGGGAGACCTCCAAGAAATATCAGCATGTGACATGGAGGTAGGCAATGGCAAACCAACTCGGAACATTTCTTGCCTTGAGAACCCTATGGGGTCATCATAAGGCAGCTGTGATTTAATGGGAAAAAAAAAAAGCTATGATGGACATGGTGTGCCATAAACATGCTGTTTAAGGTGGGACTGGCTGAAGCTCCAGGACACATATTTACCATGTTATTAGAAGAAGTGAAAAAGGCCCTGACCTGGATAGCCGAGGTAAGTCTGATCTCATCAGATCTCGGAAGCTAAGCAGGTTGACTCTGGCAAGTACTTGGATGGGAGACCTCCTTGGAATACTAATGGTTGGGAGGAAGCCTTTCACATCACCTCCTATTTGATCTTTTAAAGATACCAGAAATTGAACCTGGAATCTTCTGTAAACAAATTAGATGCTATGCCACTGAATCACAGCCCTAGTCTTTGCCGTGTGCTTTGCCTAGAGTAATAATGGCTATATGATCAGGTGTCCCCCAGGATCTCATATAGTTATGGGGAAAGGGGCATCATGCTCAGAGGATCAAGTTGTAAATACACTAAAATATGATACTACATAAAGAAAAAAGGGTAGCTGTTTTTAATATGACAAATTATATCCATTTTAAATATTATTTAAAATATTACAAAGGTCATGATGATACATTATGTACTTAAAAGCTAGCAAACAAGATCTTTTCAAGGAAATGAAGGCAACAGGGAATGGGTTTAATAAATTCCCCATGTATTTTTTTTAGATACGTGAATAACATTCTGTAGTTGAAAAGCATGGTCAAATTAAGAATCCAGGAGGTTTTTCTGTATATCCTCAGTCTTAAACAAAGCCACTGCTTTCATTGCTAGGGAGTTCCTTAGGCTGGCTAGGGAGTTCCTCAACTGCCTACTTCTTGGTGAACACATGAAGTTCAGTTGATTAAAACTTTCGGAAACATTCAAATGCAGAGTTTTCTGGGTCTGAAGTAATTTGTGGTATGGCTGCAAGAGGGTCTTTGCTTGCAATAAGAAGGAAGTTCTATGGGACAAAAATGCCTGCAGTTGAAGGCTGTTGTATTTAAGGGAATGCTAATTAGAGTTTTCATTCAGAATACCAGCCCCAAAGGTAAGATTCTTTAAAAGAACAAAAACAGTAATTTGGAATGCAACTTTAAATTAGATCCTCAAGGCATTGACTGGGCTAGTTTGTTGGTAGAGTTGGGTCTGAAGTATATATTTTAATAAATTAAAATATTAAATTATTTTGAAGACTTAGGCTTCTTTCAGAAGAAAATGAACAGGAAAGTGTCAAAGTTAATGAGATGGTAAAGTTAGGATAAAAACAGGCAGAAGGGGCGTGGTTCAATTATTTAAAATCTATGCAATCCAAGGTGTGCTTTTCCAACCAGACTGACAGTGTAAAGAGTTCTGTGACTGGAAGGCGGCAGTCACAGGCAGCAGAAGGAAGTAAATGAGAGGGAGCCAATCTGATAAGACTAATGCAGGACCTTGGATAGTTCTCTCAGACAGGAAGTAGAATTCCACACCAAGCAAGACCTGATGATGACTGCCAATGTCCTACTAATCAAGTTAGATTGCATGGGATTTAAATGGACAGCATAATAATCCCAGAGTCAATCCCTGCAGAATCATAAATGGTCCTAACGGGGACTTTTCAAAAGTGGGAATTCCATAGCGAGAGCATTCCGAGTGATGGCTTTTCCTGAAAGCCTCCCATCAGCTTCCAAAACAAGTGATTTCACTGTCTCTTACCTATTCTTTTTCCTAATGTTCAACTGAAACCTACCATCTTGTAATGTGAGCCCATTTGATTCAATACTGCCCTCTGGAACAGTTGATAAGAAAACTATGTGATAACTTGTCAATAAGGGTGGACTGGGAGGAAATAAACAGCCCTGGAAAAGGGACCTGCTCCCTGGCCCCACCTCCCAAAAGGAAAGCAGGAGAGGCTTCCTGCCTGCTTTGTTCAAGTTCCACTCACCCAAAGGAGGGAGGGGCAGTCTGCTTGCCCGTGTTAGGCTTGGGTAGGCCATGGGCCACCCTTTTACCACTGGGTGGGCCTAGTCCAGGTGGGAATGGGAGATCATTGGCCCACTGGGAATAGTTCTGCAGGCCACAATGGCCTTTTACTCCACCTGCCTGTTGAGTAATCATGCTCTACAGCCTTCTCCAGGCTAAACATTCTCAGTTACTTCTAATTTCCTTTGTATTGTGGAACAAGCATGATTGAAAGACACAGCTGGCTCCATAGAGATTTCAGAAACAAGATAAAAAGTCAAACAGATCCTAGGATGTGTTTGTGTGAAGAAATGCATTTTTTTCTTTGGAGGTTTGAAATGAACAAAAGTTTTAATTTTTTTTTCCTCTGGGCATATAAATGTTAATAGGTCTAGACAATGGGATGGTCAAGCTCCCCCGCCCTTTAAGCAGAGAACAGAGATCTGGAGGAACTAAATACTAGAGAGGCTTCAGGAAGGAATACTCTGGAGGCTTCAGGAAAAGCTTCTCTGACTGGCCTGACCTGATCAGTATGTAATTAATAATTATCATATGGCAGTGCATGTAGTATAGCCAGGAGATCCTAAGATTGCCTGACAGCTAGAAGTTCTAGCTCTTAGCATTATGCACCACTATGTGGTGAGCTAGACTTCTTTTTAAGGCAAGAGATGCTTCAGAGGTTGTTTGCAATTGCCTTCCTCTGCATCATGCCTATGGTATTCCTTGAAGGTTACCCATCCAAACACTAGCCAAGGTCAACCCTGCTTAGCTTCTGAGATCTGATGAAATCTGGCTAGTCTGGGCTATGCAGGTCAGGGCTGGACAGTGAGCGGGGAAAAGAGAGGTGATAAAACTCAAAGGAACAAGGAGGAAGCTCTCTCTTGGGGTGCTGAGTCCATAAGAACATATAGAACTCTTAACAGGTCTGGATAAGGCAGTCATTAACCATGTGCTGGCCAGGAAGAGCTGGAGAAAGCTTCAAGGTAAGTAAAGCTCTGTAGGTTCCTAAGGTAAGGAGCCTATCCTATTTTAATATCTGATAGGGCATGTATAGAGAGAGGGACAGAGGAATTGCGTTTTCTCAATTTCGTTTTAATCCCTTGCTTAGTCTGGTGCCATGCTAAAAGTATACTTGTGAACATTTTCTTTTTAGTAAATACTGACTCTCCCTGTGGACCTTAGAAAGGTCAGGTGGTGGCACCTGGTTACTCGAGAAAGAAAAGTCTCTCCAGGTATTGGAAAAACCTTGGAGGGCAGGGTGGAACAGGGCCTGCAGTCTGGTTCTGCCACAGACTGGAAGCAATATGATGAACTTTGCTGAAGCTAAGCAGGTTTGGGTCTGATCAGTGCTTGGATGGAAGAACACCTGAAAACCTTTCGTGATGGATGAAAAGCAGAATATAAATGTAATTAAATACAGAGTAATATTGTATTAGAAGAGGGCGCAGAACAGTCAGAGAGAATGCATACTGAAGGTCTTAGTAATTTAACTTTTTAATAAAGTACCATGAGGTTAGTTTCTTGAGACTGAATTCAGAGGATAGGAATCATGGACTCACCCTGTGAACGGTCACAAAGCCATACATGAATTGTATGTTGTCCTCAGTTCCTATGCATGTGGTTCACACTTGGGATCAGGACTACAGCGCACATGAAAAAGGAATGCCAACCCTTCCTCCATGCTGTTACACTAAGCAGAAATGATCCAGGGTGTGTGTGTGTGTGTTTGGCGCTGTTGCAGAAGATCACACGGTCTTTTGCAACAGGCCTGTTAGTTCCTGACCTAGATAGTTTCAGTTCAGTGTAACAATGCATGTAGAGGTGTGTTGAAATTCCTTCTGCTCACACACAATGTTCTTGATCCATATCATGTTCATGCACAGGTACAGAGGACAAGACACAAATCACATATGACTGTGACTCTTAACAAGTTCTATGGTATAATGGTTAGCACTCTGGACTTTGAATCCAGTGATGTGAGTTCGTATATTGGTGAAACCTATAATTCTATTGGGAAGGAGCCATGGCTTAGTGGTAGAGCATCTGCTTGGTATGCAGAAGGTCCCATGTTCAGTTCTTGGCAACTCCAGTTTAAAGTAGGTAATATGAAATACTTCTACCAAAGACCTTGAAGAGTCACTGCCAGCTGAGTAGACAACACTGACCTTATGAACCAATGGTCTAATATATGGACCTTATGAACCAATGGTCTAGTATAAGGCAACTTCATATGGTCAATAGGTTGAGTCTGTGGTCCCCTCCCTGTGAATTCAGTCTTGTGGAAATTAACCTTTGGATAGTAATGTGTGTGTGTTTGGGGGGGGGGGGGTGATGCCATCTGGAATCCAGTACTGGAATACATGTGACTGTACAAGGCAGTTTTATTTGTTTATATTTCTGCCATATCCCCATGTTAACATACAGAAAGCATATTTCCAATAGGCTTGATAATTCTGGGGTTTTCTTTAACCCATCATCTCGTTTGCCAGTGGATTTATTCCAGTCTCACTGCAGAGTAAACCAGATTTCCTTGGCATTTATAACATTAATCCCATCTTTCATTGAAGATTGGCCAGCATGTGTCACAAGGTTGATTCCCAAGGTTGAGCATCCTGCAGACACACGATACGAGGTATGCAGTATCTTGGGTCCTCAAACGGAATTATTTCAGGGCAATGGGAAAATATTTCATGCTTCTTTCACTGTTATTTAGAATGAACAAAGAAGTCACTGAAAACTTGCACGATACAATCATACAGAACATATGCTGACCCTTAATGCGTTCTGGATGACCTACTGAATGTTAGTGACTCTGTTTTCATTGCCAGAATGGTTGAAGGGCATGGCTGAATCCAAGCACCCCTACAAATATTGGGTCAGGCGTACACAGCTTATGACCTATCATGCTGAATGCTGCTTATCAGACATGTATTATGGCATGCTGGATCTCTAGTTCAGCATTTGCAGGCAATCAGCAAAATCATCAATCTTGTATGAACTCCATCTATGACATACATACATCTTGTTGAGTCACAAGTTATGCAGGACTGCCCTCCAGAGATGTATAATTCAGATCTGAATTGAAAATTTGCCACATAACTCCTAGGGTCAATTTCAAGACATTTAATATATTTTCCCACCCTCCTTTCAAGGAGATCAGGTTGATATATATATCATCTCCTCCTCCCCATGTTAACCTCACAACAACAACCCTGTGAGTATGAGACTGGTCCAAGGTCATCTGGCAAGCCCCATGGCAGAGTGGGGCTTTGAATCTGGATCTTCTGGATCCTGTCCAACACTCAGACCACCACATCCTATCAGCTGTCAGTTCTTCTATTGCTGATCAGTATTAACAAAAGTGCAATGTGGAATGGTTTAGTATAGCCAGATCTTGGAGGCTAAGCAGAGTCAGTACTTCAATGGGGAATCATGAAGGAGGACTCAGCAGAGGAAGGCAATGGCAAACCACCTCTGCTTCTCATTTGTCTTGAAAGCCCATTGCTGGGGTCATTGTAACTCAGTTGAGATTTGATGGCACATAATACATATATACTTAATTTATAAATGTGTAATAATAATAATATAATTATAACAAATAGAAGTTAATAAAAATACATACCTACATACTAAGGAAAGAGAGAGTCCTTCAGGTGGATCCCAAGCCATGAAGGCCTTTAAAGTAATAAGCACATTTCAAACTGAATTTGGAAACAGAATAGTAACCAGTGTGGTGTAGTGGTTAAGACAAGTGGACTGTAATCTGCCCTGCTTTTCAGACAATAAGGATATGCCCATGAGCACCTCTTAACAAAACCAGATTCAGCTGACCTGGTCATACAAGTCCATTCTTTTGAACTTCTTGACAGATTATGATCAGTGGAAAAGTGCCTTTGGATTCAACCCCATTGTTTAGATCCAAGCTATAATTTTAAAGCTGCTGGCTCTTTCCCCCCTTGCACTCCATTAAGTATTGCTTTTGCCCTCCCATAATGTCTGTACTATTTTGTGCCTTTAAAAATTATTTTAAAAACCCCCCAACAACTTGAAAGTACTGCTGTATAGCTCCAGCATGGAAATACTCATTTAGCCTTTGTTTTGAAAATAAAAATCAGCAAAGTTATCTGTTCCCTTTAACAATGAGCATTATAGTTAATGTACATTCACTTCTTTAAAAACAGCTGCTGTGTAAAACACTCTTAATCTGTTTCCCTACTCTGTTCCTCCCGGTGAAAATGTTAGATTGACTAATAACAAGGATTTCGACACAAACACACACGGAGCTTAGTTCAGTTCCTTCCTGCCAGTTCCTTCTCAGCATTAGCTCCTGCTAAGTGAAAAAGGCTCCCGGAGGAGGTAAGCTTTTGCTGGAGGGTTTGAGGAAATACTGCAAGGCAGTGTTGTTTCACAAAGGTATTTGGCAGCCCTATTTATGATGCATCCTAAGGACGGTTAGAACAACCCCATCTCCTGGAGGTCAACAAGACTTTGAAATTGGGAGGGAGGGACTTAAGACAAGTGGGTCAGAAACAGACAGTTCAGCCCCACTTTGCCAAGGACAGGATACTACTTTTAGTAGTCATGATGTAAGCATCCATGCCACAGCTGCTAAAAAGCAGAACAGGTTAAAACAATTCAGTTAATAACTATTGAAAAATCACATCGACATTGTTCTTTCTTTAAATAGCTTGTGCTACTTTAAAACAGAATCCATAAACATTTTACAATAGCAGGCACAAATGTTATTTTTAAAAAGACTTCCAAGCACAAAATTCTATGGCACATGAAAACAAGCAAATGTAAGCATAAATTTCTAAACCCCATTCCATAAAACCAATTTTAAGATGTTACTATCAATATACATGGCTTTTGTGTAACATTTACTTGTACTGTATGAGCATCTTATGTATATAAAAATACAAGCTCTGGTTTAGTTGTCGATGAGAACAGAATAAAAAACAGAGACCTGATCTTTGCTTTTTCATCAGGAAATCCATTAGACTTCTTTGTGATTCAGAAATTGGTAATTCTAGAACACAGTTGGGAGAATAATGACCAGTGACCACAGAAATCCAGGAAAGGCTTATCCTCTATTTCTTTATTTACTTTATACATATTATGTTATACATATACAAAGATTTGCCATTTTTAACTGCTGAGCAGAAGTATTTCCATTGCTTAAATAATGGATGGTAGCATGCTATAGCTTAATGTGGTACATTGCATCATTAAGCACAACACTACCCTATTGTACTACAGGGTAACATATGTTCATTGGTATGAGTTAGAACTGCGCTAGAGGGTGAGCTGTGCAGCTGCAGCAAAAGGAAGCAGAAGCTCTATCCCAGCCTCTTCCCAGAAATTATCCTTGCCCACGCTGATTATTAGTTTGGACCCCCAACTAGAAATGCTAGGGGGCAAGAAGGAACAAAGCCATATCCACCCTCTAGAGTGGCAAGATGGTCTTTGTGTAGCATAGCTATTCTGTGCCCAGGATGAGAAAGAAGCACCTCTGCAGTTTTGCCAGATTTGGGCTCTAAGAGCATCATAAAGGAGATGAGTAATCCTCCAATACTTGTGTAAGAACCCCTTCATAGAACCCCATGAGTCACTGCCACTCTATAGGATTGGGCCATAAACTTCAGTGGTTACATGATATTATTGTCCCAAAGATCTTCTTGCTTGTAATACCAGGCATTATTGTTGACTAACATTTGGGCAGAAATGTGACAGCTGACTAATGTTTGGGCAGAAATGTGACAGGCTCCTATAAATTAACCAAGGAGACTCACACAGCCTCTTAAGGTTTTGGGGGATCAGGCTGTTTTAAAATAAAACCTTCCCCTCAGTTATTCCCCTTGCTTATAAGGTATAGTTAGGGTAGCAGGTATAAAGGCTTTGGGTTTGCTGTCATGTGGTAATGCTTGCGGTGAGCAAGAACATCATGGAGATCATTGAGTCAGGAGTTATATAAAAATAACAAAGGTTTATTTGTGTTCAGATTGTTTTTAAAGAACAATTCAGAGGCACAAGTCTCCAGATACTTGTAGAAGAAGCCTGGCTAAGGCACTTAAAATGAAGCTAGTTATAGCTTCAGGTTGTGTTTTATATTCCTTTTAAAGTTTGAGGTTAAAAAGGTAAAGGTAGTCCCCTGTGCAAGCACCAGTCATTTCTGACTCTGGGATGACGTCATATCACATTTTCATGGCAGATTTTTTAAGGGGGTGGTTTGCCATTGCCGTCCCCAGTCATCTACACTTTCCCCCCAGCAAACTGGGTACTTATTTTACCGAACTTGGAAGGATGGGTCAACCTTGAGCTGGCTACCTGAACTCAGCTTTCACTGGGATTGAACTCAGGTCATGAGCAGAGAGCTCAGACTGCAGTACTGCAGCTTTACCACTCTGCACCACAGGGCTCACTCAAGCTTGAGGTTATCAACAGGTTTTCATGGCCTAAACACCAGGGTAGATCCTCCCTCTCTCCCATACACGCACACACACCAGCTTGTTTTCCAGCCATCAGTACCAGGTCACAACTGGGTACTCTATCAACTCTGTTAAATCATTCTGCCACACTACCAGGTAGACCTGACCTACCCCTTAAACTGTCTGCTCTCTTGCTGAGGCAGACCCCAACTGATTGCCTCTGTGCTTCCCTCTCCTCTCTGAAAAATGACCGAATGCTGGAGCAGCACTTTCACAGGCTGAGATGAGGACAGTGGGTTGGCCGTTTTACCTACTGGGGGCAGGTCAGTCTGTCCCAGTATCTACTAGCAAACTTTCTGTTATTAGTGCTGCCTAATGGACGATTCCGGTGCATGGCAGCCAGCCTTTTTAAGCACCTTAATACTTAGTACTGGCCATGGACCCGTGAAACCTCTCCTAGCCAGTGAGATTAGCCAAGTGAGAAAACAAATTTATTTATTTTTATTTATTTATTACTTTACATTTATATCCCGCCCTCTCCGCAAGCGGACTCAGGGCGGCTTACAGTATCATAAAAACAATCAATTCCATAAAACATATAAAACCAAAAAAATGGGATCACTGCACACATCCTGCCCAGATCTAGTGGCAAGAAGAGTGCATACAAATGGAATTTGTTTCAGCCTAGGTTCTGTGGGCTACAGTTCCCTTGGCTATCAGGTATATGAAGAAGACTGTGAAGATAACACCTGTGTGTGTGTGTGTAAAGTTGACAAACATTACCAAAAGCAGAGATGCCTTGTATGAGTAAAAAGTGGATTTGGTCACTAGCAATCAATAAGCCCTTAGTGGTGTAATCCTAAACAGAGTTACAATCTTGTAAATCCATGAGTGTAACTCTTTTTCAGATTGCACAGTAGGTGTAGGAGACAGGAAGCCCCCACTTTGACAGAGTGCTGCTCAACTTGTGTGATCCTATAGCTGGGAGGAAATAGCTGGCCCCTTCCGTCTTTTGGCATTGCTCAAACGTGTTCTACAGTCACTTGGAAGTGGATCTTTCACTAAAGTTTGGCAGTATATTTAATATAGTACAACAAAATGTAAAATTGAGTGACACATTATTGTGCCCCCAAAGCACTCTCTCATATTTTTTTATTCAGGCTTTATCTGAGGGGTTAGCAGTAGGTGGACTAGGTTTCACAAAATCCTCATTGTATTAAAACAGAGCATAGGTTCTTGTAGGCATGATATGCACAAAAGATTAATAAAGACTGGTGCTCCGACCCCTGAATAAACCAAGCATTGTTTGCTGCTTCAACTAAATCCTAATGGGTTATTTTTATTCCTAGCTTGAATGTCTCCCAGAATATTTACACGTTTGCACTATGCAAGCTGATTAACTGTGTACACTTATTATAGGTCACTGCTTGAAGAATAGAGCTCTTCCAAAGAGCAGCTTTAATTGCCTTTGGATAACTGTAGGGCTCACAGCTAAGCAGCTCTAGAAATGAGCTGGTTACAGAATGTGTGTATGATCCTACTTGATGCTAACAAGGAGCTTTTTCACTGTTTGAACCAGTGTACAATTCACATTTTCCAAAAAGAATGGTTGTTTTTCTTCAGCCACAGGAACTACAGTCAGAAGAAGCCTACTTGCGGGATGGGTGCGATATAACTCCAATAACAAATAAATAAAATATATAAGAAGCAGAGCAAACCTTCTGTAGCTCATCATCTTTGGCTCAGAAATAGAAAGGACAAGAACACTACCATCAGGGAATAGATTAATAAACTTTTCATTCTGCCAGACTCACTAGCATATAATAGCCAACCTACAAGACTGATATTAACAAATCGTACATAGCATTTGTACTGAGGCTGAACTGCAAAATGGAATTTTTTGTGGAACACTGTTTCCTTGTTACAAAAAGAAGTCCCTGTTTTGATAATTAGAGCATCACATTCAGTGCTCAGTTTCTTACAGTAGTTTGGTAGATTACTTGAAGGCACAAAGCAGAGGCACACACATACACACTCCACACACACACAGTTGTCCTCCAACAAGTGTCATTCAAAGGTAAGTGGACTCCAAACAGGGATATCCCATTCAGTCACCATGGCAAATAGCCATTCATGGACCTGCCCTTCAGGAATCTGGATAATCCCCTTTTAAAACTTTTCTACCAACACAGCTTCTTGCTATCAAATAAGATGTGATTTTACCCAATCACTTGCCCAAAATGCGAGAGGACCAGAGGCTGCATTTTACACTGTGAATCAACTCATTTTAAATGGTGCTGGCTGCTGCAGCCATGGACCTCCAGCATGATATGAAGAACACAGTCCTCTCCTTCTTTTAGCCAGAGAAGAGGTGGATTGCATTCTGCATTGGGAGGGGAGGATTGCTTTCCTTAATATGGCAGCAGCAGACAATTTAAGAGAGGCAGTCATCAGCAATAAGAAATACCTAACAGGTTCCTTCACCATGTTTGGTTAAGTGTTTAGTAAAACATTTGATCTGGGACCCCACATGGCCACCATGTATTTCTTTTTTTAAAATCATTCTGGTGCTAATCATTCACAGATCTTTCTACAACATTCCTGATTTGACTTTCATGCTATGCATCATGTATTGAGCAGCAGCATCCCAGCAAATGGCTTGAGGCTCATTGGAAGTGCCCAAGCTTCCAAATGTTTGACCTTGTGAAGTTTAACAACTGAGCAAATAAGGAAGGCACAAGGTGATTAAGCTCATCATGTTTCTTCAAATCCAAATTTATCCCACTTTAAATAGCAAGCTGCAATGTTAAACACACACAAAGCTAAACTGTAAAATGGCAGCACAAAAAAACCCAGCAGTACAAGGAATCTAGTTCATTAGCGTCAAAGTCCAGGATGGGGGATATCTGGCTTAGCAGGCAGTAATGCATGCAAAAAGAATCTAAGGATTGTGGTCAAGCGCAAGTTGAACATGAATTGGCAGTATGAGACAGCTGCAAAAAGGCTGTGATTTCCAGCTGCACAAACAGAAGGATAACATCAGAGTCATGAGAAGTAACCACTTTATTTCGCATGAGTCAGATGTCATCTGGAGTACTGCATAGTACTACACTTTTAGGAGGTGCTGCTGATAAACTGGAATAGAGGAGGGCCACAAAGACAGCCAGGAGTCTGGGAGACAATTCCTATAATGATTAATTGAAGGAACTGCTGATTTCGCACTAGAGCTTTAATCCTGGTTTAACTCTATCCCCAAACTGACTTTCTACACTAGAATCATAGAGTCAGAGAAACCAACTTTATGACTCTATGATTCTATGGTTTTAGTGTAGACAGTCAGTTTGGGGACAAAGTTAAATCAGGATTAAAGCTCTAGTGCGAAATCGGCCACTGGTATGTTTAGCCTGGAGAAGAGAAGACCAAGGAGGATATTATCACACTTTTTAAATACCTGAAGGACTGTCACATCAAGCCTTGACACATAACCTTCTATATATTGACTGAATGTGCAGGAGAGGGGGAGAGCAGACACTAGCATGTTGGCCCCACCCCCTGCCTCCATATGATCACTGACACCTTCGTGCAGAGGCAGTGTCAGCGATTACGCCCAATCCCCAATGTTTGGAAAGCAGTATTCCCTGTAGCTTGGGATTCTTTTCATTGACCAGAAAAGTTGGATTATATGGCCTATATTATTATTATTATTATTATTATTATTATTATTATTATTATTATTATTATGTCCTCTTCTGAGCCTAGCACTGCAGTCCTAAACATAGGCTTCTAAGCCAACTGATTTCAATAGATTTATGGGGTGGGAAGTGTAGATGACTAGGAAAGGCAATGGCAAACCACTCCGTAAGAAGTCTGCCGTGAAAATGTTGTGAAAGCAACGTCACCCCAGAGTCGGAAATGACTGGTGCTTGCACAGGGGACCTTTCCTTTCCTTTCATGAGGGATAAATCTGCTAAGGATTGCTCTGCAGGACTCCAAGATCATGTCTTGATTGGTCTGCATGCCATGCAAAGCAAGGGACAGAAGATAATTATGACTAACTCACACCATTGGTTGCACTGACACTTACCATGTGGAATGCAACCATACATGTTGTTCTGGGATTCTTTCTCCTGCCTTTTTAGAAACAAAATGCAGCCACTGGGACAGCAGCAGATTAACACAGGAGAGACTGTCATGGGGTGCTGGTGTGAAGGGCAGCTGGTTCACTCTTTCCTCTTGTGTTGCTTCCCTCCAAAAATTACTGACCTGCTTTCATCCCACTGGGGAAGATACAGAGGTGCCCCCAATGGACCTATGAATACATCTTGGGGGTAGCAATTTTGGGCAGAAATATGGAACAAAAGGGGAAAGTGTTAAATAGTCCTCCATGCATATCAGTCACCCCTTTAAATTGCAACCCTAAATGGGCTGAGAAACTAAGAAAAAGTACTATGGTCCTCATCAGTTACAGTCCTAGATACCCTTTCCTGGAAATAAACCTTATTGAACTCAGTGGTCTTACTAGAAAGGTTACTTTTTCACACTTGTTGGTAATATTGCTATGCCATATATATCCCACACATAGCATTATCCCTCCACCCACCACTTTTCTAGGAGCAATGTCTCCTCCTGAACTGTTATTAAACCCATTAAGGGCTCTATATTGTACCTGGCTTTTCTGCATTCAAGGGCTAACAGAAATTAATGGCCTTGAGCTACAATTGAGGAAAGTAAGAAGGGGCAAACCCATCCATATACCTAAACTGTAGTCAGGGCCAGCCCTGCCACTAGGCAAACTAGGCCCCCCATGTGACTCGGTGATGTTATCAGTGAAGGGGAGGGTACCAGAAGTTAGCTTTGCCTAGGACGCCAGAGAGTCTACGGCCAGCCCTGACTGTAGCACCCATACAGATTGGAGGGGACTTGTGGCTACTTTTTAATTTTGGGGGGGAAGCCAAGAGTTCTATCTTGGGTCTCAAACATCTTGTCTAGTTGCAGTTTTAATCCTAAGTATGTCTGAAAACAAGCCTTGATGAGCATCCTGCCCTGCTTCCCCTGCCAAATGTTAAACTGCTCTCCATGTCATACAAACCAAAAGAGAACCAAATGGAGAAGCCATTTGCTTGCCATAGTGAGACTTCCAGAAATTCTTATTGCAAACATTTCTGCCAATGAATTTCACTTGAAGGTCCTCCTGGTAATGTTTTTCTTGGAACGGGAAGAGGAAGTGAGCAAGCCCATTCAACTGGACTCCACAGCTTGACAAAGAGGCTGTATTACCAAACAAATACTCCAAGGTGCTGGAATGACACAGCTGTGGCTCCTAAAATGAATAGCAACTTGGAAGTGCTTACCAGACTTAATTGCAAGCATACTGTAAGAGCAAAGATAATATTCCTACATGCCACCTCAGCCTATGCAGGTTTGTTTGGATGTAAGCCCTGTGTAATTCAATTAGGAATGCTAGCCTCCAGGTGAGACCTGGCAATCCCCCCACAATTACAACTTATCTCCAGACTAAAGAGATCAGTTCCCCTAAGGAAATGGATGCTTTGGAGGATGAACTCTATGGCATTGCACCCCACTAAGGTCTCTGTCCTCTCCCAAATCTCCAGGCCTTTCCCAACTTGGAGTTGGCAACCATACCCCCCCCCCCCAAAACCCCTGTCAGTGGCCGGGGGGGACTTGGCAACCCTAATGGGTATTTACTCCCAAGTAAGTGTGCTTTGGTTGCAGCTTTTAGTGATCACTGAAGGCCAGATTCACTAACCAGCTGCCAGCAGAAGGCAGAATTCAATGACTCCGAGTGGCTGCTCGCATATGGGGATCTGACTATATACATTAGATATATCTAGTGTCTCAGGTAGCAAAAGGTATTTTCAATCACTTGCTATTTGACCTTCTAAACATCAGCTCTGGGGCTGTCTGCATGCAAAGCATACAGATGCCACTGAGTGGTGCACTGCTTCCAATATGAGAAGTCACTCTTCCCTCTTCTCCACAGCTCTTAAAAAGACAGAAGCCTTTGGCTAACCAACAAAGAGGTACCAGTGTTGAGAACATTGGCCCAGAGAGACTCCAGTGTGAGTCCCTGTCTTGGCCAGGTGCACTGGCATTGACAGACACACCTCTTTCATCATGTGGCAAGGCAGAAGATTACAACATGGCTGCCCAGAACACTTGGCATTTCTGGTGTGAAAAGATGACAATAGATGAAAGGTAAGTGAGGTGGTAGACATGGTCACCAGTATAAGAGTACAGCAACTTGGCCTAACACTTTAGGGATGCAGTCCCATGTCTACTTACTTGGGATTATCATAAAATCACAGAATTAGAAGGGGCCATATAGGCCATCTAGTCCAACCTTCTGCTCAATGCAGAATCAACCTAGGGCATCCCTGACAACAAGTGTTTCTCCAGCTGCTGCTTAAAAACTGCCCAGAGGGGGGGGGGAGTTCACCACCACCCTCAGTAGCTGAATCCACTGTTGAACAACTCAATAGCAATATTACCAACACTGTTGAACAATTCTGGAGAGACAGTTTGATGTAGTGGTTAAGTGCACAGACTCTTATCTGGGAGAACCAGGTTTGATTCCCCACTTCTCCACTTGCAGCTGCTGGAATGACCTTGGATAACTCTCATAGGAGTTGTCCTTGAAAGGGCAGCTGCTTGTAAGAGGTCTCTCAGCCCCACCTACCTCACAGGGTGTCTGTTGTGGGGGGAGGGAAGGTAAAGGAGATTGTGACTGCTCTGAGACTTTGAGATTCAGAGTATAGGGTGGGATATAAATCAAATATCTTCTTCTACTACTGTAAAAAAGCTTTTCCTAATATCCAGCTGGTGCCTTCCTGCCCTTAATTTAAACCTATTATTGCAAGTCTTATCCTCTGCTGCCAACAAGAACAGCTCCCTACCCTCCTCTAAGTGACAGCTATTCAAATACTTAAAGAGAGCAATCATGTTCCCCCTCAGCCTCCTCTTCTCCAGACTGAACATTCCCAAGTCCCTGCACCCACTCCATTCCGTCCACATCTTTTTTGAAGTGTGAACTCCAGAACTGCATGCAATACTCCAGGTGCAGCCTGATCAATGCAGTGTACAGCAGGACTATGACATCTTGTGTTGTGGATGTTATGCCCCTGTTGATACATCCCAATTTTTCCACTGTTCCATGTAACTACAACTTTAACAGCAGCTTCTTCTGCAAAAAAAGACGACATTGGATTTATATTCCGCCCTCCACTCAAGAGTCTCAGAGCGGCTCACAATCTCCTTTATCTCCCTCCCCCACAACAGACACCCTGTGAGGTGGGTGGGGCTGAGAGGACTCTCACAGCAGCTGCCCTTTCAAGGACAACCTCTGCCAGAGCTATGGCTGACCCAAGGCCATGCCAGCAGGTGCAAGTGGAGGAGTGGGGAATCAAACCTGGTTCTCCCAGATAAGAGTCCGCACACTTAACCACTACACCAAACTGGCTCTAATGCAAACATTAGCTGGAAAGAGTACTGTGAAAGGCCTTGCTTTTTTATTACCACAAGACAGCCAGTGTGGCACAGTGCACAGCTATAGCGTTGTGTCAGGATCTGGGAAACCCCACTCTACCATGGACACTTTTTAGCTAGGCAACCTTCAGCTGGTAGCACATTCTCAGGCTAATCTACCTCACAAAGATGTTGTGAGGATAAAATGGAAGAGAAGAAAATGATGTAAGTCCCTTTGGATCCCTATTGGGGAGAAAAGTGGGGTATATAATGAAGTAACTAAATAAATGTGAAAGGTACAAAAACAGGCCTGCCTGGTCAATTGACTATAGCAATTAGGCTAAGCAACAGGGACATGTTTTTTAGATGGCACATTTTTTAAAAGTCAATGAAGGCATCAAGTGACGTTGGCAGAGAAGCTTTTCAATCATCTGTACATTCAGCCTATCTCTGGATAACAGTTAAGAGAGGCATTGGTCAAGAAGAAATTTGGAAGTGGGACTTCCGGGGTTGAGTCATGGAGGATTGAACTGCTTCTCACAAGAGGAGCAGACCAGAGCCTCTGTTCTGGGCAGAGAAGGTGATTCTAATGCCTGCTGCCTACTTCTCCTAGGCAAGGAGAAGGCCAAGACATGCATACTAAATTCTGAGGGGATTTACTTTGGCTGACGAGGGATCCCAGTGGGGTTCCTTTTTGGCTTTGAAGAGTCCCTGGAGAAGGATTGCATTCCAACATCTACAGAGGACTTCCGGGGTTGTTAAATCGACTTAAATTCATCATGATTCAAAGCTTCTTTGGAACTATTTAACATCTACTTTTGAAGAGAACGGTGCTGGAAAGGATCGTGATTTTAAAGGTAAAGATCTTTATCACTCCAGGACTAACACAAGACTTAGTTAAAGTAAAAATAAAGGTCTGGATTCATCTATATTAGTTTAAAGTAAAGAAGATAAATGAGGGGGTAAATTTGGGACTAATGAAATCAGAGAAACAAGGTTAAAAGAGGAAAAACAACTATTGTTATGCATACCTGTGGTCAGATTAGACAACCCCCTCCGAAACAGAACTGCTGATCAGAAGGACATCACAGGAAGTGGCATCATAGAAACAACATGAGACTTCTCAACCATAGAAAATGAGACTTCGTGGCAAGAAAGGAAGGAAGTGGCCATCAAGGGAAGGGAAAACTTCAAGCCTCCTAGCCTTCTCTAGGATTATCATCATAGAGTAACACCGGCGGCCATTGAAAGAAGGTCAAAAGTTTAAAAACTTTTTAAAAGACAACGGGGCTTTAAAAATTAGCAGAGCTGGCAAATATCATCATTAGAAGGCAAGATTTATTGGACTATATACTTTGAATCAATTTTGGAGCACTCTAGAAGAAAAAGGATAAAAAAATTTTAAAGGGGCAGAAAAGCTGCAGATGCCATTTTGAAGAAAATAAAATTTTAAAAAATATCTCAACCTAGGAGCTTCTGGGAACGGCGATTCTGGGCTCATCTGAAAGGGCATGCTTCAATCTTTAAGACTGTACATTTAAAAATCGATTTGGTGAGGTCAACTTTGAAGCCTATTTTTATAATGGGTAGGCAGTGATGTCTATCCATAAATCAGGAGCAAAACAGATTCATACGAGGGCTAGGTCACTTGAGGAAGTAAACATGTCTAAACTGCAGGAACAAATAGAAGCCCTGGAGGCAAGGCTGGCTAAAGTAATAAAAGATTCAGTAACTGAGTGTAAGAAAGAATTAAAAAGACATTGAAGATCTCAGAAAGGACTCACAAGCAGTGTTAAAGAAAGTGCAGGAGGTAGAAGAAAAGGTGAAAGACCATGATGCAAGAATGGAAACAGTGGACTCCACTATTAAAAAAATACAGGAGAAAGCAGTACTACAAGACTGTAAACTAATGGAAAATCAGATACGTTTGAGAGGGGTGCCTGAATCTGCTGAGACTGATTTACCGACATATATAATAAAAATCATTGCTGAATTTTTGGGAGATGACCCTGATGAAACTAGTTATTTTTATGATTATATTTACAGGGTTAACTCAGACTATGCCAGGAAAAATAAACTACCAAGGGATGTGGTAGTGAGATTGATGACAAGAGATATGGTGGGAAGGATTCTAAGTAAGCAATTCAAAAATACATTAGAAGTGGATGGCAGTAGTTTAAGAATCATGAAAGAATTGCAAAGGAAAGTTATAAATGACAGAAGATTGTATAAAAAATTGACTGACAAGCTGAGAGAAAATGAAATGAGATACAGATGGATACTTCCAGAGGGTCTGAGTTTTGAATACAAAGGAAAGAGATTTACAATTACAAGCACTCAAGAAATGTCAAAGTTTTTGGAGGAACATAAGGAATTTGGGGGTACAGATTAAAAATAAAAAATCATGATGGATTACAAATTAATATCTTGGAATGTAAATGGACTAAATTCACCACAAAAAAGAAGGGAGACTTTTCATTGGATTGGGAAACAAAAATGTAATATAATTTGCCTACAAGAAGTACACATCAAATAAATGGATTACAAATTTTTATTGCATGAACAACTTGGTGTGGAATTTTGTTCATTGGCTCAGGAGAAAAAAGGGGCGTGGTTTTTTATGTGAAACAAGAATTAGACCCAAAAATGATTTTTAAGGACGATGATGGTAGATTTATTGTGGTGGAAGTGATGCTGAATTATAAAATAACTTTGTTATTGGGACTGTATGCCCCAAATGGAGCAAAAGACTCTTTCTTTAAAGACATTATGCAACCATTAGATCAAGTGACATATGAGCAAATTATGGTAATGGGGGATTTTAATGGAATGGTTAAAAATATTTTCGACAGATCTGGGAAAGTAAATATTGAAGGTAAACTACCAAAGTCATTTTTTGAACTAGTGAAACAAGAAAGTCTGGAAGATATATGGAGGGAATTTAACCCTAAAGAACGGGACTATACTTTCTTCTCAGCAAGATATAATTCTTTCTCAAGAATTGATACGTTATGGATTACAAAAAAATTGGGACTTATAGTGAAAAAAAATATTCTTCCTAAAATAGGGGCAGACCATAATCCATTAATGAGGTCTGCAAAACCCATGAAAAAGATTTTAAGACGGCGGATAAATGAAGATTTGCTGCAGAAAAAGGAAGTAGTAGAGTCTCTGGAAAAGGACACCAAATCTTTCCTTCAAATAAATGGAAATGAGGACATTAAATTTCAAACGTTGTGGGATGCATATAAAGTGGTAATGAGGGGCATCCTAATTATATTGAATAATAAAGATAAAAAAGCTAAAGACAAACAAATGATGGACATATAAAAAGAGATTGGAAAAAAGGAGAAGGAGCTTAAAAAGAGGCCTGGGAAAAAGAAAATTATAAGGGAGATTACAATACTACAAAGTCAAATGAGACATATGTTAAACAAAGAAGTGGAATGGAATTTAAAAAGACTTCAACAGAAATCTTTTGAAGGAGCAAATAAGCCTGGAAAAATATTTGGCCTGGCAAATAAAAAAAAAAAGGGAGAACAAAGTTATTAATAAAATTATATCGGGAGGCAAGGAAATTGTTGACCAGGATGGAATCAAAAGAGAATTTTATAAATACTATGCGAAGTTGTTTAAATGTCAAGAGGTGGACAAGGAAAAGTTTGATGCATACTTATGGGAAATTAAGGTAAATCCCTTAAATGAAAATATGGAGAAGGTATTAAATGAACCAATTGGAAAAGAAGAAATAGAGGTAGCAATTAATTCAATGAAATTAGGGAAGGCACCCGATCCAGATGGTTTCACAGCAAAATTTTATAAAGTCCTCATGCAGCCCCTACTACCAAAACTTCAGAAGTTGATGAATACTATAAGAACAGATGGGAAAACACCCAATACTTGGAAAGAAGCAGTGATTTCATTGATACCGAAAGAAGACAGAGATGCCACAAACGTAAAAAATTACAGACCAATTTCATTACTTAATAATGACTACAAAATATATGCTAGAATATTAGCAGAACACCTCAAAAAGCATTTGAATAATTTTATTAAAGAAGAGCAAGCAGGATTTCTTCCCAGGAGGCAAATTAGAGATATTATAACGGTTATAGACATTATTGAATATTATGAAAAACATCCTGAAAAATTGGTAGCATTGTTTTTTGCAGATGCAGAGAAAGCATTTGATAATGTGCATTGGGATTTTATGTTTGCAGTGATGGAGAAATTGAGATTGGGAGAAGATTTTGTAAGAATGGTGAAGGCGATATATACTGAACAACAAGCAAGATTCTGTATAAATGCAGATTTGACGGAAAAAATGATAATTAGTAAAGGAACAAGACAAGGTTGCCCTCTATCTCCATTGATATTTATAATGATTTTAGAGGTATTGCTTTTGCAAATCCAAGAAGATAAAGAGATAGAGGGACTGAAATTGAAAGGTTTTTCTTATAAATACAGAGCATTTGCAGATGATGTAATGTTTATAAATAAAAATCCCGCTCATGCGACACCATTGTTGCTACGTAAGTTACAAGAATATGGAGAATTGGCAGGCTTCTATATAAACAAAGAAATCAAAAAATTTGTGTAAAAATATGTCAAAGAATAAACAGAAAGAACTACAAAATCTAACAGAGTGTGAAGTGACTCACAAAGTAAAATATCTAGGGGTAGAAATTACAACAAAAAACATTGACTTGTACAAAAACAATTATGAGAAACTTTGGCAAAAAATTGATGGAGATTAAAATGGAACAAGCTGAACTTGTCTTTGCTGGGCAGAATCTCTGCAATTAAAATGAATGTTTGATCAAGAATTATGTTCTTGTTTCAAACAATTCCAATAGTGAAGGAAAATAAACAATTTAATAAATGGCAAAGGAAACTTTCAGAATTTGTATGGGTTGGAAAGAAACCAAAAATTAAAATGAAAATTCTGACTGATGCAAAAGAAAGGGAAGGCTTCCAATTGCCAGATTTAAAGTTGTACCATGATGCAGTTTGTTTGGTGTGGATCAAGAAATGGATGACATTTCTAAATAGAAAATTATTAGCATTAGAAGGTCATGGAAATGTTTTTGGTTGGCATGCTTATCTGTGTTATGGGAAAAGTAAGATGGACGGCTTCTTCTTACATCATTATATAAGAAGTAACGTTAAATACCTGGTTGAAATATTAAAAATATGGGGATGACAGGAAATCGCTTTGGATTGTGCCAACAGAAGTAATAAAGTTATATTCAGATATTAATGAAGAGAAATGGTTATCATATAAACAATTGTTAAATACATGGAGGTAAGGCGGAATTAAAATCGGCGGAAAAATTAGAATATAAGTATCATTGGTTTTAATTGCAACAAATTAAGAGTTTGCTTGAACAGGATATTAAAAATGATGGAGTAAGACAAGAACAAACAGACCTGGAGAGAATGCTGTTTGGCGATAACGAAAAAGTGATTTCAAGAATTTATAAATTATTGTTGAAATGGTCTACAGAGTATGAAGTAGTTAAATCTCAAATGATAAAATGGGCAATAATCATAAAGAAATACAGATGGAACAATGGGAGTATCTATGGAAGAACTCTATGAAGATAACATGTAATAATATTAAAGAAAACTGTTTTAAAATGCTATATAGGTGGTATAAGACAGCTAAGAAACTGTCAAAAATGAACAATCAGGTGTCATATAGATGCTGGAAATGTAAAAAACATGAAGGATCTTTCTACCATATGTGGTGGACTTGTAAAAAGGCAAAGCAATTTTGGCAAATGATTCAGCAAGAGATTTCAAAAATTTTGGGTTACAACATCAAGAAGGCACCAGACATCTTTTTGTTGGGACTACAAATGGAAAAATTTCCGAAACAAGATAGAACGATAATTTGGTACATGCTTTCAGCTGCACGGACATTATACGTGCAGATGTGGAAGCAAGACAAAATACCAGAAAAGTGGGACTGGACTGTAAAAGTTATGCATTGGAGTGAAATGGACAAGCTTACAAGAATCTTAAAAGAATATGATCTAGCGAAGTTTAAAAATGAGTGGGAAAAATTTCAAAAATATGTTGAAAAACAATGGAAGATTAAAGGACACTTGACAACAGTTGAACGTCAGGGGAATAATAAATGAACTACAGTTAAAAAATGAGACTGTGAATATATTTTTTCTCAACTTATTTTGATAAGTATTATAGTTAAAAAATAAGACTATGGGAATATACTATCTTCAATTTTATTTTTATGATAAGGACTAAAGGACCATAATGAAGATGGATTATAATTACAGCATATGGTTTTTCCCCTTATTTTTATTATATTTTGGGATATAAGACTTTTTATGAAGATTAATTTGATAAACTTACCTTTTATTTTTGAGTACTTTAACTAAAATGCACCGTCGGAGGTCACGAGAGAGGGAGGAGAAAAATGTAATGTATTGGTACTAAGCTTTTAATAATAGATAATTATTATTACAATACATTGCAGAATAAAAAAATTGTTTTCACAAAAAAAGAAATTTGGAAGCATGCAGCATCAAACAGCAGCAGCTACTAATAGGGGTTTTTTGTTTGTTTGTTTTTGGACTATGAAAAATTTGTAATTTCATTAGTGGCACCTATATGTCCTCAAATGACGTGTGTGTGGAATTACCAGTTTTCCTGATTTCTGATGTCACAACCTTGCTGATATAACATTAAGCAGGCCTGGATCTGGTCACTGCTTAGACAGGAGGCACCTCAGACTCTGGAGGAAAAGCAGGACATGCTAAATAAAGCCGAACAGAACAGCTAACTTCCTTATAGTTCAAGTGATAAATATTCATTTTACCTAAGAGATTCTATTGTTCCTCTACCCAGTGCAACTCCAACTGCCAAGTAAAATTGGCTGTGCTGTAGCCAGTACGGTAAAATCACTTACGGGGGTGGGGTGGGGGCAGTAAGGAGAACTTTCTATTATTGCTTTGACCTCTGCCTTTAAATGCAGTGAGAAGTAAATCACCCTCTCTGGCTTCAGGCTAATTCGGCATGAAATATATAAGACAAGAATTTATTGTCCAATTTGCTGCCTGCTGATGGAAGAGTGATAGATTCATTTAGGGGGCAAGCTCTAAGTTTAGAATACCATGGAAGGTGCTATATGAGAAGAAGGGTGCTGGGAGCCAAAGCTCCATTTTCAAAAGTCAGCCCCCTACCCCAGCTTAGGTCTGCTAAATGGTGGCGGGGGTGGGGGGAACCAAGCCAGGCAAGCCCTTTCATGGGCCTCTAACAGCAGCTTGATTTTCAGACATCAGTAGCATTTCACAGCCCTGAGCAAGCCTCTTGCAAATATAGATTTTAGGGGGGAGGACTGTAGAAGCAGGACAGTGGTGGCTCAGAAAAGAGTTAAAACATCCTCTCCTCTGCCATTTTTCCACTCTTAGAGTTACCTTTATCCAAAGCTGTATTTTTCAAAGAAAAACAACATCTAGGCCCTAATATGCTCATTTACATATAATGTGTATAGAGTTCCTTCAAGGTGCTGCGCTGACTCTGAAAAACAGTCTCTTACCAAGCATTGCACAGCTGCAAAACAAAAATAGGCGAAACAGGTTTGCAAAATCAGCTCTGTTACCTTCATTAACAAAGCTTAGGATTCTATCCAGCAGTGTGCCTTAAGTGTAGCCCTACCACTTAAGACTTTGTGCTTATTATGCACCTTGGTACTGTTTTGAAGAAAAAAAGAGAGACTCTGCCAACAGAGGTGTAGTGATAATTTGATGTAAATGGTTATGCTTGCTGTATCTGATGAAAGTTTTTCAGTCGCAAGGTACAGCAATCTTGCTTCCCCTCCACCTTGAGAAAAGTTGTGGCTTTCTATGCAGAACAAATTATCTCATGGAGGACATGCAGTAAGCTTCATGGCTGAGGAAGGATTTAAAACCTTATCTTCCCCTGCCAAGGGTTGAGTTAGGTATGATGGAGGTCATGACTCTCCCAATGTCCTTTTAACTGAAGTAGCTTCAGGCTAATTTGGCATGAAATATACAGTATGAGACAAGAATTTGGACTGGGGAGTGTGGCATAACAGCTCTTGCAAGCTCAATACTTGCCAACTGGGAGAGAAAAAGCTACTCAGCCTTCTTATATTCTCTATCCAGTCTAAAGGTAAAAGTAGTCCCCTGTGCAAGCATCAGTCATTTTCGACTCTGGGGTGACGTTGCATCATGACATTTTCACAACAGACTTTTTACTAGGTGGTTTGCCATTGCCTTCCCCAGTCATCTACACTTTACCCCCAGCAAGCTGCGTACTCATTTTACTCATTTTACTGCGTACTCAGCCTTCCATCCTTCTGCGTACCTCAGAAGGATGGAAGGCTGAGTCAACCTTGAGCCAACTACCTGAACCCAGCTTCTACTGGGATCAAACTCAGGTCATGAGCAGAGCTTGGACTGCAATACTGCAGCTTACCACTCTGCGCCACTGGGCTCTTTCTATCCAGCCTAGCTCTCCCCTCTTTCTCAGCTCCCTCTTTTCATTCTCTCTGGATTGCTGCCATCATCTAGTCCAGGGATGTCAAACATGCGGCCTGGGGCCCAAATCAGGCCCCCAAACAACTGGCTCTTGTATGTTTCCTTCTCCTTCTCTCTTGCTTCTTTCTGCATCTCAGCTTGCTTTACAAGGCTTGTTCAATAGTACAAGAGCAACAGAGCAAAACCTTAATTTTCTCCATTGGTTGAGGCTCCTCCCCCTCCTGGTCCCCTGAGGAAGGAAGGAAAGAGCCAGAGCTTCCTTTGTCCAGTTCCCTGGATCCCATGGGAGAAATACAAAGAAAGCACCTTTAATCAACAAGTGCTAATGTTTTTTTTTTTTTTTTTAAGTTTATATTTCTGCTACTGTGAGGTACACACATGGCCTGACATGGCCCGGCCCAATAAGGTCTCATTTATGTCAGATCTGACCCTCATAACAAATGAATTTGACACCCCTGCGCTTTGGGCTAGCCCTTTAGGAGGAGATACTGTTTTTTGTTTTTTTTTTTAAAAAAAGACTAGATCAGGGGTGTCAAACTCATTTGTCATGAAGGCTGAATCTGAAATAAACGAGACCTTGTCAGGCTGGGCCATGTTGGGCCAGCCATGTGTGTACATATTTAAGATTAGGTAGCAGAGATATAAACTTTATAAAGGACACAAACAAACACAAAGATTTTAAACAAAGATTTTTTTTAAAAAAACCCTTAAAACATTGGTCTTAAAGGTGCTTTCTTTATATTTCTCCCATGGGATCTAGGGAACTAGGCAAAGGAAACTCTGGCTCTTTCCTTCCTTCCCTAGGGGACCAGGAGGGGCAGGAGCCTCAGCCAACAGAAGGAAGAAAGGCTCAGCTCAGAGACTCTGCTGTGCGATTGAAAGAGCTTGGCAAAGCAAGCTCTGCTTCCCCCCCCCCTTCCTCCCCAAGAGAGAAACCTCAGCCAATAGAGAAAATAGACATTTTGCTCTGTAGTTCCTGTGTGATTGAGCAAGCTTTATAAAGCAAGCTGTTATGCAGAAGGAAACGAGAGAGGGAGAGAGAAGCAGATGCCAGCCAGTTGCTTGGGGACCTGATAAGAGCCCTCCAGGGGCTTGATTTGACCCCATGCCGCATGCTTGACACTCCTGGTTTAGGTCTTCTGATGGGGAGATGAGCCCTTGCCTTCCCTTTTTCCTGAGTTCTAGCAGTTAATCTAAGGTATTTCGTTGACAAATGTTACAGGGAACATAGCACTTCCATTTTAGAGAATTTTTTGGCCATTTAAAAGGGCCTCATTTTGATCAGCTCCTCAGTGCAGTGGGACCAAGTGATCTCACATCTCTGCAACCCCCCCCCCCTTCCATGTGCCAAAACATTCATAAAGGATCTAACCCGTGGCCACTGTAATATCTAATATGGCTCTCATAAATGTCTGCCCTTGGATATAGACCCATTTATAGTAAACTTTGATGGAAATTCTGGAATGCAAGGCGTTTCTTCACAAGGAACATAGGGAGAATATGAGGAGTTTAATTCTACATGGTATCACTAATTGAAACCATACTCTTCCCCAGTGATAGTAAAGGGGGAAAAGGACAGGTATCCATCTTTTGCCTGTCTTTTTTCCTTTAAAAGCTTTGGGGTGAAAATCATTTTCTGTTTTTAAAACCATGGCAGGGGGGAAGAGTTGAAACCCCCTCTTCATTTTTACCTCATGGGGATCCAGAGGGGGACCTCAGTGCAGCTGTAAGTGCATTTTAAAAGACACTGGGAAGATCCAGTCACCAATCTTGCAGCAATTCACCTGTTTTAAGTCTTTCCAGCTCCCAAACTACTATTGATATTTCTTTATACATGCATTCAGTGATTCTCCCTCAGCTGCTTCTGCCTGCTGCTCGGAATGGAGCCCCGTCCACGGCGAGACTGCCCAGCGAGCTCTAGGGAGACTGTTGCACTCTGTTCCGGAAAAAAAAAGTCTGAGCTGTGCCCTCTGTTGTCTCTCCTGCTTGGCATCTGCTGCACGTTCCCGGGGCAACCCCCCCCCCCCCGTTAGTGGCCACTCCGAGGAAATGCCTGCAAGGGTGGGCAGACTTGGTTCTTTGGGGGGGGGGAATGGGCTACGAGCTGTCACACTGCCCCCCACGTGGCTGGACATGGGAGGGGGTTGCTGCCCCTCAGCCTGCGCAGGTTGACGGCCTACCCGACCGCACAGGGCTATTGTGCACTGGGCACTTGGGGGGGGGGGACGCTGAAGTACATGCATGCCCAGCGGCTCGCACTCTTTCTGCGGCCCCCAGGGGAGGTGTTCCTTGCACATAGCAGGGGACGGCAACAGGGCAACACCGGGGGGTTCCAGGGGATGTCTTTAAGACTTGGTCTGGCTGCTCCCAGACACACATTCCAGCCGCTGTCTAGAGCAGGGAACTCCTGCACTTGACACTTCCTGTTTGTCCACGCATGCCTCTGCCCACCAGCCTGCCATTGGCACAATCTCTGACAGCGGGAGGGAGTGGGGGATTGACAGCCTCTCAGGCATGGGCTTTCCGCCCCCTTGCCCGGTCACGTGCAATGGGCTGGTCAATCCTGTGGTCCCACGTGAGCCTGTGCCTCCCCCACTCCCTCCTCGGCAGCAGGCCAATGGCACGCACCTGGGCGGAATCACCATGGCGACGGGTTCTCTCTCACTCGTTGGGCCACTCTTCCCTCTCCAAGCATGGCGTAACGTCTCCCCTTTGGAAGCCAACGAGCAGCGCTGTAGTTCCGCCCACGCCCAAGCGGCCAGCTGCCACGTATGTCTGGATTGGGCTGCCCGGAGACCCATACAAGCACAATTAGAACTACCTTTCTGTCTTTCACACTTGAAGAGTGACAGTAAGAGAAGGCCTGAAAAATGATTTTAGTGGCACAAATGAATTTGGCGCAAAGTTTCCAGTAATCATTGGCTACATATTTCCAGCCAACCTCTGAAATAATGATGTGAACTGCAGATGAATCTTAACTGATTGTCTACCTAGGTAACAAAGAACTTTGACTGTAAAAATATACTCTGACCTGAAGTTCAGAATGCATGTGGGATTCATTGCACACTGATTTTTAATCATAAAATGAATCTCAGTACTTCCTTTTTGGTGGGGGTGGCCCCCAATTTGTGGCCCATAGGAAACCTATTGTTTGGTGGTGGGGGGGGGGGGTTGTAAATGTCTTTTTGTGGCCATGGGAATATTTGAGAAAAACAACCTTGATGCTAATTTTGCATGTTTGATTGTTACTGTGCAAAGCCCTGTTAGCATGTTACTGTGAATGCACATACATTCTACTGTTATGTGCATACATCTGTTTCATTGTAAGAGACAATGTGCAGTCATTTACAAATGAAACCAGAGATTAGTAACTAAATATATATGGTTTCAGTCAGACATTCAGCTGCACATGTGTTGAGTGTAACTTGAAAATCACTGAATGCATGTATAAAGAAATATCGAGTAAACACTGTACATAGATTGTATGTGTGTTCACTGTAACTTGTGAACAGGGCTTAAAAGCAATGGTGTGCATTCAGTAATATTAGGAGTGATGTGTAACACTTCTAACACAAGCCTGCAATCCTATAAAGGTAACACTAAGGTAAGGGGAATCATGCAAAGTTCAATACAGGGAAAGAGTGGAGAAAATAAATTAAATTTGGTGAACAGTACTGATACACATCCTAAAGTTTATCACATAATCAGAGTGGAAATAAGTGTATTAGGGATGTTTATCTGACCATCAGAGGACTCATACTGTATATATTTGACAATATTTTTAAGGGTCTCACTGGCTATCATGCAACCCTAAAAACACTTTTCTGAGAGAAGCCCCACTGAATAGATTCTAGTAGGATTCTGAGTAGACCGGCTTAGGATTGTTCTCTGTGATACTTAAATTCTTACCTTAAAGGGTCACAAAATGAATTGTTCCACCTGCTCATTCATCAGGACAGCAATCTACTGCCATCATGATTTCCTGCAATTGTTATATTACTCATTGCAGGAATGGAGTGCCACTCAATGGTAAAACACCAATCCTGGAAAAGGACTCGTCTTGAAACTAGTATCTGATCAAATGTAAAGCAATTTCAGATGTTCAGGCCCCATTTTTAACTTCTTTTTTCTGTTCAGGAAATTACATTGTATATAAAAAGAAGTCAGCAGAAAGACACATCAGAAGTTTTTAAAAAGAGAGAGGGAGGGAGATGCTTATCATTGAGAAAACACTTCTGAATTTCAGGATCCTAAATGATTATGCAGTTATTTTTAAGGAGCATCGTTTCCAGCACAATACATGCACAAAGTAAGAAATGAGTTCACTAGATGGCGCTGTGGCAGCCTTCTAAACCTTTGTATGGTGGAGTCAAATAGAAGGATGTGATTAATAACAGAATAGGCTTGCTGTTGTGCTATATGACACTGACCAAGAAGCTACCTCCAGAGGAAGGAAAAGACTGGTTTCTCCCAAACTTTGCCACAGTGAGCTCTCTACAAGAAAGATATTTCATACAACCTGATGTCAAAGTGCAGGGCAGGATCACATTTCTATGGCATGAAACTACGGTAAGTGCATTTCCATGGCATGAAACCAAACAGCGCCTACACATGCACACCAAATAGCTTCTACATAGGCCTAGTTCCCACCAAGATGGCAATCTGTGTGTGGGCTGTATCATTCCAGGGTGTGGTAGAGCTTCACATTACGGGAGTGTTTTTCATCATGTGCATGTGTGGGAGAATCCTACACAAAGAAAACGAACATGACAGGAAGATTTCTGGTTTTACCTTCTCCTTGATATCTACATTTTTGTGTGGAAGGAAAATTGTACATTGGCATATTTAGTCATTTGAGTCCCTCATCTGAAGTCTGACCAGTTCACGTCATCCGTGAGAACTAGGATACTGACAAACTAAGGTCCTCACAATTACCGTCCGCAAAAGAGCCAAACAACTGCTGTATGCCCCATCAAACACACACCCATACAATAAGGTATACTATTAAATATGTCTAGCTATAATCTTTTAAATTACCAGAGCACCTCGGAGTATGCAGGGCTGTGTCATCGCACTATTGTTGAACTTTAACCACACTTGAGTATCTAGAGTGAGGAGAAAGGCTTTACAAGTCAGACATGACATAAAACAATGCACAAGTTCTACAGAACTTTATATCAGGATGGATGTGCATGGTGGAGGGATGCTTCCCTTCAAGTTGAACTCAAGTGTCGCAAGAGATGGGGTACCTCTCTGTGTGCCTGCTAACCACAACTCTCAGGGTCTTTCACTGGGCCATAACCTTACCCAGTTTCATAAAACATGGGACAGGTGTCACATAGGAAAATAAAGGAGGAGAGTCTATTTTTATACCCTGCTTTTCTCTACCCTAAGGAGTCTCAAAGCCGCTTACGGTTGCCTTCCCTCCCCACAACAGAGACCTTGTGAGGTAGGTGGGGCTGAAAGAGTTCTGAGGGACCTAAGGTCACCAGCAAGTTTCATGTCGAGGAGTCGGGAATCAAACCAAGTTCTCCAGATTAGAATCTGCTGTCCTTATGTTAATAGATCAAAGCTATTAATTCGCTGGAACTTACTTTTATAGAAAAACTTTTTGTTTTTGCTTATATTTTCTTGTATGACTTGGAAATAAAATAATGAAACTTTCTTTTTTAGTCCCTATCCCCTTTCCCTTTTTTCAAATTTAATAAAATATGTTAAAAAGAAGAATCTGCTGTTCTTAACCACTACACCATGCTGGCTCAGAAGAGCCACAGGTAGCATCTTAAATGGCCACATATGACTCCCCAGCCATACATCTTGGGATCCCTTGAGTAAGTATCACTGCCCAAGTCAAGGAGCTATATCAGCAGTCCGAGTAATATAATCCAAGAGTTTGGCCCAGTATTTTTATTTTAAGAATTTCTGTGCTGTTTCTCCGGTTTTTAGAAGTGTTGCATGTTTCCAGGGCTTTTTTTGAGCAGGAACACAGTTCTGGCTGGCTTGGCATCAGGGGGTGTGGCTTAATATGCAGATGAGTCTTGCTGGGCTTCTTCTACAAAAAAGCTCTGTATAAAACAATGATGATGTCAGGGGGTGTAGCCTAATATGTAAGTGAGTTCCCGCTGGGCCTTTTGTTTCCATGTACTTATTTAGGAAAAAAAACCTGCTGTCTTCCCTGCCTACTAAAACAAAACTTGAGGACTTACAAAGCAAGGTTTAAAAATACCTAATGAAAACAAAACATGAGACTTAAAACCTGCAAAACAGCAATTTACAGGTAGCAGCAAAATAATAACTATTTTAAAAATCCAAAGATAGTCCAAAGCAGAAAAACAAAAACACCACCAAGTGGACAGCTGTTAAAGTAAGAACCAGAAGTCAACTAAATTCAGCAGAGGAATTATTCGCATTTTTAACCTGCCCTTCCTTCAAGGACTTCAAAGTAGTGCATGTGATTCTCTTCTCCCAATTTTTTCCTCCCAAGAAGCCTGTGAGGCAGATTAGGCTGAGAGAGAATGATGGGCCTGAAGCTAATCAGTGAGTTTTATGGCAAGCATGCTTTTGGACAGCTCTGCAAAGACTATACTATACTGGCTCTTATTAACTATGGTGGGTGATAAACTGATAACTATTAAATGGTCACCTGAACAGAACAGTTTTAGTAGCTCTTCAGAAGCAAGAAGGCAAGAAGTTCCAGCATCTACCCAGCATTATGTTGGGTAAAGTTTTATTCAAGGTATAAGCTTTCGTATGCATGTACACTTCTTCAGTTCTGAAGAAATGTGCATGCATGTGAAAGCTTATACCTTGAATAAAACTTTGTTGGTCTTAAAGTTCTTACTGGACTCAAATTTTTTTCTGTTGCTTCAGACCAACACGGCCACCCACCTGAACCTACCAGCATTATGAGGTAAAAGATTTGAATAATGATAGCTACACTCCTTCTGCCAAATCTCATGTGCATATTTGTGTACACATACATAAAGATCATATTAAGGCCAGCTGAGGCAGATGTAATTTAAAATTAGCATTGCAGCTGAAGTTGCACATTGTGAATTACACAGAATCATAGACTTGGAAGGAGCCATAGAGTCCATTTAGTCCAACTACTTCTTCAAGTGTTTGTCTGGCTGCTGCTTGAAGACTGCCGGTGAGGGGGAGCTCACCACCTCCTTAGGCAGCTAGTTCCACTTCATTTGTGAAGCATGGCCTCTAGAACTGCACACAGTACTCCAGGTGTGGCTGCTGCATCTCACTGACGGCTGATATTTAGCTTACAGTCCCCCCGTATCCCAAAGTCTTGTTCACACACACTGCTCCCTCAAAATGTACAGAAGTCTACTATTGAATTTAATTTCAGCAGCTATAAAGAATATTAAAATTTTAAATTAATGTGTACTCTCCGTTGTGGGAATGGTAATATTTATATTTTCTATATGAGATCCTGCCCCAACCTGATAGCCCAGGCAAGCCCAATCTTGTTAAGATCTCATAACCTAAGCAGGGTCAGCCCTGGCTAGTATTTGGATGGGAGACCACGTTCACAAAGGAATACCAGACTCATGACATGGATGCAGACAATGGCAAACCACCTTTGAATGTCTCTTGCCTTGAAAACACATCAATCAGCTGTGACTTGATGGCACTTTGCACCATCGTATGAGATCTTTGTGGTCATGGTGGGTTAGGTAGGATGTTATCACAATGCTATTCATCTGATTCTTACAACAACCCTGCAACCTGCTTTCATCACTATTTTGTAAATGGGAGCACAGATCAAGTAAAATTTACAGTCAAGAATGTCAGGGCTGGGGAAGGATATTACAGCTATTAACCTAGCTGTAACCTAATTCAATATGGACTAGAGGCAGCTTTGACTTTAGTTGTGAGTATGATTTCTGTGTGTTGTACATACATTGTGAGGCACTTGTGTTATAATACACATGTTTGGAAATAAACTCCAATGGCAAAAAAAAAATAAGCACCAGGCTAGACTTGACATCCTCCAAGTGGGGCCTGGAGTTCTCACAGAATTATAACTGATCTCCAGACTCCAGTTTCCCTTGAAGAAATGGCAACTTCAGAGGGTAGTCTCTATGGCATCACATCCCTGCTGAGCTCCTTTCCCTCCCTAAATTTCACACTCTGCAAGCACCCCCCCCCCCGCAAAGTTTCAGGAATTTCCCAAACTCTATGCTACCAATTCTGCCATAAGAACAAACAGAGGTAAATAAATCTAAACGCATGTGGGACTGGGGACATCAATCCAAAATAATCTGACCTGTCTTGGGAGTTTGTATTGAGCACCAGGTCACCTTCCTTCTCAGCTCTCCACGAGGTCATGCCCAGCATCCACCAGGCCCAGTGGGGGTCACAGATGCACTCTATAAGTTCTTAAACTAGTCAGCTGATCTATGGCAGCTGGCCCTCTAAGAGTCAGGCACCCAATGACAGCTGGCCCTTTGACAGCCAGCCATCTGACAATCAGCTGCTGGGAATATCCATCCCAGGGGCAGGGAAGGGGAATAAATGGGGCAGAAATTGCTCAGAAGGCATTATTGGCCCCTCACATGTTTGGCCATGGCCCATAGGGCTTCTGGGTAGAAAGAAGTCATTGAGCATGTCCCAGGTCTTGCTAGGGCCTTTTAAATGCTTGAGGGAAGAGGTTGGTGAGGCTAGACTGGCTCTCAACTGATGAGAGGCTTCAGTGAAATTGGGTACTAATATATAGTAGCTGGGGCCCTATATGTGTTTGTAAAGCACAGTCAAGTCACAGCTGACTTATGGCAATCTCAGCAAGGGGCTTTCAAGGCAAGAGAGAAGAAGAGATAGTTTACCACTGCCTTTGGTTGGAACCCTACAGTGCCTAAAGAAAGGTAGTTTAATATGCTTAAAGCTATTTAAGTATTGGTGTAAAATGAGGACATAGTGTAGTTTTTCCATGCACCCAGGGACTTGTATGCTACAGCACAAGCAAAGTGATAGGGGTATGATGAGTGGTACATATGTTTAGCTACAAGGGTAACAGTCTGATGTAGCAGAAGCATAGAACAAACTGCAAGGAGATAGTCCAGAAAGATCTGCTAGAACTATTTCTACTGCCAAAGTCAAAAGAACATTGTTATGTTGACCAATGTTAGAATCCGGCTTCATGGAGTGCAATGATAAGAGATTCACCCCAGGGTGGGGACACATATGTGGTACCTGACTTTGGAGGGCTGGGGAGGGGGGAGAGAATGTGAATAAAAAATTAAAACAGTGGTCATGTTGACATTGCAGTCACATACTGCCAAGTGAAGATACTTTGTGCATTATTTAGAAAGTTTGCAGCAAGACATAGGAATACCCATTGTTCCTACCTGTCCCTTGTGCTTTTAAGAAGTACACAACAAACAGAAATTCAACATATGCTGTATTCTGTACATTGTATTGAGGAAATGTTTTCTCTACTGGATTTCTGCATTTAAGCAGCAAAAAGCATCTGGCAAGGCTATCCAAGGGGAGGCCAACAGAGATCCCAAAAGATTTAATTATGCGAACCAGCCTCATCCCAGGTCTACTTAGACCTCTTGACTTTTATGATGTGGCAGTGTTTAGATTTCAGTACCACCTCCACAGTGATTTTGGAAGCCATGTTTTATCTTCTGCAAGACTGATAAAATATTTTCAATTGCATGTGGTAGTCCAGGCCTGGATGGCCCAGGCTAGTCTGATTTTGGAAACTATGCAGGGTCAGTCTTGATTAGTACTTGGGTGGGAAACCACCAAGGAAGACCAGGGTTGCTACACAAAGGCAGGCAATGGCCAACCACCTATGCATATACGTCACTTGCCCTGAAAACCTTGTAGGGTTGCTCTGAACTGGCTGTGACAAGACAGCACTTTCCACCACCAGCAGTCTTAGCAAAATATTTTAAAAACCTGAATAAAATTACACCCAATTTGCACGATCATAGTAATACTGTTTTAATACTTTATTATAGTGTCATTTTACGTTCTCCTGTCCTGAATAAACAAAAACAACAAAATTAGTTTGTAGCTGTGGGTATCTTTTTTAAAAAATTCAGAAATCATCAGAATCTAATATACAGGAATAATTTTTCCGACATGGAAGCCTTTTCTATGGTGACTTTATATGCACATCAGTTTCTGCTGTCACCAATACTTCAGTTTGCCACTGTTGTGATGACCACTGTTTTTTTTAAAGATAACTATGACTGGCAGACTAATAGAATTCAACAGAAATAATGTACTATTAGCAGCTTTTAGTTTAAAGACAAGTTTGTCATGACAAGTTTTGGTGTTAGAGCCCACTGTAGTCAATATATGGAATATTATACTTAGTTAGATTATATAACCTGCTCAGTAACAGAAACAGAAGATTATAGGGTACATTATTGCAAATTGAGGCCTGAAGACCCAGCAGGGGGACAGGGGGAGAGTGAATGATGCAATCAAATGACATCTAATAGTTGAAAGAGTGGAAAAAGGAGATGGAAAGGTGTAATGAGGGGCAATTAGTTTATGACTGTGGACTCCCAGACCCACTGAGTCCAAATCTGATAGTGTTTCTCCAGAAGAGAATGTATTAATGAGAGATTCGAAGTAGAAGGAATGACAGCCTGAGCTGGTTTATATGAATGATTTGTGAAATTTCAGCAAAGTTAGTATGATTTAAGAGACGTTTATGAAGAAGTTGCATGGGGAGAGGAAATAATTTATATGGTACAGAGACAAGAAGGTAGGAAAGATGGCACTATTGTCGTTTGAAGTGGGTAGCTCTTAATATGTATTAATAATTTAAAAAACTGGAATACAATAAGTAGGGTTTTTTGAGCAGGAACGCAGTTCCAGCTGCCTTCGCACCAGGGGAGTGGCCTAATATGCAAATGAGTTCCTACTGGCCTTTTTCTACAAAAAAAGCCCGGGGGAACGAGAAAAAATCGAGAGCATAAGGTTTAGTGAGGGGAGGAACAGTCTAGAACTTTGTTATGTTATTATTAGTTGTGGAATATTATATATAACATTCGTCCACCATCGGGTCTCAAGAAATTGAGGAACCTCTCATACAAAGATTGCTCAACTCGCCGTTAACGGAAAACGAACAATCCCCGGGGACAAAGTAAGAGTCAAGTGCACCTTTAAGACCAACAGAGTTGTATTCAGAATAAAATGCAAGATGCACTTGACTCCTACTTTGTTCTACTGCTTCAGACCAACACAGCTGCCCACTTGGATCAATCCCCGGGGCCGCTGCTGCAGGATAGGCGATATTTCTGCGGTTGTTCCCCTCTTCTCATGGTTTAGGTGCGAGACGGTGCTGCAGAAGGATGTGCAATTTCCATTACAAATTTAAGACACGCGCTTGCAGCATAAAAAGAGACAAGATTTATCACCCCCCTCCCCCCGCACAACACACAGCGAAATGCATCATGGGCTACACAAATAAGTTTCCATCTGACTGAGGCTGCGGGTTGTAGTTCTTTGACTTTGGAAAGCTGTTTGCATTTCCCTGGAAGTAAGTTCCATTTAACTCAGTGGGGCTATCTCCAAAATAACCCTGAATTGCATACGGCTCTGTGCTGAAGCACTTTCTTTACGCTTTTACCACCCGTCTCTTTCGGCCTCCCTCCCTAGTACCGGCATTGTTTCTTTCCCCATTCCAAAATGGCTGCTCGGTTGAAATTCTACCCACTGCCCAAAGTCAATATGGAGTCCCGGAGAGACCGCGAGCAGCAGAGAGTAGGAATACGCAACCATTCTTATGTCTGTTTCGGGGATTGGGTCTCTAATTTCTGCCTAGGCGTGTTTCTATAGGCTACACTTGACTCTGCCTCCGCATTCTAGTTCCTATTATTGGCTGACGAAAGGGAGGCGCTCGTTTTCGACGATTGGCGGTGGTGCTGTCACTCCTTCTCCCCCCTCCGCCCGTCCTTTTTCTGTGTGCCTGAGGCGAGAGCTGTTTCCCAGGCCGTGAGGGAGGGGGGCACAGTGCGTTATCTCCTGGCGAGGGAAGGTGGGTGCTCGTGCTGCTTTAGCTCGAGCGGAGGGGAAGCGAGGCGATGTTGGGACCCAGGAGGAAGCCGGCGCTGAGCTGAAGGTGGGAGGGAAGGGGGAGATGTGCCGGCCTGGCACCACCACCAGCTTCTTCAGCTGCTGCCATCACAGTCGATGCTGCTGAACTGGGATTAGGTAGGTAAACTCAACTAGGATAGGTTGAAGGGGTAGAGGTTTAAGCCTGGGCGCTTTCCGGCAGGTCCTCTCAGAGGCCTGGCTGCCTTGAGGGAGAAAGCGGGCGGCGTTCCTGGGGTACCGCTTTCCGCACCCGCAGTGAGAATTTAAGAGGAAGAAGCGGCAGCCGGACTTGAACATCGCCCCCCCCCCCCCCCCCGACCAACTCCGCATGCTAATTTGCACGGTACTCCAGAACCGAGCTCCGTTACGGGCGGGCAAAATGTTCTCTGTGGGTTCGTCTCATACTTGGATTGAGGCTGTTGGCAGTTTGAGTGCCCTTTCCTCTTCTGCAGCATTTGAACAGAGGAAGCCGGGAGCAGGGCCCACTCTATTAATTATTAGTGTAGGCGACTAAACTTCGTTTAAAATATATGTATCTAGATAGAGAGATGTAGATATGCTTAGAAGCCTGCACTAAATGTCTATCGCTCCTGAAGGGACAAAATCTCAAGAGGCGTTTTGAAAAATCAGATTTTGGGGAGGTTTATGTATATATATTCTGACCAGTAAAAGCTGATAGTATGGTCAGCAACCCCATTCACCTTCATTCATTCATTTTGCAGGTTGAAGCAGTGAGCAAGTTGGGGGACCGGATAGGGCCATCACTTTGAATTGCTGCTCACCGATTAGTCATTTGTATACAAGTATTAGAAAGTTTAAATTGTAAGGGGTACTTGTGAGTAAAGGGGGTGGAATTGTGTTTTAAAAATATTTCTATAATACTCTGATTTAAAATACTTAAAATACATTTATTGGGAGTGGGTTGTGGTGAGAATTGTTCTCATCACTTTGAGAGATCTGGGTATATTGTGATCAAATAGCAAGTGAGAAGTAAATATGTGAGCAGTATATAATTGTTTCAAATGGAGTGTTTTAAAAGTTGTTTGTTGTGGCTTTAACTATCTTGACTGTAGTTCTGGAATTTGATACTGGCACTGAATTAGGATAGTTTTTAGAAATATTTGTGTTTGCTCAAGGTTCATATTCCTCAATCCCATCAATTAAGAAATGATGACAGTATCTTCTTATTCCCAGTGTCTGTCAAGGCTGTCAAATTGTGAGTGAAAGAGAGTTGTAATGAGTATTCTGAGTAAAAGAGCCATGTGAAGCTGCCTGGCCGGTATAATGATTGGTCTACCTAAAGCAGCTCTCTGAGGTCTCAGGCTGAGAGATCCTTCCTAGAACTGAACTTGAGAATCTGTTGACTGGAGAAGATGCCAGACTCTGCACAAGATCTTATGTGCTCAAAGCTCTGGCACCTACCTCTGTAGCTGTGGCTCAGTGATTAGTAGTCCTTGTCTTGTATTTATATTCCATCATGGAAATACTGAAGTCATTTTCATATGTGCTGAAGATGGAAGTTCTGCCATGTACAGTTCTTGTTTGGGTCATGAGATATGGTAACTGAGTAGCAAAACAGGTGTCTATGAGCACAGAAGCTGACCAGTTACAGTGACATGGCTGTGTACATGGCAACTTGCTTATGAGTTGTGTTCTCTTTTCTGTATTTAAGTGGCGTGTGTGTATGACATTTGCCATGTCTGAAGTGGCTTCATGGACCTTGCATAATTCTCTCTTCTCTTTGGTTTTGGTTCCTTATCAGCAAAATGGAAGGAAGTAATAAATTGCATCTTAGAATTATTTTGTGAACATATGAACAATTACATTTTATTTATAGAAATACTTAATGTAAGGCTTTATTGTTAACCACAAGTATTATGTAAAGTCTTTTAAAAGGTCTAGTAGTACACAATCTAATTTTGAAATAAACCTTAGTGAAGTTTTTTTTCTATTAAAGTGTGACATGTCATAGAAGGGACAGCAGTTTTGAATTATTGATAATTTCTCAATAACTTACATTTAAAAAAAATCTGAAGACTGCTAATTCAGATGGAGTAATCACTTGCAACAAACACGCTATGCACATCCTCTCACAGACTATATTTTGTTCTTTACATACGCGATATAGTTGGCAAGAAGCTTATATTTTGTTGGGGGATTTCCTGTTTGCAAGAAATATTATTTTGGCCCAAACTGTAGTTATTTTATATTACCCAGCATTTACATGTGTTTCATGGCTAAGTTCTACTTTATTTAATTGTAGTCCAATACACACTTAACCTGGAAAACCAATCTTATTCACCCAAAGATCAGTAAAGTAGGCAGTTTTTAATATTAGCATTAGGAACCTGCAGAAGTATGATTACATCTGTAGATTTCATTGTAAAATGGGAGCCTTATAACCCAAACTTAATCATGCTTAAAAATAAGTTAATTATCAAAGAATTCAGGTTCTCACGGCTGGTAACATCATTAGGGTTTGTAGAATCTTTCGGGATCAAGTGCCGTGTTCTACTGGAGAGGAAGGAAGACTTTCTCCAGTAGAACACGGCACTTGATCCCGAAAGATTCTACAAACCCTAATAAGTTAATTGATTTCACTTGGAGCTGCTTTGAACATATCAAGTTGCCTTACTCCATTGGTCCACATAGTCCATTAACATCTAGTGCTAGGCAGCAGTTATGCAGAATTGAAAGTGCACAGATGAAGCTTTAGGATTAAAACATGCAAAAAAATTATTTCCATAAATCTAGGATTCTCTATTTCAGGGGTGGTCAAACTTGCATGACCTAAGAGCCACATAGAATAAATATCAGATGTTTGAGAGCCGCAAGACATGAATAAATATTACATACATGTCTTTATTAAGACTCTTAATATTTCCTTTGCACAGAAAGATAAAATACACATATATTCACTTTACAACACGGTCATGTTAGAAGGAAACTTTTCTTAAAAAACAAAAACTGGGAATAGTCCCCATAAGACCAGCATAGGGAAAGGTCAGGGAAATTATTTTTTGGTAGCAGTGGGAAAAGAAAACACATGTACCATATAAATCACTGACCACTGTTTGCATCATTATGCATCTCTCTTTGCCTTGACACCAAGGTTATCAGACCATAGAGCTCACGGGCATAAGTAAGGTATATGACTGTTAAACACTCCATGAGGGTTTTAACTGTTACATATATTGAAAAACAAAATTTAATCACAGTATTTCACATACTAATTTAGAAATTTTTTTACAGTCCTTTTTACAAAGACAATATGCAATGTTCTTTCTTTGTTTGTAGGACTTCCTGAAGTCCAATAATTCCCAACCAGGTGTGACTGCAATTCCCAAACAGGTGTGGCTGCAATTGGACTGCTGCTTCCGTCCACTTTCAGAGCTCACCAAGGGATACAGTATTTCAATTGGCACTGCTCTGTATCTCCAATGGATCTAGCATGGCTCCACACTTCTATTGTTCTAAGCTTCTCTTGAAAGGGCTGGCAATAGTTGCCTACTTATGGGTCAGTGCTCAGAGGCTGACTGAGGTCCCGATGTTAAGCAGGTTTACTTGAGAGTAAGCCTGCATTAAGTTTCTTGACCTCAGGGAGCCACACAGTATGTGTGAAAGTATGTGTATGTGGCTCCTGAGCCGTGGTTTGGCCACCCCTGCTCTATTTGGTGCAGCAAATAAGTTCTGCTATTTTAAAGACACTTGCCACAAGATATTGTGCTTAGTCAAGCAAAAGAGTTTTTCCTACTTTCATTTATTGTTATAGAATATGTCTATACAACACTGACTTTGTATTAAAACCTTTATCATACAAAATGGCTTCCCTTGGGTGACCAGGAGGTCATGTGACATAAGATTTTAGGGTAAAAATATTGAGGAAATGCTTTAACCTTAGGTTAACATGCAGGAATATGATTATTGTCTTGGAAGTCAGCATGCAAAATAAAATGCTCATTCTGGGTCTCTTGTAGAACAATGAAATAGCAGAGCTATATGGAAGTGCCCAGAGGAAATGTCCATTTATGCAAATGTCCATTTAGACTTTTAGAATCACTAAACCAAGAAATTCTTTATATGGATTACAGAATGTTGCATGAATTTGCATAAACTGGAAATGGAGGTCATTTGCAGGCAAATCAGTAGGTATTCTTTCTGTTTGCAGCAGGTTTCTGGTACCTGTAAAATTAGTGCTATGCATAATGAATGTGCTTCCAACATTGCACATTCTGATTTTCAGAGATTTAGAAAGAGAAGAGTTCAGTACTGTGAATGACTGTTGTGTTGTCACTGTCTTAATAAAACGGCTTAGAAGCTCTACCTGGGAAAAAAAACTTTCTCAATTTGTAAGACTTCATTCATGACATACTTTTTCAACAAAGCTGCCAAGGGCAACGGAGTAGGACATTTTTTAAGTAGGATGCTGTGAGGCTTGGGAATACTTCATATAGTTATACTTTAGATAGAGATTATTTCCTTTTGTTCTCAGTGTAAAGTGAATATTGAATGTGTGTTGTTCTGAGGCTGTTATTAAATCAGTTACAGAGATAGCACAGACTTGAACAGGGTGAAGTGAGAAGGTCAAAATATTGAGCTGCTTTATGATCATGGACAAATTCTATGCAAGGGTTCTTACAAAGGAAAATAATTCAGTGTTTACTTGGAAAAACAGATAGTGCTGAAACTGGCATAAGAAGTATTCAGTTGCTTTGCACTATTGAATTTTATTAGCATTTATTGTGGTCTAACAGGTCTAAACTAGTGTGTGTGTGTAATCATGCAAAGAATTTCAAACCAAAATATTAAAAGCCTTGTTAATAGCTTGACTCAGGTTGTGTTGCTTACCAGTGGTTCTTATTAAAATGTTCTGATTTAAAGTTTAATATGTATATACAAATTGATAGCCCACTGTCTCCATAGAGCTCAGTAACTTTTGAAAATTGTGGGATTAGGAAATGGTTTAAATATATGGTATACTTAAGATTAAGTATATCCCTTCAGGGTTGAAAAAGGATTTGAACCCAGGGCCAAGGGTTATGCTGTATCCATTGATCCTTGCTTCAGGTGTGGCTTTGACTCCAGGGCTACTGGCTCATGAGTTGAGGATCAGTGCTGTAAACAATATTCTCTGTACTAGCTTAATTGAAACCTAAATTATTGTGAATGTGAAGTTTTAACAACTGTCTGATGTAATTAACACTAAAATTACAGTCTCAATCATATATACTTGGAAATAAGTCCTTGTAAGTCTGACTTCAGAGTAAACACACTGAGTCTGAAATACTCATTGAATAACATATATTGTAGAAGATGATGTACATACAACAGTTATGAGCCAAAATGTTAATTTTGAAGCCTTTTTGCTACTCAAGATCTTGGTGATTTTGCTTTCTGAATGTGCTTGGAGGTTGTTGTAGAGTGCCAAAAAGTATACTGTTGACAGATTAAAGCTGCAATTCTGAATATATTTGGGGAGAAATTTCTGTTGAACTTGGGACTTTTTTTCTGAGTAAATATATGCGGAGGAGCAGATTGTAATCAATTATAGCGACTTCAAGAATATATGCTTAATATAGTTATTTGAATTTTGTACTCATTACTGGAAATATTTACCATCTCGCATATGGCAAGCAACATGACCTCAAATGAACCAGTAAGTGCTCATCTTTCTGTGACTTATGAAACAAAGCCTCAAATCCAGAGCATGTCCTACTCTTTTCTGTCCATTCTAGATGCGTCCCAACTTGTTCCTCCTTGTCCTCTTTTCACTTCTTACTGTTCCATCCTTTTCATGAAATTTGTCTTATTTTTAAACTTTTTAGATGGCATATTTTTTCCTGTGATTTATTAAATTTCTCTGTCACTTTGTGTTTGATGGCACCGATACTGAACTATGATTCTTTTATGTAGATTATTTTACCCTGTTATTCTCTCTGGTGGGGATTCAAAGCAATTTATAACATTGTTCTCTCCCTCATTTAACCTTCCCAATAACTAGCCTGTGAGTTAGGTTAGAGGCTGAGAGACAGTGACTGGCCCAAGGTCACTGTGTGAGCTTGCATGGTTTAGTGGATCTTCCAAGTTAGTCTGACAGTAACCATTCTACCATACTGAATATGCAAAATGCTGCTAAAAGCAGAAAAATCCACCTAGTAGTAGCCTACAGATTAACCTATGCAGTTCAAATGACACAGTGCCACAAGCAAAGAACATACACACTACAGAAACAAGATGATAGAGCACATAGCACAGGATGAACTCCAGCAAACCAAGTCACATTCTACATGGAAAAGAGCACTTTCTCTCCCTTGCTTAATGCTAATCTACCAGTTTCCCCCTCATTCCATTATATATGTCCCATGTGGTTTACTTTCCACCCTTTTTCATGGAGTTCCTAAAACAACCTTGCTGCGCTGGTTTTAATATTTGTCTTTGAACAGATACACACACTCCTTCTCAGGACTGGCTCAGGAGAAGAGTGCTTACTGAACTATACATTTATTTGTTTATTTGGGGAGGGTTGACCGCCCTTCCCCATTTATGCGGGGCTCAAGGTGGTCCACAACAATACAATATAAAAACAGATTAAAACCCTAAATTGCTGAACATTTGCTCAGCTGCTTTGAAAACGAGGTATTAGGCGCAGCCAATTTACTTGTCGCAGGATGATGATTTTAAAAATGGAAGTTCTTCTTTGTTTGAAAGACCTGTATGCTGCCATTCCATTGTTTAGAACTTCAAGACAACTTTGGGGTTCCATGAAGTTGGCAGGCTTCCACTGTTGATATTCTGCCCTTGAACAGCTTTGTTTTATTGTCTGATTTTAATGCTGCAGAGCCAGCAGCATTATTCAGGACAATCTGCAAAATGGACAAAGAACATACACACTACAGAAACAAGATGATAGAGCACATAGCTCAGGATGAACTCCAGCAAACCAAGTCACATTCTACATGGAAAAGACAATCTGTAGGACAATCTGCTAATCACGGTGTTCCTTGGTAGGTACAAGACAAACAGCAAGCACTGTGTGCAGTGTGACCCCCCTCCATCTTGAAGCATAATGAATAACTGGATATGCCAGAGAATTAGGTAGATTTTGGTAGCTTTTGGAAAGTGGATTGCTCTAACTTGGCTGATACACCTTTCTTTTCATAAGAATGGAAGAATCAGGCCCTAAGACTTGCTGAATTCAGAAACTTGCCAGTGTATCTAAAAGAGCTTTTAAAGTGCTTTGTTTAGTTGGATGGCAAATACTTGATGGGTAACTGTTACTTCTTCAGTAGTTGTCAAACAGCACTAATTATGTGTTGGCTTTTTTTGATAATGAGTGTTGTTTGTTAATTCAATTGAACACTATGTCAGATTCATGCCACTTATAAAATTTAAATTAACCATTATTTTTCAAAAGTGCACAGTGTATTTTCATAGGGCTGAAACGTCTCTTTTAGAAATGTAGTGGCTTGTCTGGTGCTGTGTAGCTACTCATTATGACTTTGTAAGTCTGATATGTGATGAGTGCTGGGTCGGAGGGGGGTGAACATCAGAAAGCCAGTGTGATGTAGCAGTTAAGAGTGTTGGACTAGTATCTAGAAGACCTAAGTTCAGATTCCCACTAATGTTATGGAAGCTTGCTGGGTGACCTTGGGCCAATCACACTTTCTCAGCCTAATTAAACTCACAGGGTTATTGTGAGGATAAAATGAGGAGAGGAGAATTATATAAGCTGCTTTGGGTTCCCTCTGGGGAGAAAGGCGGGGTATAAATGAATTAAATAAACATGGTGAGACTGAAGCAGAAACATTAATTTGTAATTAAGTTTCTCTTAATTAGAACTGCAGTAAAATCCTCTGTTCTGCAGATTTTTGGGAAAGCTTGTCTTGGAATTTTCATATAGTTCAGGTATACTACTAAATAAACTATAGTTTTGTTACTAGAAAACACTAAATAAAGGGTTTCAGAGGAAGCAGCCTTATTTATCCAAAATCAACCATTGTCCCTACTTTGGAATAACTGCTCTTTTTAGGAGCCATTATGCTATGGTAAGTGATCTTTATGAATACTATAAATTTGTAGTTAACTCCCAATTCAGTAATAACCATAAGGGAAGATAGAGGCATACAAGGAGTTACTGTGTAGGGCACTGGCCAGTGGCAGTGTACTAGTAGCTTTTTGTATGGTGGTTAGATTGGAAGTTGCATCATTCTGCAGACTTTCAAATTTGTAAAACACTGTACAGTTTGAGTTAATGATAAGACATTTGAACATTGAAAGCCATAAATAAATGCTCAATAACATTAAAAATGTACTTTATAAATTTACTCTGCTGTGCTCAGTTTCTTAAATAGATGAATAGGTGTTTTTAAAGGTACAGCTTTTTTAGAAGCATTTATAAAGCAGAGCACAAGATCTTGGGAGCATCGCCTAGTGTTTAAACTGTCACGGTAAACTGGATTGGCAGTTGCTCACTCATAAGTACACAGACACCAGTGTTCCCTCTAAGCTGAGTTAGCATGAGCTAGCTCACAGATTTTTAGCCTCCAGCTCACACTTTTGTCTTAGCTCAGTAAAAATGGCCCCAGAGCAGATGCAGTAGCTCACACCTTGAATGCCAGTAGCTCACAATTTTAATGCCAGTAGCTCACAAAGTAGAATTTTTGTTCATAAGATTCTGTAGCTTAGAGGGAACATTGACACCTGGAGATAATTTTCCTCTCTACAGTCTAAATACTGTTATCTCAATAATAGGAATTACTTCACTGATTCCTGGTAGATATTCTTGTTCTCAATCAAACCAAAAGTTTGTTGGTGTAATACAGAGATGTGAAGGCCCGGAAAAAAACTGGAAAATTCGGGGGGGGGGGAACGGTTTTTTCCCTGAAGCCTTTTTTGTTTTTTTCTGAACAATTGAAAAAAGAAAAGAAAAAAAATTGATAATAGAATGTTTTATTTTAACATGATTAATAAAATATTTTAAGACAAAGTATTCAAATATTTTCCAAATCATTTCCAAAAAAAATGTATGGTATCAGATTATTCTAATTTTTGTGCACTGAGGACAAGCAAGTCCTAGGTCATGCCCATTCATTGAAACTTAGTCCTACACTCCCTTCTATACACTTCCCCCTTCGTCGATTCTTTTTATGCAAATGATTTTTTAATTTTTATTTGTAATTTGTATTTGTTATATGTTGTGAGCCGCCCTGAGCCTGCTTCGGCGGGGAGGGCGGGATAGAAATAAAATATTATTATTATTATTATTATTAATAATAATAATTTAATACTGTGGAGAGGAAATATGAATAATTGTTACTTCTGGATTTTAAAAAATTGTTTAGTGGAGGTTTTTTGGTCTGTTCCACATAAACTAGTAAACAGTTCAGGAGAATGTTGCTCCATTTGTTACAATTACAAATAAATATTATTTAAAAAGTAAATTTAATTTGTAATAATTGTTTGGATACACTATATTTTTAATATGCTAGTTGTGATTATTTCATGCCAAGTAAAATTGTCCATAGTCATATTTTATGTTTGTAAAGACTTTCAATCTGAAAAAGAAAAAAGAAGCGCTAATGTAGGGGTTTTTTTTAATTTTTCCAAAAATTTCAGTCCCCCCCCCCAAAAAAAAACCATTTTTTTCTGAGCTTCAAAATTTCCAGAAATTTTACATCTCTAGTGTAATAGTTTGCTTTGGAAACTTAATTAATTAAACAATAAGCATCTTGCAAAATGAGATATGGAGTTTTATATATTTGAGCTATGCAAGTAGAACATTTTAAAGTTTATATAGTAGGACTGAAACATTTACAAATTAAAGATCAATATGCTCTTAGAAATCTTCAGAGAAGGAGGTTCTGAAACTGGTGTGTTTTAGATTCAGTAGTTTAGTGTATCCCCCATTAACTGTTGACCCTCCTCCCTGGTCTTGTTATGTTTTTGCATATATATTGTTATTGAATTATTTTAATATATACTTTATTTTAAATGCTGTTTTAATGTTGAAAAGTTTTGATTGCTGCCTTGGAAACCCTATTTGGGTGAATAGAAATCAATAGCAGACTTCTTTATTGCTCAAGATCAAAGTTTGAGGTTCCTAGAATAAAACTTTGTTGATCTTATTTATTTATTTTATTTTATATTTCGACTTAAAGGTGCCACCGGACTCAAACTTTGTTCAGCTTTAGACCAACCCAGCTGCCTGCCTGAATATTTCTTTATTATAGTGCCCAGAAATTAAGATCACAGGGAGAGGCCCTCCTGACTGACTTGCCAGTCAACAAAGATTGTGTGGTGGGCATATAAGAGAGGGCCTTTTCAGGGACAGCTCCATGATTTAGGAACAGCCTCCCCAGGGAGGTGCACCTGGCCAAATTACTTTCAGTCTTCAGAAGGCAATTGAAGACAAGTTATATTTAGGACTGCATCTGACATGATTTTATTTATTGTCAGTCCTGAGATTCTAAATCATGATCTTTTTATATTGGTTATTTTATTTACACTGTAAGCTGCCTTGAGTTCCTCAATGTAGATAGTAGTATCAGATGTTGTGGCTTATAAGAGTTGCCACTCTGTAAGATTCATGTACATGTTTTGTTCTTTCACTTCCCACATCCAAGCCCACTACTTTAGCCACTGCTCTGCACTATTCCACATCCTGAATTGCTTTCTGAAATTTAAGCCCATTACTTCTAACTCATCCTTCAGTGGCCTTGGTGAACATTTTTTTACTCTAGAAAATTGAGTTTATACCTTTTTTACTGTTCAGTTGTTTTCCAAACTGGAAAAAAGTCAGCTGTTCTAATGTCTTAAGTTTATTAAGCCAGATTCATTTTACAGTAAGTTTCCCCACTTGCTGGCAAATCTGAGGCTTTGTCATTGTAGCAACCACCAGGCCCCTTTCCAGCGCTGTGGCCGGACCTGCCTGTCCCACATTGGTCTTGTCAGCCACCAGCGAGCCTGCAGCAAACGTGGACTATTGCACCCTTCTTAAATCTTCGTTCGCGAAGCCAAGCCGAGAGAGAGAGAGAGGGAAAGTGCATTGCCTGCACAAGCACAGACAATGTTTTAAAAAATCGGGGGGGGGGGGGGGGTTAAATTAAAAAAAAAAAACTTTTTAGATTTTCTTGCAAACCTCAGACGTCACCCAAGTTTGCAGAAAAGCCTGTTTGGGTAAGTGTTCCTCCTGTCTGTGGATTTAATATCAGCAGATGGGGCACATTTGAAAATTAGATTTATAGATAAACAAGCATAGGATTTGGATGAGTTCAGTTATGGAATTTGTTGTAGTTTTTTTTTCCAGCATGGATGACTTCTAGTTTGTTTCCACTCATATTTTAGTTATTGATCCGTTCCAGTGATAGACTGTATACTTTTAAGAAGGGCTTTTTTCTGTCAAAGCCAAACATGATTAATCCAAAACTGTGAAGTCTTGCCCAAGAGGGTTGCCTTTTTAAGGGAAGAGTGGACTACCGGAAAACTTTTCACTTTAAGAAGTTTGACCAAATTAATGATTTTATGCCTAGGATTTAAATCACCTTAGACTTGTGTGAAAGTTGGTAGTTGTTAAGCTATACATCATTCTTGTAAATAGCCAGTTTGCATGGCATTAAGCTGTGGCAAATAGGAATTGCCCCCAAGCAAAGAAGCTTTGCAAAAGTTCTTGGCTTTTAATGACTGGTGCAAGTGTTGACTTGTAGGTAAGCTATAAAGGGCAGATGGTGTGCACTGGAGTATTTGCAGAAGGTATGGTTCTTGCCTGTCCACAAGTCATTAGACCACAAGAAATGTTTCACTAGTCAGTCTGTCCATGTACATATCTATATTATTCATGGCACAATGACAGCATGAAAGAAAACTATTTTCATGCTTACAAAAACTTTTCTGCTAGGTGGCCTACAGATTTCTGCATGCCTTAAATAAGTGGCTATTTATGCCTAGTATGTCTTTTTCAGATAGCAATTAGTACAAGCATTGGCATATGTCACCAATCTTAATGTGTATTATATGCTTTATTTACTTTATTTATGGGCTACCTTTCTCCACAATGGGGACCAAAGTGACTTACTTCATTCCCCTCTGTTCCATTTTGTCCTCACAGCAACTTTGTTAAATAGATTAGGTTGAGAGCTTGTCCATTGTCATCCAGCAAACTTCCATGGCTGAGTGGAGATTTAAACCTGAGTCTCCTGGTCTGACACCCTAACCGTTATGAGTGTTCTCATACAGCTCTAGCTGGCTTTAAAAACAATGTATGGAACTGGCTGGATTATACGTTGCTTGACAAGCAGCCCCAAACTAGAAAAAATAGCCTAAATTTATCATTGGCTACCACTGCAGCACTGATGGGAGTACATGCTGTGCCCTGAGCAGTCATTTCACAGTGCTTTTAGTGTGATGCTTAAAAAAAAAATCCTGTCAGTTTGATATTCTGTTTTAAAAAATTTGTATTTGACAGACTTTTTCATATTCAATATGAAGATGTTGCTACATCTGATAGCATTGTATTGTCTGTTCCAAAAGTAACATGGAACTTAAATTCTGGGAATACCAAATTACAGTTGGAGGAATTTGAGAGAGAAGCCAATTCCTTGGCAGGATAAAATTTAGTTGCTTTACTAACAGGAAACTTCTGGCAAGCCAAAAATGTGCTTCAGGTCTTTGCCGCTCTCACCTCCCCAATGTCCATTCCAGTTGTGCTTCTGCCTGTAACACAAGCTTCTAGGTGAGTTCCTGTAAAAAGCAGGCTTTGTTGGAGTTGGTGGCACGATTCCAAAAAATTCCCAAGGGACAGTACCAGTATCCACCTGGAGCCTGAAGATCAATGGCAACATATGTTAATGTTGTATCTTGTTAGTTTTTGCATGCAAATCAAGGTGCATAGCAGCACAGTAAACCTAATTTAAAATACAGTTTCAAAAAGTAAGATGTTATAAAATCCGTACAATCTGTAAGCGGAGAATATAATTGGCAAAAATAATTTAAGATATTTTTCTCTGGGAAATTCTTAATTCCTATCCTGCAGACTAGTGGTTGTGCAGATAAGCATGAGTTCCACCTTGGAGGCAGTATGTATGTTCTGCGTCTGGGCCATATAAATATAGCAGAAGCAATGGGTAGCTCTGCCTGTGGGAAATCTGTTCCTTTTCAACTTCCTTGACTTCTTAAGCATGAAGCAGCCCTGTTCCAAGGGATCTTCCCCATTTGAGAACTCTGTATGCTGTTAGCCACTAGATGTTAACTTGTCATGGGTATTCTTCAATAGATTGCCCTTCAATAGAAGCTTGCTGTAACAGTGTGGGCTGTGCTGCTTGCCAGCTTGTATATTAACTTTTCTTAGTTGCTGCTTGAAGTACCACAGAAAAGTATAAAAACAGTTTAATCCAGAAACTGTAGTGGAATGGCAGCTGTGAAACATGTAATCTACATATGCAATGATACTTGACAATACTATTTCCAATTCTCTGGAAAGATGTTATCTGTAAATAATCTAAGCCATCTTTTGTGATGTGGTAGGCCTATTGCAATAAGTAAGAGAAGCAGAAGTTTCACAGGGGAGCTTACTCATCAGCATGATAGACATTCTATTTTATTGTGCATCAAAGCTGATTTACTACTAGCTGGAAGCCATCTACACTGTGGCCTGCAGCTTTTAGTAAATCGGCATTTATACATAACGAAGTAGACATGCGTATATAGTTCATTAAGAAGCAAGGGTATGTGCTCATGCTTTTTGTACTTGGCATTCTTCGTAGGAAATACGTAAATTTGAAGTTATTCTCAGGCTGCATACAGTGCTTGAAGTGTAAGGGGAGCTATGGTTCAAATAGAGTTTGCTTTAGTGCAAGCCACTAGCCAGTGAGTGAAATAATATTTTTTGATTTTGTCAGATTGCCTTAATGGAAACACTGTGTAAAAGAGGCAGTATACTTAATTACTATGAACAGCAGAAGGCTTTTTCCATCTTCCCAGTGTGAGTTTCTCAAGGGAAATCTGGCCATTTTGATAAGGGGAGTGAGAATGATTTTCATTGATCTGTATCTTAAAGAAGTGTACATGTTTGGCTCTGAAGTGAGTGCATTTAAATAAGCTATATGCACCAGGTTCCTGTTGACTTTTTCTTAAGAGCAACAGTGATGACCAGTGGGCTGGACATACAGTACCTACATCTGAAGAAGAATTTCTGATCTGAAGGCTTGCTGATATGATAGTAACTATTAGTGGATCCATTTTAAAAAAGCAAACAGTATTTCTATTTACCAGACATAGGTAATAGTCCTACAATCATCCTATAAAGCAGCTGGAACTTGGCAAAATGCTATCATTTCTCATTCTTAGAGTTGTGCTGCATCAAGTTGTATTCCTCAGCTTTAATGCCTGTTGTAAAACACTGTTTGGCGCTTTTTGGAATCAAATCATACAACAGCAGAACTGATTGCACTAATCAAGATGACAGTTAGCCTTCTTTTGTCAGTAGTGGGCAGCTTCTTCGCCTGTGAATCTTGAAAGTCTTCTTTTTCTAATAATAAGCAGTGGAAGTCATACATCATTTAGCTGACAACATTTATCCTCACAGCATTTATCAGATTATTTCGTTAATTAGTAGCCTCAATCAGTGCTGTGCTTAAAACTAAAAAATACTCTATCTCCTATAGTCAGACTTACAGTCATATTTTAAGTGGTAGACAGTTTTGTAATTCTTCTTCCAAACTGTTGAACAGCTTCATCATGCCATAGCTGCAGAGGCTGCAGACTAGAGCAGAGGATGGGAGTGGGTGGGGAGAGGCTATGTTCAACCCTTTCCCTTCCTGTTGTTTGTCCATTCAAAATCTGCTTCCCTACCCAAGTAGTTTTTTTCTTCTTGAGGTCCCTGTATCTTTCCCCTTGCATGTGGGCATGAGTAGAATGGTGATTTTTAGGTGGAAAATTATGTGAGGAGAGAAGATTCAGCAGCCCTTTCCCTCTGCTCCTGGTTTCAGCTTCCCTAGCTTCTTTGCTGATGGATTGATTGATTGATTGATTTATATCCTGCCCTCCCCACCAAAGCAGGCTCAGGGCAGTTTTAATTTTTTCTTAAAACTAGTTGGGTAGAAGAATCAGAACTGTCTGTTGCATATAGTTTGGCCACACAGTCAGCTATCCAGAGAAGCTCCTGTTTTGACGCAGTTACCTTTTTGAAGCTAACAGATTCTTTATTCTCCTCCTCCCTTTTGCTTCTATAGAAGAGAATGGTGATCTTCTGCACAGCAGTTGTGTCTTCAGGTGTCAATAGTTGTATGCATGTATATATTGGTGTACTGTACAGTACAAAGTTAGTGGATAAGCTACAGGCACCTAAGGCACTTTTTAAATCTGTTTCATGCAGTGTACTTGAAATATGCAGACATGCCTAATAGTAAGGCAACATACTCTTAGGGGCTGTTCAGACGCACAGTATAATCAGTTGTTGCTGCTGTTTCATATCGGATTAAAAGTGGCTGATCAGACAGCAACATCTGTGTCCCAGTATTAACCCGTAGTAGCCCCCTCCTCAATCCTTCTCAGAACCAAAGTATTTTGTTACCTGCTCCTTTGTGGTGTTTTTTGAGTTCTCCGGTTTCACCTCGTAGTTTTCCCATCTGGATAGTTCTCGACCAACTTCCGGATGTCTGAAGACTGTCCCGGAGCAAAAGGAGCCTCAGACACCTGGTTTACGGCCGCCATTTTTTTTTTACTACTTAGCGATATTCACATAACTGCATAACCACATAATGTTTTAACCTATGCGCATGTGCATGCATGCACATAAAAGTGGAGAAAAAAGAACTGCATGGTGCCATCGTGTGGACGGCAGAAGACTGTTTCACCGCGGAGTGATTCAAATTGCAGCATGGCAGTCTGATCAATAATATCCAGAACAAAGATTTTCGGAACAGGACTGGGTCAGTTTAACACGGACTCAACATGCTGTGTGAACAGGGCCTTAATGTACTTTGCACATGAGTGCACCAGAAAATATTTCCCCTCAAAAGTCACTGCTGACACTAAGAGGTTATTTAAAGGGCTGCCATACTTTGCTTGTAGCTGAATGACTGCCCACCTGTTTTTATTTTAGCAGTGGTAGATTACAAGGTAGGAAACTTAAACATAGCAGTACAAAAAACATAAGAACATAAGAGAAGCCATGTTAGATCAGGCCAATGGCCCATCCAGTCCAACATTCTGTGTCACACAGCGGCCAAATTATATATATATATATATATATATATACACACACACACACACACACACACACACACACACTGTGGCTAATAGCCACTGATGGACCTCTGCTCCATATTTTTATCTAACCTCCTCTTGAAGGTGGCTATGCTTGTGGCCGCCACCACCTCCTGTGGCAGTGAATTCCACATGTTAATCACCCTTTGGGTGAAGAAGTACTTCCTTTTATCCGTTTTAACCTGACTGCTCAGCAATTTCATGGAATGCCCACGAGTTCTTGTTTTGTGAGAAAGGGAGAAAGTATTTCTTTCTCTACTTTCTCCATCCCATGCATTATCTTGAAAACCTCTATCATGTCACCCCGCAGTCGACGTTTCTCCAAGCTAAAGAGCCCCAAGCGTTTCAACCTTTCTTCATAGGGAAAGTGTTCCAGCCCTTTAATCATTCTAGTTGCCCTTTTCTGGACTTTCTCCAATGCTATAATATCCTTTTTGAGGTGCAGCGACCAGAACTGCACACAGTACTCCAAATGAGACCGCACCATCGATTTATACAGGGGCATTATGATACTGGCTGATTTGTTTTCAATTCCCTTCCTAATAATTCCCAGCATGGCGTTGGCCTTTTTTATTGCAAACGCACACTGTCTTGACGTTTTCAGTGAATTATCTACCATGACCCCAAGATCTCTCTCTTCGGCAGTCTCTGCCAGTTCACACCCCATCAACTTGTATTTGTAGCTGGGATTCTTGGCCCCAATGTGCTTTACTTTGCACTTGGCCACATTGAACCGCATCTGCCACGTTGACGCCCACTCACCCAGCCTCAACAGATCCCTTTGGAGTTCCTCACAACCCTCTCTGGTTCTCACCACCCTGAACATTAGAGTGACTCACCAACAGCTTTCTCCCTCTGAGGCAGAGGCCACCTTGTGGGTGATTCTCAACCCACTTGTAGGGAGGCAGGACTAACTTTAGTAACAAAGCTAGGTATGCTGCTGGAAATGTTTTTATTATCTGATGTTTACGAAATCTAATGTTTATAACGCCATATTGTTATGTTAATTTTAATAATTTATAACTGTTTTAACCATGTTTTTATAATGTAAACTGATGTAATGTGTATTTTATGCTGTGAGCCGCCCTGAACCTGCTTCGGCGGGGAGGGCGGGATAGAAATAAAAAAATTATTATTTATTATTATTAAACTTCCTCTTCCTGTTGGGACCCCAAGTCAGTTCATTTCCTGCCTCAGTAGGGAGAGCACCTAGTTATAGGCCGTGCCTATTACCTTAGTAGTTTACAAATTCTTATCTCTATTCAATTATCCTCTTTACTGCTCTATTCCTGCTTTTTCCTTAACTAGCCTTCTGGTACCTGTCTTTCTCTCCTCACTCTTCATTCCTTTCCTTCAGTCAGATGCAGGCTTCGGCTCCCTGGCCGCCATTTTTTGACGCTCTTTTTTCCTCACAGAGGAGGATTAAGACCGCTAGAAAACATACTGAGAAGAGGACGATGGATTCCTATCGGAGGGTGAGGGTCAGAACCTCACCTCCGGACCAGCGAACTCAAAGGGAGCTGGCAAGACCCAGCAGAGGCTTGCGTGGGACTCCCCGTCGGAGCCGCCATTTCGCAGCGTGCAAAGAGTGCGCCAGAAATGGACGCTCCGTCACTGAGACGAGGCTGATGGCTTCGGGCCGGCAGAGTCTTCCTTCTCATCCAGCAGAGGCGATGAGCGTAGCGACCCGAGAATGAGCACCGCGGGGGCCCGCTTAAGTAGCAACAATGCAAGTGAGGGGGAAGGAACGAGCCGCTTTACTTGCGACTCAGCCAGTTTGAAAATCCCCAGCCAGGAGATCTCATTCCCATGCTTCTCCCTCAATAATTCCTTGCTATGCTATGTGATATGCGGGATGAGATGGGCTCCTTCCATAGAAAGAGGACCAGATCCAATAGGTCCCCCTCCGCATCCTCCTCTTGATCCCCTTTCCCTCACAGAGGGTCCCCCTTACTTCAGACACCCAGTGACAGGGAAGAGGGTGAACTTTCCTCGGACGAGGACCCAGATATAGCAGTCCCAGAACCAGTGCAGAGATTTTTCAAGGCGGAGGACCTACAATATCTGCTAGTTAGGACCCTCACTGCTTTGGATCTCCATGATGATCTTGACATTGAGGAAGAGGAGGAGATGAAGTCCATGGACAAGCACAAGGAGGGAGACATGGAGTTTATTCCAAAGAGGGCTTCCATATGCCAAGGCCTTTCCCTTCCCAGCTTATTTTGAAAGGCTAATGAGAGCGGAGTGGAAGAGACCACTAGCTAATAAGCAATACCCAGGGTTTCAAAAGAAAGTGTATCAGCTTTATTCCTTTACTAATGAGTCTCTGAGGATGGCCATGGGGTCCTGAAGGACAATATTGATAAAAAAGCGGAATTTGTTCTTTGCAGAACTCACGAAGCTGCGGCAATGGCGCTCAAAGCTTCGGCAGTTTGATCCTTGGTGGCCAGAGCAGCTATAGTACAGATCCGCAAGCTTATTGGGAGGCTACCCCAGGAGGATCATCGTTCCATGGAAGGTGCAAATTGCATCTTAAGGGCCATGTCTTTTCTGGCTGACTCTACGCTAGATACTATGGGGTTTGCTTCCAGAGCTATTTTTTCGTTAGCAGCGGCTAGACGTTCTATTTGGCTAAGAGCGTGGTCAGCAGACACCTCCTCTAAGAATATTGTGATGCCATATCCCTTCCATGGGGGGAGACTTTTCGGTCCAGCTCTGGATAAGATCTTAGTCGAGACCAGGGATAAGAAGAAGGCAATGTCCAAGTTTATACAGCATCAAGACGGACAATCTTCATATCAACCTTCTACGTCGTCTTTTCATTCACAGCATACCCTTTCACGTTTTCGACAGGATTCCAAAAGACCATCATGGAACAACTCCAGGCAGTCCTTTTGTCACCCTGGTTTCTCCAAATTCTACAGAGCCGGAGCTAAGCAGCCCGATAGACCAGAGAGAAACCAGAAGGGCACCAAACCATGACTACGCCCTTCTTCCCGTTGGGACACATCTGCTTCACTTTCGACACCAATGGGAATCCTCAACAGCAGACGCCTGGTGCAAGGAAATTGTCACCAACGGATACAAGATAGACTTGCAGACTATACCAGCGTCTCGTTTTGTCCATCACCGGATCACAAGTCCACAGAAAAGCGCCTCACAACTTTACAAGCCATTCAGCATTTACTAGACATAGCAGCCATCGAGCCAGTTCCCCCATCAGAATACAATCAAGGTGTTTATTCAATCTTCTTCACCGTGCCAAAGCGATCAGGGGACTGGAGAGCAATTCTGGACTTAAAATTCCTCAACATGTTTGTGAGTTACAAGGCTTTTCGGATGGAGACACTATGCGCCATAGCGTAGGCACTTCAGCCCCAGGAGTTATTAACATCAATAGACTTAACAGAGGCTTACCGTCACATTCCAATCTTTTCAGGACATCGGAAGTTTCTTCAATTTAACTATGGTGACCACTACTACCAGTACAGAGCCCTTCCATTCGGCCTAGCTTCTGCTCCTTGCATCTTCACCAAGGTCCTGATCAATGTTATTGTTCCCCTTCGGGAGCAGGGCATCCTGATACATCCTTTTCTGGACGATATTCTTCTCAGGGCTCTCTCTCTCTCGAGAAGTCCATTCAGGTCATGGAACAAACTATTCAACATATGCAAGAATTTGGGTTAGTGCTCAACGTCCAGAAGAGCTCCTTGGTACCCACCTACAAGCTACAACATCTGGAGGTGGTTAAAGATACCAGGTTGCAACGTCTGTTCCTCCCGACGGACAAGGAGCAAAAGATCAAGGAAACTGCGTCCTTGGTAATCGGGAGTCATCAATCGTCCTTGATGTCTCTTGCTTCTCTACAGGGGACGATGATAGCCACGTTAGATGTGATATATTGGGCCAGGTTTCATGCTCGACCGCTTCAAAACTTTCTACTTCCTTACCAGCTTCAGATTTCCAAGAAGTCGGATTTGCAAATAAGGGTGCCTCTGAAAATAAAGACCAGCTTGCGTTGGTGGACAAGGTTGAAAAATCTTACTAAAGGGAAACACTTCTAGATCAAAGATCAGATCCAAATCTTCACAGATGCCAGTCTTACGGGCTGGGGGGACACACGTCAGAACCAGTTTGCCCAGGGTCTCTGGACCATGAAGGAGTCCAAGTTACCCATCAACTTGTTGGAGTTGAGAGCTGTAGGTCGGGCCTTGCATCACTTTCAACGTCAGGTCAGGAACTGCCATGTTTTAGTCAGAACAGACAACATTTCAGCCAAGGCCTACATCAATCGCCAAGGAGGTTCCAGGTCAAACAACCTACACAGAGAAGCTTGTCAGCTTCTGTCATGGACTCAAATTCACCTTCAGTCCATCCAGGCGGAGTCCTCAATATCGAGACGGACTGGCTCAGTCATCAACAAATTCGACAGGGCAAATGATCGATCAACAGCAGGGTTTTTCAGCTGATAGTGGATCGCTTCAGTCTACTCCTAGTTGACCTTTTCGCTTCTCCGTACAATCACAAACTTCCCCGCTTCTTCACTCGATTTTACCATCCTTGAGTGGAGGATACGGATGCCGTGACAGCCACGGGGATGTTGCTTCGCCTTCCCGCTGACTCCGCTCCTACCTTGCCTACTTAGGAAAATCCGAGACCTGAAAGCAGAGGTGATTGTAGTAGCGCCACACTGGCCTTGCCACCCATGGTTCACAGAACTGCAGGAGATGTCAGCACAACAGCCCATGATTCTACCCGTTTCAGCAGATCTCTTGCAACAGGGTCCGTTCTTCCATCCGCGTCCAGAGTGGCTCAACTCGACCGCATGGCAATTGAAAGGTCGAAATTGCTTCAGTCAGGGTATTCTCCTCAGGTAGTCAATACCATTCTTGCCTCAAGGAGACCTTCCACAGTGAGAATTTACAACACAACCTGGAAAGCCTTCGTCCACTGGTGTAGGAGAAAGCAAGTGGATCCTCTTCGTCCAGAGATTAGGTTCATCTTACAGTTCCTCCAGGATGGTCTCAATTCAGGCCTTAAGGCAGCGACACTAAGGTGCCAGATGGCAGCCCTTTCTTTGGTCCTTTCCCAAGATCGTCATTCCGGTTAGTCATCTCATCCTTACATTTCCTGTTTTATCAGAGGAGCAGCCCTATCGCTTCCTCCTCAGATCCATCATTTTCTGACATGGATACTGAACACTGTTCTCACAGCCCTGACCAAACATCTGTTTGAACCCATTCAGTCTATCTCCATGGCCTTCCTTCGCATGAAAACAGTTTTTCTAGTCGCAGTAACTTCTGCCAGACGAGTTTTAGAATTGGAGGCCTTGTCAGTATAGAAGCAATTTTGTATCTTTCACAAAGAGAAAGTTGTCTTGAGGACCGATCTGACTTTTTGCCCTAAGGTCAACACGGCCTTTCACAGATCCTAGGAGATCAATCTGCTCTCATTTTGTCTGAAGCCCGTTCATCCTAAGGAGAGAATCTGGCACACCCTAGATGTACGACGAGCCTTGAAATGCTATATTCAGAGGACACAGAGCATTCGTAGAACAGACTCCTTGTTTGTCAACCTTTTGCCCCCTCATATGGGTAAAAAAATGTCAAATGCAGCTATCAGCAAGGTTCTCAAGCAATGCATCACAGAAGCTTACAAAGCTTACAAAAGATTCCGGTTCCTTCTGGCCTGATGGCACATTCAGTACGCAACGCAGCCAGCAGTGTGGCTTTTATGCGCAGAGCTTCGGTGGAAGAAGTCTGTAAAGTGGCCACGTGGTCGTCAATTTCCATGTTCATGAGGCATTACAAAATCAACGTGTATGATTCAGTGGATGCGGCTTTTGGTCGTAAGGTGCTTCAACACATTTTGGAGGAAGATGATGATAGACGCCCTCCCACAATCTAGGGACACTGTTCTTATATGTCCCACAAGAGGGCCTCTGTCTCAGAGGGAGAACGATCATTGGATACTTACTGTGAGGGGTCCTTCTCCTCTGAGGTCGAGGCCATCTTGATCCCGCCCAGTCGTCAGTTTTCTCTAAAATGCGCTGTACAAAAAAAAAAAAAATCAAACAAGTACAGAAGGATTCTTACCTTTTCTCTGTGTATCTTATTCTTTGTCCAGCTGGAACTATTGTTATTCTTCCCTTCCTGTTTTTTCATGTTGAAGGTTTCATCTTCTTATAACTTGTTTTAGTTATGGTTCTACTGCTGTTAGGAATACTGAACTGACTTGGGGTGAGTCCCAACAGGAAGAGGAAGTTTGAAGTCTTGCCTTCCTACAGGTGGGTTGGGAATCACCCACAAGATGGCCTCTTGACCTCAGAGGAGAAGGACCCCTCACGGTAAGTATCCAATGGTCGTTCTCTTCTAGAGCCAAGAACACAGTTTCAGGTAGATCATACACTTCCAAAGAGTTTTGTGAAGAAGTTTGAAGTACACAATTCCTGAAGCCTACAAATATTGGGAAGGGTGTGTTAACCATTTCTGCTGTTGTTGTATTCGTAGCATGTTTGGCATTTTTGTTTGCTTTTGAAAATGTTGTTAGTAGCCATACTGATTCAAAATCAAAAAACAAACCACACTCCACATAATACTCTTATCAGGATCAGTTACAGTGATACAGAAGTGTGTCTGAGGTTAAAAAATAAAAATGGAGATGAGGAAGAAAAATATTCCAGGCCATGATTTTAAAAGCCTTCTCTCACACCATCTCTTTACTGAATTCAGAGGCTAGTATATACATTGATGTGAGGGATGGTCAGGATCAGCTTGGGGGAAGTTACCACTGTGGATTTTTCTGTCACCTTCACCCAGTCCCTCAGGCCCACAATAAAATCCTGTCAGAAAATAACTAAGCATCAGACATTTTTAAATTCAAAATAAAAAGTATATTTATTGATTTACAGAAGGCAAGGTGAAATAATAACTATTGGTTGGTTATTAATCAAATCAGTTGGGAGGCAAAAGATCTACTAAACAAACGATCTCTAATCACTAGAGATGTTGGCAGGCTGAAGTTCAGCTAAACAGTTGATCTCTAATCACCAGAGATGTTAGCAGGTTGAAGTAATATAAAAAACTACTGGCAGACTGAAGATATATAAAACTAACAGATACTAAACAGGCAAGCAGTTTCCCTAACTAGAAACACTCTTATTCAGAGAAAGATTATAAAACCTTTGCTCAGGCTTTCTAAATCATAAAAAGGGTCACACACTCTTTGTCTTTCACGCAGAGGACTATCTGACTTGTGCCAGAAATATCCCCACACAGACACTATCACTAGCATACAGGTACACTCCAGACGTAATACCTCAGGACTCACACCCTTGAGTGCTATCACACAAGCCCCTCAATCCTACACAGCTAGTGTCCCTGTCTGTCTCCTGGGATTTCTTCTCGGCCACAAGAACCTAGTCTCTCTCCCAGTATGTTTGTGTGTTCTTATTTGAACCAGGAGCCTGCCCTGAAGCACTGACAGATCTCCTCAGCAGAGCCTTCAGTTTTCCTCTGCTCTAGAATGACACACTGGTGCCACCACTCAGAGTTTCTTCTGCAGAAAGAGCCTGATTTTGCCTTTTCTGTCAATTAAACTTTCTCAGACAGAAACTCAAAATCAGTTCTGTCACAAGGAACTCAGCCGATAGCTGTTCTCAGGTCCTTCTAAGTTGATTGCCATAACTGAACTCCTTCAGAATTCCTTCAGAACTAAACTGTGAGGTGATTTCCCCCACTGCTAGCTTCCTTCCAATCAATACATTCCGTTTCCATGGAAGCGACTCAGCAAATCAGAGTGAGCTTTGCCACTCACCCAGGCTAACTGCTTCAGTCCATCACAGATGCCTTTGATGCAGGTTTCACTATAGTCCTTCTGGGCTGATAAAGAGAAAAAAATGGTAATCCTCCATTAGAGTTACAAAAGCTGGCCATCTTCCTTTAACCTGATTGCTTTAAAAAAGAGGGTTTTATTATTTAAAACATTTTTATACTGCTTTCCTAGCCCATAGGAACTATAAAGCTAGGCAGCTTTCTAACTGTCAAATGGAGTTTATTCTTTAATGTGGTGGGCAGATTTTAGGTTGTTTAGAGGGGTTGGGGAGTTCCAGTAGGCAGTTTAACAGCTCATTAGGACTTTCTGTTTTTAAGGTGTTAGAGATGTGTCCTTGTTAAAACAACAGCAATCTAACCTTTAGCGTTCAACCTTTGTGTAGGGTCAGTGTTAAACTATTAACTTTTTCGTCATCTGTCTGCCATGTGATCTTTGGTCTCAGGTGCACCTCTTTAAACGGCTACTTCTGTTGTCCTGTAAGTTTTGATATCAAGTCTATAGACTGCAGAGTGCTTCTTCCATCCTTGAATTTTCTTGTTCCGCTGTTCTGGGAGAAGTGGACTTAATCTTTGCATCTCAGTGAATCCTAGCTTTGAGCAAACTGTAACCTTATATTCTACTGGTGTCTAGCACAAAACTCAAGCATTGCTTCAAGTGTAGTTACAAAATGTCTGAATTTGCACATATTCGCTTCAAGAAACTGAAACCACAACATAAATTGCTCTCAACTTCAGGATTCAGTGATATCACTGCTCAAGCAGTAGTTTGGGAAGTCTTTCAGTATGTTTTTCTCCTAGAAATAAAACAATGGCCATTGTAGAATCATCTCATTTAAAAAACCAAACTAATATCTTTGCTTTCAAGTGTTATGAAGTTACTGTCACAAGTTAATAGACTGGTCATCTGACCGGACACCCAAGCTGCTTAAGAAACAAATTCTCAGTGCTTATTGCTTTGGCCACTGAGGACTCTGGAAAGAAAAGTTATAATTTCCAGAAAGTGTCTTACTGCCATCTTGAAAAAAACATAAAAATGAACATAATTGCTCTGTTATCCTGCTCCCTTGTCAGAAGTTTTATATTTAATTGGGTGCCTATATTGAACTCTTAAGTGATTTGTGTCTGATAAGACATACAGACATTAGTTTTTAAACCATTTTGGAAATAGCTCCCTCTGTTCTCATTGACCATTAAAAAAAAAATCTGGAATATATGTGGCTAAGTTTAAAGCAGAACAAAATATTGCCAGAATTATTTTATACTTTAAAAACTTGCTCTCTCTACTTTCACTTTATGCCTTCAATTCTGAACCTTTCCACAGAAGCCCTGTTCAGTTTTAGGATCCATATTTCATGGGAACTGGACTCAGAATTTCACCTGCCTTCTTTACTCAAGGGAAGAGCACAACTTATTATCCTGAGAGCCAGTTTAGTGTAGTGGATGTGTGGACTCTTATCTGGGAGAACTGGGTTTGATTCCCCACTTCTCCACTTGCAGCTGCTGGAATGGCTTTGGGTCAGCTATAGTTCACGCAGAGCTTGTCCTTGAAAGGCCAGCTTCTGTGACAGCTCTCTCAGCCCCACCTACCTCACAGGGTGTTTGTTGTGGGGGAGGAAGATAAAGGAGATTGTAAGTTGCTCTGAGATTCAGAGTGAAGATTGGAATATAAATCCAATGTCGTCATCTTCTTCTATACTCTGTCCATATATGTACTAGTTAATTCACCATCCTTTTAGCATAGTGGTGAGAACAGTTCTGCTGCTGCACCACGTGCTGATGCTTTGTGTGGTGTCTATCAGTTGAATAGGGACATGTTGTTCTCCCTCTGAGTCGGAGGCCATCTTGGGTGCTTTCCACCATCTTGTCAGGAGGCAGGAAATAGAATAATTCTTCTTCCTCTACTTTGACCCTGGAGCACCCAGATCTCCTCAGTTTCTTTCCTGCCTCTAAAGGGAGAGCAACTAGCTAGTTTAGCTCCAAAAAGATAGGAAGCAACTTACCTTTTTTTCTGTTACCTAACTCTTCTTCCTTTAATCTTACTTCTTTTAACTATTTCCTGAACTTTAGTCCTCTAGCCCTGTCCTCCTTCTCACCTTATATTCCAACTCTTTCACTCACAATCTGTGAGGAGGCAGCAATACTGCAGTTAATTTTCAAAGTGGTTGATTTTTTTTTCTTTCTTCTCCGCTGAGCGGCGCAAGCCGCAGCAATGGAAAGCTTCAGGGACGAATTCTTGGAGGGCACACCTTCCCTCGGCCCTGATTCTGACGCCTCGGGAAGGGACTCCGGAGCTGGCATGTCTTTGCAGCTTGCTGCAGTTCCCGGCAACGTGTCCCACTCTAGTGACTCCGGTCACCGCGGGCAGAAACGTGCAGGCTCATCATTGGGCGCACTTGAGGCTCCTGCTTCTCAGAAGCGAGCGACTGACGGCAGCCATTTTGAAGACACGGTTTTGGCGCGTATTTTGCCCTATCAGCGCCATGAGCCATCTACTGCACTACAGGGCATGGTTGCCAATCTCCAGCCAGGAGACTACCCAGGAGGCCAGCCCCTATCAGATCAAGCCTCTGTGATGGATCCAGACCTGATGTGCCAGGGTGGTAATGTACCCAACCCCAAGGGGCTTTTTTCTAATGATTTTATGACCATGATTCAGCAGACTGTTAGGGCCGAATTATTCAATGCCTGTCAATCAGGGGCTATTAGCATGGGGTCAGTGGGATCCAGATCTCCTTCCCCTCCTCCTCGTTCGCATTGCACAGGTCAGAGTTTGCCCAGACAGGACATTTGGCCAACTAAGGCGGCCAGAAAGCAGATGTCTGACCCTAGATTACTAGAGGACGATTCAGAGAAGACACAGTCAGAGGCGGAGTCCCAATCCAAAGATCAAGGAAATTTTATTTCAGATGAGGAGGTGGAGGATATCTTTGTTCCACCTCAGTCGGTTCGTTGTTTTAAAGCGGACGATTATCAGTATTTGTTAGCCAGAGTTATGGCAGCCCTGGCACTCCAGGATCTATCCTCTGAGGAGAATACCAGCACTGACACTAATCCTAGGAACAAAACTACTGGGAATACGGAGTTTTTTCCAGGCTCTCACACAACTGCTAAGGTTTTCCCATTTCCACAATTCTTTGAGAGGCAACTCAAAGCTGAATGGGAAAAACCTAATTCCAATCACCAATTTTCTGGGTTGGTGAAAAAGTTATATGATTTACCTGTTTTTGCAAATGAAATGTTACAGGTTCCAGTAGTTGACGCCCCAGTGACGGCACTTCAAAACTCGGGGTTAGTTTCAGAGGACGGTCATGGTGCCATCAGGGACAACTGAGACAAGAAAATAGATCTGGCATTAAAGAGGTCACACAAAGCAGTGACAATGGCAATAAAGGCAAGTACAGCATCCTCTGTTGTTTCTAGAGCAGCTATAGCCTGGGCTAGGAGACTCGCACAACCACTGCCGGAAAACAACAAGAAATTAATTGAGGGAACCACTAGGCTTCTTAAAGCAGCAGAGTTCACAGCTGATGCATCTTTAGATGCACTCACCTTTTGCTCCAGAGGTTTAGCTTCAGGGGCAGTTGCCATAAGAGGTATATGGCTGAGAGCATGGCCGGCTGACAATCACTCCAAACAAATTGTGATCTCTTACCCGTTTCAAGGAGAAAAGCTCTTCGGCAGTGCTTTAGACAAAATTTTAGTGGAAACTAAAGACAAAAAGAAGGCAATGCCAAAGAACATTGGGAGAACTGATAAAAGAGGTTTTTACACCCAGCCCTTTCGTTCTTCACACTCATTGGCCAGATCTAGACCCTACGCAGATAATAAAAGATTGTCCTGGAATCAGCCAAGACAGACCTTCATAAAAAGATTCAATAATCCTAGATTCTCCAAACAGAACGCAGAACGCAGAGACAAGCAGGATCGGGAACTGAAGTTCAACAAGGCGTGACTGGACTTCAATTCTGGTAGGGGGAAGACTACATCATTTCCGAAATGTCTGGGAGGCTTCTCAGACGGACTGTTGGACATTCGAAATTGTATTGTGCGGTTATGCAATAGAATTCAAAAGCAGCCTGCTGGAGCGCTTTCTGATATCCCCAATTCAAAAGGATTCTACAAGGAGATCAATAACGAACAAAGCCATATCACATCTTCTCGAAATCGGTGCCATAGAACAAGTGCCCATAGAGCAGAGGGGTCGAGGCGTGTACTCAGTATTCTTCACTGTACCCAAGAAGAAGGGAGACTGGAGAGCAATACTCGACCTAAAGTTTCTCAACAAGTTCAACCATCCAACATTTTCGCATGGAGACCCTAAAGTCAATCACAGAGGCTCTGCAACCAGGGGAGTTCCTCACGTTGTTGGATCTCACGGAAGCCTACCTACACATTCCAATTCTTTTATCTCATTGGCACTTCCTTCGGTTCTGCATGGGGCACAGACACTTCCAATTCAGGGCACTTCCCTTCGGCTTAGCCACAGCCCCCAGAGTCTTCACGAAGGTGATGGTGAACGTTGTGGCTCTGCTCAGACAGCAGGGTGTCCATATTCATCCATATCTAGACGACCTCTTGATCAGATCATCATCCCATCAGAAAGCCCTATATAACAGCGTGCCTCGCAGTCTCACTGGATGACTTCTATATGCGGCTTATGGCTACCCCAGCCCCTCTTCCGCCTCAGTTCTTTTAAAATTTGTCATCAGTATGCTGATGACACCCAGCTCTATCTACTTATGGACGGCCGGCCTGCCTGCGCCCCAGAAAATTTGGACCGGGCGCTACAGGCGGTGGCTGGGTGGCTTAGGCTGAGTGGGCTGAAGCTGAATCCGGCGAAGACAGAGGTCCTTTGCTTGGGTCGTTGTGGCCCGGGAAGGGAAATCCCCCTACCAGTCTTTGCCGGGGCGCCATTGACAGCAGCGCACAGGGTCAAAAGTCTGGGGGTACTATTGGAGCCTTCATTAACAATGGAGGCTCAGATAGCAGCCACTGCCAAGTCTGCATTTTTTCATCTTAGGCGGGCGAGGCAGCTGGCTCCTTTCCTGGAGCACGACGACCTAGCAACGGTGATTCATGCTACGGTCACCTTGAGGTTGGACTACTGTAATGCCCTCTACATGGGACTGCCCTTGTGCCGAACTCGTAAATTGCAGTTAGTGCAGAATGCCGCCGCCCGGCTGCTACTAGGGCTCCCTAGATGGGAGCACGCTCGGCCGGGGCTTCGGGATCTGCACTGGCTGCCAATAATATTCCGAGTCCGGTACAAGGTGCTGGTCATTACCTTTAAAGCCCTATATGGCCTAGGACCTGCCTATGTTAGGGACCGTCTCTCCCCACACGTTCCCCAGAGAGTACTAAGATCGGGCTCGCAAAATCTGCTAGTAATCCCCGGGCCAAAGGAGGCCCGTCTGAAACCCACCAGGGATCGGGCCTTCTCGGTAACGGCGCCTTACTGGTGGAACCAGCTGCCGGAAGAGGTAAGGGCCCTGCGGGACCTAGGGCAGTTCCGCAGGGCCTGCAAGACAGTCCTCTTCCGGCTGGCCTACAACAACTAACTGACACTGAGAATTTTTGGATAGAGCTAGAATGCATTTTGATAGACCGCTGCTTTTTATGTTTTACGTTTTACTAAATTATTGTTTTAACTGTTGTTATTTAACTGTTTTAAGCCAAACCTGTGTAAGTTTTATATGTTGTAAGCCGCCTTGAGCCACCTCGGTGGGAAGGGCGGGATATAAATCGAAATATAAATAAATAAATTTTACCTCATGGCTATGGAACTCAAGGGGTGGGTGTAATATGGATTTCTCACTACTAGTCTCTTCGGGGGTTTTGTTTTGCTTTCAGATGGATATAAACTCAGTTTGTAGGGGACCACAGCAGCTTTGATAGCTTTCCCAATATACTGGCACCAGAGAACTTTAGAGTAAACCACAGAAATTTATTAACGTACACACACCGTCTTCAACTGGGGAGTGGGAAATATATATATGGGCTATATTGTATCTCAAGCAGTTAACAGTTTCTTTGTAGTTCAGGCTTTATAATAGCAAGTTCACTTAGGTCTCTCAGGTTTCACAGATCATACAGCTTTCACTCTCCAACACTATTCTGGGTTGGCCTCTTGGGTATAATGTGCCAAGTCTTTTAAGTCGACTGGTGTCTCTTCTCCCAGCCCTTCAGACTTCTAGACCCATATCTTTCCTTCAACCACCTCTTTAGCTCTTAAGAGAAGTGTATCCGTGTCTGTGACCTCTCACGTCTTTTACTGTGACTCTTCTCTAGTCACACACAGCCCCTTGGCTGTCTAAATAGAGTGAACAGTGAGCTTTGCTTCTCTCGAAGACTCTCCTCAGCTCCTGTCTCAGCTCCTTCTCAGACCAACTGCTCTCTTCAGCAGTCTCCCTCAGACTCTGTCAGACACTAACAGCCGTTAGCTGTCAATCACCTCTGAGAGTTCCGAGCACTCTGGCCCCCACCCTCAGGTCACCTGACGCAGGCTCTATGCGTCCTTAGTTTTCTGGTTAACCCATTCATTACCGTCACACCCTGTCAGATGTCCAAACGACTATCCGGTGTCTACAGGAACATAGGCTTCTCATAAACCTATCCAAGAATGTCCTAGAACCAACACAACTGTTGGAGCACCTGCAGATGACCATAGATACACGAAAAAAATTGCTTTTTTTGCCAAACGACAAGATCCTGAAAACCAAATAACTTGTGAACCTTGTTATCCGGAGTATCCACACCCCACTATTGACTTTAGCCAAATTGATGGGACTATTCATCTCAAACATGGATGCGGTTCAGTGGGGCAGACTACATACCAAACCCTTACAAAGTTTCCTCCGTCCCCACCAATACCAGATCATGGAAAAACAGAATCCGCAGATCAAGATCTCCTTAGCGGTCAAACACTCTCTGAAATGGTGGTCCAGGGATGTCAACCTCCGACAAGGCAGAATCTACTACCTTCCCAGGGAGATACAGCTGTTCACAGATGCCAGCCTGTCAGGATGGGGAGCAACACTCGACAACATTCCAACGCAGGGTCGCTGGTCACCGTCAGAGACTCAATTTCCGATCATTGTGTTAGAATTAAGGGCGATCTATCTAGCTCTGTTATTCTTTGCCGATCTAGTACAGAAGCAACACGTTTTAGTATGAACAGACAATGTGGCGGCGAAATCTTACCTGAATCATCAGGGGGGTTCGAGATCTGCAGCTCTGGCCAGAGAAGCGAAGACGTTATTCACCTGGGCAGAACATCTCCTGTCCATCAGAGCAGAACACATCAAGGGCATTGTAAACATCCAAGCAGATTGGTTCAGCCGAACGACCATACAACCAGGAGAATGGAGACTGAAGTCGTCGGTATTCCAGCAGATAGTTCAACAGTTCAGGCAACCAGTCGTGGACTTGTTTGCTTCTCACAACAATTATCAAGTACCAAGATTTTACACCAGGTTCTTTCACCCCGCCGCAGCAGCAGTGGATGCTCTGACAGTGACTTGGCCCCAGGGTCTATTATATGCCTTCCCTCCGATTCTGATATCAAGATTTCTTCGTCAGGTGCAACACCAGAAGGCACGGGTTATCCTAGTAGCTCCGTAGTGGTCACGACGCCCATGGTTCTTGTCTATTCAAAAACTGTCAACCACCCAGCCACTACGGTTGGAGATATCTCCAGACATGCTGACACAGGGTCCAATTTAGCATCCACACCCAGAATGGCTGCAATTGACCGTGTGGAAATTGAACGGTCTACATTCTGAAAATTAGGATACTCATCAGAGGTTACTAACACACTACTGGCCTCAAGGAAGGAGTTCACCACCAGAATTTACAATACTACCTGGAAGGCCTTTCATAGGTGGTGCCGCAGAAAGACAAGGGATCCACTAAATCCATCAATTCAGTACATTTTGGAATTCTTACAAGATGGACTTCATTCTGGATTCAAACCAGCCACTTTACGTAGACAAGTGGCAGCTTTGTCATTGGTATTGGGACTGATACAGGGAAAAGATGTTTCCAGACACGCACATGTACAGAGGTTCTTGAAGGGGGCCACACTCAAATGCCCCCCACAGACTCACAGATTTCCAACATGGCGGTTACACACTGTCCTGTGCGTGCTCACAAAATCACCTTTTGAACTGTTACAGGACATTTCTCTAAAATGGCTACGTTTGAAGACCATATTTCTGATAGCGATCACATCGGCAAGAAGGGTCTCGGAAATTAATGCCTTATTGGTAAAGAAAGAACTTCGTATTTTTCACAAGGACAAGGTGGTTCTCCGTACAGATCCTACCTTTCAGCCCAAGATTGTATCTAAGTTTCACAATTCGCAGGAACTGCGTTTACCATCATACTGCCCAGATCCTAAACATCCAAGGGAGCAAATGTGGCACAACTTAGATGTTAGACGTTGTCTGAAGGCGTATCTAGTCAGAACTGAACCAATTAGGAAGGCAGATGCCATGTTTATCAACGTTAAGCAGATGCCATGTTTATCAACCTAGGTTGGGACAGAAGATGTTAACACCAGCCATCAGCTATGCTATTAAGCAATGCATCACTGAAGCATATAGGGCAATTAAATTAGAAGTACCCAGAGGGATTACAGCACATTCAGCCAGAAGCGCGGCAACTAATACAGCCTTTAACAAATATGCTTCGGTAGACAAGGTGTGCAGGGCTGCAACATGGTCTTCTATTTCAAATTTTGTTCATCACTACAAATTAAATGCTTACAGTTCAGCAGAAGCAGCATTTGGCAGAAAAGTACTACAACATCTGTTCCTAGAGGAGAGCGATACCCCACCCAATCATTAATCTACTGCTATAGGAGAACCCAAGATGGCCTCCGACTCAAAGGGAGAACAACCATTGGTACTTACCGTGAGGGGTCATTCTCCTCTGAGTACAGGAGGACATCTTGCCCACCACACTGTATCACTCATACTAGGGTCTGTTCTGCCATATCTATATCTATTTCATTTTTTTCTTGCTGCTTCACAGTTCTGTTATGCTTGTTGCAAATTATCTGTTATTACTGTCATTACTGTTATTACTGTTTAATTCTTTTGAGTAAGGTTGATAGTTTAGAAACTGCTTCTCGGAGTATCCCAACTGAGGAGATCTGGGTGCTCCACGGTCAAAGGAGAGGAAGAAGAATTATTCTATTTCCTGACTCCCTGACAAGATGGTGGAAAGCATCCAAGATGTCCTCTTGTACTCAGAGGAGAATGACCCCTCATGGTAAGTACCAATGGTCGTTTTTAGGGGCTCTGCTTTTTGTATTGTTGTCACCTGTTTTCTCTATCTTGCAGAAGTGGTGTTATACATACTTCTCCCCATCAGGGACCTGATTTTAGCAACAAATATCTATAAAGGAGAAATTAATGAGGGAAGTCCTATTTGTCTTAGTTATTCAAAATAATAGTTTTCTTAAAATAGAAATAGAAATGTAATTGGTATATTGATTATGAAAGTGCCATTCTGAATTCTGTATTAGTAGGATAGGGTTCAGTTGAACAGTTGTCTCCCACGACATGAGAAGTCTTGCTTTCTTGGTGGGATGGGTCCTGCCCATTGAATCTGTATGTATTGTACTGAAATTTTACTTCTGACTCTTTTTTCATAGGGCATAAAGTAACACAAACAATTTTTACTAAGTGATCATGTCTAAATCATGTATCTGCTGATCATATCCAGGGCTTTTTTTTGTAGCAGGAACTCCTTTGCATATTAGGCCACACACCCCTAATGTAGCCAATCCTCCCGGAGTTTACAGTAGGCCCTGTACGCTCCAGGAGGATTGGCTACATTAGGGGTGTGTGGCCTAATATGCAAAAGAGTTCCTGCTACAAAAAAGCCCTGATTCTAAAGTGGGATTCATGAACGTCGTTATTTTACAAAGTAAACTTGCACAGGTGGGAGAAGAGAGCTAAATGACCACCTCGTTACCTTGCTCTACTCATTCCATTGAAAGATTGTTCTCTCAATCCAGCACCAATACCAGAAGTGAGCTAGAGGGTAGCACTGAAGTGCTGGGGGAAAACTGGCCAACAGGCAGAGAAAGTGGTGGTGGGGGAGACTGCTGAAAGTAATGTAGCACAACTAACAACTATACAGAGGAGGGGAGGGGGATTTGCTTCTGTACTTCCTTTTTTTGTGTTCTTTTTTTAAAGAATACCCAGGAGAGTTGACACACACAAACACACCCGGTCAAGTCTAGTCTGCCTGTGCTTTCATAAATGTAGATGAAAATTATGGGCTCACAGTTGCAGAGATTCAGGCTCTGCAACCTTCTTAAAAATTACAGCAGCTTGATTAGGGAGAGTTTTAAGCTTGCTTTGCTAAACAGGAGGAGGACTTGTTAATAATGTGCACCTAAAAATTAAAGTGTTAATGAAGCAAATGCATATTTGAAAATGTGTATTTTTTAAGTATAATTGTTCAGGAGCTAGGATAGATTTCAACTCCTTGTTTGTTTTTATAGCCTCACTTCAGTGTTGTCAACCCAGGTCCTTAGCAAGAAGAGAAAGTAGCTGTTGTGCTCTTCATGTAGACCAAGGGGGAAATATATAATAGAACCTTCCTACCAAAATAAAACCTTACACATGCTGACAAGTGATAGGTTGGTGAAAGTGTAGGCAGAGGGATAACAGAGGCTAAAAAATGAATAACCAAGTTATGCTTCTACACTAACATAACCTGGGATACCTGTGAAGGAGTGAGAAAACCCTGTTACAAACAGCATCGTGATAACCCAGGACAGATTTGCGGGGGGGGGGGGGGGACACAGGGTGACCTCATTTTAGTATAGAAATGAAAAATAAGCTGAGCTAAAACCAGGGATGAACCTGAGTTTAGTATAGAATGTCATTTTAGGGACAAGGTTCAACCAATATTAGGGTTCAGCCAGTATTAAAGTCCTAGTGGGGAATCACCCAATTATGTGAATGGGGGGCATTTGCGTTCGTTTTGCAAAAATTAAACTCTCTAATGTCAAGAAAAATGACAGCCATTGTATGGTAGGAGGAAGAACTGCTTAGTCACAGGGATAGTATTTATATATTATTGATTTGTATTGATTGGTAATGATTGATTGGTAATGGCCAGGCTGCGTGCATGACAGAGGACAGCAAGGAAAAAGAGGCTGCCTGAGGAGTGGGTATGGAGAGTGGATCAGTTTGAAGCTGCAGAAATTAAAAAACCAGGTTCAAGTCTAGTTTTTGTTTTAAGATTCACAGTGGAGAGGGGGAGCAGGAAATGCATCTAAGAAGGAACAAGACTCAAATAAAGGGGCAACAGACCATACTTTGCTTATCCTGTACTCACTTTGAATACTAATCCGTGCATCTGACCATGCAGAAGCAGCACTGGTAAAATATATTTATATAGATGTGTGTGTATAACTAACAGTGAGCAGATTCATAAAAGAATGATTTAAGGTTAGGGCTAACTGATGTAGGGATAAAGAACAAAGTCTTTTTGATCACAATGTTATATCATTTTCATGACAACTCCAAAAATTGCTTACCTGGAAAACTAATATTAGAAAACAGATGTATATTTAGTAGTCTTTTGATGCTAAGCAGCAGCTGGGGGGGTGGGGAAGCGGGCAGCCAGCTCAAATGATCAGCCAGCTCCTCGGATCACCAACTGCTTTGTGGGTCATCATTTAGAATTGTTCTGTTTTCCAAAATAAAAAAGGGGGAAATCCCAGTGTCATGGAATTCTAAATATGACGGACATGGTACATTAATAGAAGGGATCTTATTGATACTTAAAGCTATTAAATGGATTTTTGTTTTAATTGTAGTCTTATTGGAAACCTGAAGTTGCTGCTCTGTAGCATATGTAACAAATATTTCAACAGAAAGTAAAACACATTAGTTGTCACTAAAATGTTGTTCCTGCATATATTTGCTTCCAAAGTCCATTAAATCTCCTGAACTTACACTGTCCTCTTGCTTGCAGAAATCAAAAGGTATCAATTGAAACCTTTTAAAACCCTAAGTGGTTCAGTTTGGGTGGTTAGCACCTAAGGACTACTTGATTTTTATATGTGTGAGTGTCCACCTTCCATTTTAAAAAAAAGTTAATATTTTTATTTAATTATTGTATTGGTAGTGGTAAAGCTACAGTACTGCAGTCGGAGCCCTCTGCTCATGACCTGAGTTCAATCCCAGTGGAAGCTGGTTCAGGTAACTGGCTCCAGGTTGACTCAGCCTTCCATCCTTCTGAGGTCAGTAAAATGAGCACCCAGCTTGCTGGGGGAAAGTGTAGATGACTGGAGAAGGCAATGGCAAACCACCCCGTAAAAAGTCTGCTGTGAAAACGTGAAAACATCATCACCCCAGAGTCAAAGACGACTGACTGGTGCTTGCACAGGGGACTACCTTTACCTTTTAGTTGTCCTTAACTACATATAATAGTTCTGTTAGACACAACCCTCTAAAGGAATATGAATAACTAATTTTTCATTATGTGTATTTTCTCCAGGCTCAGAACACAATATTGCAATTTTTTTTTAATTTCATCAAGTTACCTGTCTCAAAATGTCTTCTTCCTGTCTTTGAAATGTAGGTAATCTAATCCATGGGGAAAGTGGGGAAGATGTGGAACAGCTTCAAATATCGATGCCAGAATCTCTTTAATCCTGAAAGTGGAAACCGAAATGAAAACGTAGATGTGAACTCCAATAGTTCATCAGTTAAAGATAAAAGTGTATTTGTACCTGATACCACTGAGCAGCAGCCAAGCAGCCCTTTAAGAGATGTCTCTTTACAACTGAGTTTAAATCCTTCAAGAAATTCTTCAAGAAAAAATCAAAACTGCGCCACTGAAATTCCACAGATTGTGGAAATAAGCATTGAGAAAGAAAATGATTTGGGTGTTGCCACCGGAACTAGACTTGCACGGAGGGACTCTTACTCACGGCATGCACCGTGGGGTGGGAAAAAGAAGCATTCCTGCTCTACAAAAACACAGAGTTCTTTGGAGAATGATAAAAGGTTTGGCCGTTCACGCTTGCAAAGGAGGGAGAGGAGATATGGTGTAAGCTCAGTTCATGACACAGATAGTGTCTCAAGCAGGACCATAGGGAGCCGTTCTTTACGGCAGAGACTGCAGGATACTGTTGGCTTATGTTTCCCTGTTAGAACTTACAGCAAACAATCCAAACCTCTCTTTTCTAATAAAAGAAAGATCCATCTTTCTGAACTAATGCTAGAAAAATGCCCTTTCCCTGCTGGATCAGATCTGGCTCAAAAATGGCATCTAATTAAGCAGCATACAGCCCCAGTGAGCCCACATTCAGCTCTTTTTGATGCATTTGATCCTTCTGTGGCTTCCACAGAAGACGAAGAAGATAGGCTTAGAGAGAGACGGAGGCTCAGTATTGAGGAAGGGGTTGATCCTCCTCCTAATGCTCAGATACATACTTTTGAAGCTACTGCACAAGTTAACCCATTATATAAACTGGGGCCGAAGCTGGCCCCTGGCATGTCTGAGCTAACTGGAGACTGTAATTCGACATCACAGGGAAGTTGTGATCTAGAGGAAGACACCACAACCCTCTGCTTGCAGTCACGCAGACAAAAGCAACGGCAGATGTCTGGAGACAGCCATAGCCACATCAGCAGACAAGGAGCTTGGAAAGTACATACTCAGATTGATTACATACACTGCCTTGTGCCAGACTTACTGCAAATTACTGGTAATCCATGTTATTGGGGTGTAATGGACCGCTATGAAGCTGAAGCACTTCTGGAAGGAAAACCTGAAGGCACTTTTTTGCTCAGGGACTCTGCTCAAGAAGACTACCTCTTCTCTGTGAGCTTCCGCCGTTACAACCGGTCTCTACATGCCCGCATTGAGCAATGGAACCACAACTTCAGTTTTGATGCTCACGATCCTTGTGTGTTTCACTCCTCCACTGTTACTGGACTCCTGGAACACTACAAAGACCCTAGCTCTTGCATGTTTTTTGAACCATTGCTTACTGTTTCTCTAAACAGGACTTTCCCTTTTAGTCTGCAGTATATCTGCCGGGCAGTAATCTGCAGGTACGCTACATACGATGGGATTGATTGTCTCCCTTTGCCAGCAATGTTACAAGACTTCCTAAAGGAATATCACTATAAGCAAAAAGTTCGAGTGCGATGGTTGGAGCGGGAACCAATTAAGACAAAATGAATGGACTTCAGAGTCCCTTGTAAGCGCACTAGAATCTGCATTTTTTGTTTTGTTTCGTTTTTTGAAGGGGGGTGCATTACAGTAACTGCAGTAAGCACATCAGTGCTTAGTGCTTTTGAAGGGGGCAGTATTGTACTTTAAGCATAGAATTTTTAAGATTGTCAGATGCTGCCTGTTATTAATCAAGGCTAATTGTGAATACCTCTTGAAACAATATGCAGAACACAATGTATGTTTTTAAATGTGAGCTTTTTAGATTATGATTTGCCAATTCCTAAATGTATTCTTTTGACCACAGTTGCTGTAGTTATTAAGTGAGGCAGCTATTGGGCATTAACATGTTCCATTCAATTTGAGGATGAAGAACGCTGTTGGAGCATTAAGATACCAGCAGCTATGTTCCAGTCTAGCTTCTTTTTCAGCAGAAATTATCTTTTCAAAATTCAGTTCTTTCTCCTATGTCAGTTGTTAGATTAAAGCAGTTTTAAGATGGAAAAAAACATGAGCAACAAGGCAAACCTTGCCTTATATCTTGCATTTAAATGGGAAAAAAATCTATTGCTTGTTAACAAACACTTGGCAATTGGATTCTTTTAGCTCTTTTTTAAAACCAAAGGCTTTTTGCTGTCACCTGAATAATCGTTTAGCTGCACTTAGTGCAATAATTTAATCAATGAAATATGCAAAATCTTGCCTATGAATAAAATCATTCTATAAAAGTAAAACACTTTTGAAGAGCTTCAGATGGAAAAGGGGGAACAGCTCTGCTAAAATTAGATCTGGCTCCTTCCACTAAAAATAACTTCTTAAAATCTGCTTAATCATGGCCATCTTATTAATCTGTTAAGACAGTGTTAATCAGTTAATTTATATGGTTAATTACCTGAACAACATGCCCCTGCATTTAAACATTTTAAGCAAATTTAGTTCAGGTAAGTTTTTAAAGTAACTGCTTACTAACCTAGCTCCTGCTGTTGGGTATAGCTGTTAAACTGAATTTTGTTTAAGGTGTCCAGATTGGAACTTTATATTAGCTAATTTTAAATGGTTCAAACAGTATTTTAATTCTCTAGTAAAAACTATAACAGTTACCTGCTCCTTTAATTATGATTTCAAGCTGTTGGACAGTTAAAATTCTGTCCTCCTTCTCATCTTCCCCCCTCCTCCACTCTTTGCAGTGCATCAGAACTAAAGTTTCATCCTTAATAGGTACTGTTGTGTTTGTAAACTGTATAGCACTTTCTTTGTAATATGTAGGTTGTGTGCTCTTTGAGCAAAATGCTTTGAGATTTGCTCTGTTTTGCTTCCCTTTTTTTGGCTCTTGGACATAACACAACCTGTTTTGTCCTAGCTGTGTTTGCACTAAAACTTACTTTGGAGTATGGAGTCCCTTGTTCTTGCTTATGTATCTTGTATCAATGAGTAGGACTTCCTAGTTACTTAACAGTTTGTTCTTATGTCTCCATGGCAGTGACTGTGAGGTAGGGAATCTCTGCAGCTACATATATGAGAAGTTTTACTTGTATGCCCACACTAACCAATTTATCAAAGTGCGTGTCTCCCTCATTCCTGCTTGCTGTGCCTTGTTACAGCTTTTTTTGTGCTAATAAAGTACAGAATTTTCAGTGTTATACGTATATTTGCTCTTTTCTGACTTGTAGCAGTTAAGCTTTTATTTTTCATTTATTGTAGTTAGTACCAATACTGTGCAGTTGGGTGTAGTTAGTTATCAGGTCACCAAATCTTAGTATAATGCAGCTTTCCAGAACCCTAAATGCAAGCACTTCTAAGCTGACAGGATGTACACTCAACAGAGCCAGAGTCTGTCTTAGCTTTCTGGCAGATGTACCTGTGAGGCATGCTTTCTGTCACATTTGAACATATTGCATCTTTAGATGTACACTTAAAATGTTTTACATGTGCACCAAAAATGTAATGACTGAAGTAGCCCTCGGTAATGTGGCAAAACTATGGAATGTCTGTAGCTATACAGAAACAAATAACGGTGAACTCTGTTGTATGTGCTTAATTAATGACCACTTCAACCATGACAAGTTTCACACATGGGAATTATTTCTGGTTCAGAAATGTCATGGGAAATCATGTATAGTATTGTGCACACAGTAGAAGAGACCTATGTGATTATTACCATGTTAT